>NW_027186352.1:23576583-23721336 GCF_028583685.1 Petaurus breviceps papuanus
ACTGGCAAAGATGGAGTAAGGAGGACCTGAGTTCAAATCCAGCCTCAGACACTAAACACAAAAACTAGAAGTGTGACCTTGGGCAAGTCACTTAACCCCCAATTGCCCTCCAAAAAGCAAAAAAAAAAGAAACTGGCAAAGATGGTAAAATAAGATGAAGTAGAACCCAGCTCTCTTCCACAACTATTCCAACAATATTCAATGAAAAACCAGTAGGTCATTTTTTTCTGGTCAAGGTTACTACAGGGAGATAGTCAGAGACCTGTAAGCAACGGAAAAGGACATCCCACCAGCAACACCCACAGCAACATTTTCTAGCACATAGACTAGGCTGAGTCCTGCAGCCAAACACTGGAGAGCAAGAGGAGTGATGAAGTGATTGCTGTATCACTGTGTCCTTCCAGTATAGCCTGAGGTTGGAACTTGCCATCTGAAGCTATTACCTGGCATCAAGAGGGTAATCAGAGGACAGTATTTAGCTAGATCCAGCATGGATGGTGGCTGAGATGTGTGGCTTGTATTAGAAAATGGAACACAGGGGCAGCTAAGTGGTGCAGTGAATAAGCACTGGACCTGAAGTCAGGAGGACCTGAGTTCAAATCTGAACTCAGATCCGTGACACTTAACTAGCTGTGTGACCTTGGGCAACTCACTTTACCCCAATTGCCTTGCCTTCCCCCCTCCAAAAACAATAAGAAAATGTAACACAGATCAGGATCAAACCCTCAGATTTATTACTCTAAACCTAGAACAGGACTGTAGATTTAGACCATATATAAGGTCTGGCGACTGCAATTGATTAAGCAGGATATAGAGCATGAACCAAGGGGGAGCCTGTAGTTCTGAACCTCGAAGAGCCTTCTGGCTGACTGGCAGGGACTGACAACAATAGCTTTGTACTTTTTCCAACCAGGGGTAAGCCTGCAATTGTTTCACTCAGCCTCAATGGTGAGATTGGGTGCCTACAAAGTCCAGATCAGGAGGACAGTGATTAGCCACCTCCCTAGGTCAGACTGTTCTGGCCAAACTGAAAGCTTTCAGATTGCTGGCCTAAGTTACCCCTGAGAGTGTGATAGAACATAGCGCTCAACAATCTGAGAAAGAGCAGCAGGACCCTAGAAAACACAGATCAATACCAACGTTTCTTCCAGAAGTCCACAGGGCCTAGACTTAACATCTCAATTTGAATAGGCTTGAGGAATGAATAAACACCAAAAAATCCACTTCCTTTAAAGAAATATTACAGAGTCAGGGAATCCTGAAATATAAACTCAGAAGAAAACAGCTCAATTACATCTATATGCAAAGCTTTAAAAAAAACCCAAAAAGTTAACTAGAATTCTTGGAAGAAATGAAGCAAAAGTACAAAACTGATGTTATAAATGATACAAGAACTCTAGAGCAAACAATTGGAAAATAAATGCAAATTCTGGAAAAAAAGAATTGAAAAATAAATGTGAGCTCTAGAGGAAAGAGGGAAGGAAAATTAACAACTTAGTACAAAAGGTACAAAGATACAACTGCCCCAAATTATGGTTCTGAAAATGAAAAAAAAACCCAAACAGAAGTTAATTATTAATCAATAAGACAACAAGAAGTACTTAAAGGAAATCAAGACCGAATAAATGAAAGAAAATATAAACTACCCCATAAAACAAATAACAAAACAAATGACCTTGAGAACAGGTCAAAGAGAAAACAATCTCGAAATTACTGGAATACTTACAAGCCATGAACAAATTTTTTAAAAAAGAACCTGCATGCTGTATTTCCAACAAGTCACGAATAAAAACTGTCTCTCTCAGAACCTCTTAAATAACAAAATGAAAATAGGAAGAATCCACCACTCACCTTTTAAAAGAAAGCCCAAATGAAAATTCCTAGTAACATCATAACCAAAATTCAGTACTTCTATATTGATAAAAAAAATTCTGAAAGCAGCTAGAAATAAGAGTCCAAATAGTGAAAAGCCACTGTCTGGATCACACAGGATTTGGTTTTGTTGTTTTTCATTTGTTCAGTTTTGTCTGACTATTCATCTCCCCATGGACCATAATACACCAGGCCCTTCTATCCCTTCCTGAAGTCTGTCCAAGCTAATGTTTGTTGCTTTCATGGAACGATCTATCCATCTCATCCTCTGCCATATTCTTCTTTTGCCTTCAATCTTTTCCCAACATCAGTATCTCTTCCAGTGTGTCCTGTCTTCTCATTATGTGGCCAAATATTAAAGTTTCAGCTTCAGTATCTGTCCTTCCACTGGGAAGTCTGAATTAATTTCTGTAAGTATTGACTGATTTGAGCTAAATCTTTTTTATTATTAATTTATTTATTTTTAGTTTTCAACATTTATTTCTACAAGACTTTGAGTTACAATTTTTTCTCTCCCCGTCTTTCCCCTACCCCCACCACAAAATACCAAGCCTACTGAATACCCCTTCCCCCAATCTATTCTCACTTATATCCTCCCCCTTCACCCCCTTAACTTTCTAGAAGGGCAAGATGGGTTTTCATACCCCATTACCTGTATATCTTATTTCCCAATTGCATGTAAAAAAACAATTTTTAAACATTTGTTTTTAAAACTTTGAGTTCCAGATTGTTTCCCTTCTTCCCTCCTCACCCACCCCACCTGGGAAGATAAGCAATTTAATATAGATAAGCAATTCAATGTACATATGTAGTTACCCAGATCGTTTCCATAGTAGTTATACTGTGAAACACTAACTATATTTCCCTCCATCCTATACCACCCCCACTTATTCTGTTTTCTCCTTTGACCCTGTCCCTTTTCAAATATGTTTGTTTCTAACTACCCTCCCCCCCAATCTGCCCTCCCTTCTATCCTCCCCCCTCTTTTCCTGTAGGGTAAGATACCCACTTGAGTGTGTATGTTATTCCCTCCTTAGACCAAATTATATGACAATCAGGTTGTCCCATTCCCTTTCACCTTCCTGCTCTTCCCCTCCATTGTAACAGTTTTCTCTTGCCTCTTTTATATGAGATAATTTAATCTATCACTCCCTTTATTCTTCTCCCAATAGATTCCTTTCTCACCTCTTAATTTTATTTTTTAGATATCATCCCTTCATATTCAACTCATCATGTGTCCTCTATGTATACACGAACATACAAATGCCCATACTCATATAGATATTTACATGTACATACATCCTCCTATACATATATATGTATATATACATATATGTATACATACACACACACACTCCCTGCAGCTATCCTCATACTGAGAAAAGTCTTAAGAGTTACAATTATCATTTTTCCATGTAGGAATGGAAATAGTTCAACTTTAATAAGTTCCTTATGATTTCTTTTTCCTGTTTACCTTCTCATGCTTTTCTTGCTTCTTGTATTTGAAAGTCAAATTTTCTGTTCAGCTCTGTTTTTTTTCATCAAAAAATGCTTGAAAGCCCTCTATTTCATCGAATGACCATATTTTCCCCTGTAGCATTATACTCAGTTTTGCTGGGTAGGTGATTCTTGTTTTTAATCCCAGCTCCTTTGATCTCTGAAATATCATATTCCAAGTCCTTCAATCCCTTAATGTAGAAGCTGGTAGGTCTTGTGTTATCCTGATTGTGTTTCCACAATACTCAAATTGTTTCTTCCTGACTGCTTGCAGTATTTTCTCCTTGACCTGGGGACTCTGGAATTTGGCTATAATGTTCCTAGGAGTTTTCTTTTCGGGATCTTTTTTTTAACAGGTAATCAGTGCATTTTTCAATCTCTATTTTGCCCTCTGGTTTTAGAATATCGGGGTAATTTTGCTTGATAATTTCTTTAAAGATGGTGCATAGATTGTTTTTTTGATTATGGCTTTCAAGTAGTCCAATAATTTTTAAATTATCTCTCCTGGATCTATTTTCCAGGTCAGTGGTTTTTCCAATGAGATATTTCACACTGCCTTCTATTTTTTTTCATTTATTTGGATCTCTTTTATAGTATCTTGATTTCTTATAAAGTCATTAGCTTCCAATTGCTCCAATCTAATTTTGAAGAATTTATTCTCTTCAGAGAGTTTTTGAAATTCCTTTTCCATCTGGCAAATTCAGCTTTTTAAAGCATTCTTCTCCTCATTGGCTTTTTGGGCCTCTTTTGCCATTTGAGTTAGTCTATTTTTTAAGGTGTTATTTTCTTCAGTGCATTTTTGGGTCTCCTTTAGCAGGCTGTTGACTTGCTTTTCGTGATTTTCTTGCATCATTCTCATTTCTCTTCCCAATTTTTCTTCCGCTTCTCTTACTTGATTTTCAAAATCCTTCTTGAGTTCTTCCATGGCCTGTAACCAATTCATATTTTTCTTAGAGGCTTTTGAAACAGGAGTTCTGACTTCACTGTCTTACTCCCACTCCATGCCTTGATCTTTTGTTTTTCTCCCCAAAAAGGATTCTATAGTCTGTTTGTGCTTCCTGTGTTTGCTCATATTGCCAGCCAATTACTTGACTTTTGAGCTCTTTGCCATGGTAGAACTCTGCTTCCATAATGGAGAGTGCTATGTCCCAAATTGCTGGGATTTTTGCAGCTGCCAGAGCTATGAGATGGGTGCTCTCTCTACAGCCCCCACTTGCTCTGACTCACTGGTCACACACCCCAGGACCACCACCCCAAACCATGATCCAGATCCAAGCAGGTCAAAGCAAAAGCAATTACCCTCTGAATGCAATCTGCAGGCACCAGAAGCAGCCACGCAGCAGTGGCTGTAGCCACCGTGCCTCCTCTGCTTCTCACTCTAGCAGCTGCTAGACTGCGCTCACCCTATTCCCAACAAAGTTCTACACTGACCTTTTACTTTGTCTTTGGCATTTGTGGATTAAGAAGTCTGGAAACCACTACAGCTGCTGGTGATTTACTCTTGTGCAGTCTGTTACAACCCTGGCTGGTCGAGGCTGCCCTGAGGCTAAAACGGTGCTTAGTTGGGACTGTGCTTGGCTGCCAGCCCACTGGGATGGACCCTTCCTGCCAGCCTTCAGAGGCTCCTTCATCAAGAGATTTGTTTCTCTCTGTCACTTTGTGGGTTCTGTAGCTCTAAAGTTTGTTTAGAGTCATTTTTTATATGTATTGGAGGAGGTGGAAGCTAGAGCTGTGCAGAAGTCCTGTTTCTACTCTGCCATCTTGGCTCTGCCCCCTGATTTGATCTTCTTACTGTCCAAGGGACTTTCAAAAGTCTTATCCAGCTCGACAATTTGAAATCATAGATTCTGCAGCTCTCAGCTTTCCTTATAGTCTTAACTCCCACAACCATACATTACTAATGAAAAAACCATATTGACTATATATCCTTGTGCCAGCAAGATGAAATCTCTGCTCTTTAGTATGCTGTCCAGATTTGCCATAACTTTCCTTCACTACCAAGGAAAAGAGATCATCTTGAGATACAATATTTCAAAAGGTAAAATATGTATTTTTGCAACCAAGAATTACTAATAGAAGGAAGTGGGGTGTCTCAGTGATACTTCACCACAAGCTAAAAGACAGAGTCACTGAATGATAAAGGGGAAAGTCCTCAGACTGAAAACAGACATTTTCCACCCTGGAAACAGGTAGATATGAGCACTGGCATTTTATATGAAAACACAGCAAGACAATGATATAACTTCAGGGCTCTGACTACATTCACCATCTTTGTTCCTAGTCACTCATTTATATAAGATTTCTAAAGGAATATAGAAAATGAAAGTGACTGGACTGAAATTAATCACCCCAAAACCACACAGAGTGTTTTATGAAGTGAAAAGGCTTTAAACTGGAAAAGAAAGACTTCTCTCATCTCCTGGTTGAACGTGACAAATAACCTCCAAGCCTATCGGGGTGTCAGAGGGAAGAAGCTTTTGGTAATCCTAAGCAGTCCTAACTGAAAGAGCCAGCACAGGACCTCCAAGCCCAGACAGTAACTGCCCATTAAACAGTAAGCCCAGGAAACCAATGGATTATTCCATCAAGCAGAGATGTCATGTGCCGAGAAGAAAGAACCCAACAGCTGAGCAACCAGCCCGGGACACCCTGGCTCCAGCTGCTCATGCAGAGTGGCCTGCCAAATCCCACTCAGCATCAGCTGCCCTGCCCTGACTAGCAGCAGGAGAGCCTGGTGAAGGGCCAGCCAACCACTGTTTGACCCAACCCATCCACAGATTGGTCCATTCAACCGAGATACTGCCTTGCAAGAAAAAGATGTCCAGTAGAAGGCCCATGCCCTGAGAATGGCTGCTCCAGTTGTACAAAGGAGTAAATAAAGAATTTAATGAGAACTGTTTGAAGCAAAGAAGGGCATTGAAGGTCTATAGTTCCAGAGCTGTGAGAAGCCTTAGCCATGTGTGTTTTCTATATGTGTGCCTGACTTTCACTATACGTTAAGCTTTGGTCCATTGTTTCCTTCTTGGAAAGTGGGAGAATGTTTCATCCTACCACCCTGGAAAATTCTTCACAACTCTTATACTATTTGCTGTACTATTTGAATAAAAGTCTTTGCTAAAGAACTGAGTTTGCTGGATGATTGTTAAAGGAAAGAACACTGATAGGGGCCTCATAAGCTAGTGTTTAGTAGGATAGCTACCCAAATAGTTCACTTTAGAACCCTGGAAGTCGTAACAGTCATCTCTTTGGGGAGCCAACAGGTAAGTGGCAATGTGAGTTGTATGAGTAAACCCAAAAAGGCATTATATTTAGTACAATTAAGGATAGCCCTATACAGGGAAAAAAAAGAAATTCAATTAAATAGAAGACTTTTAAATATTACTGATGAAAAGACAATATCTGAGCTGAAACTTTGCTCACACATAAGTCAAGAGAAATATGAAAAGGCAAATATGTTTGAGCAATTGGAAATAGGTTAATATAAGGAAAAGGTGTTTATATTCCAATGGGGGAGAAGAAACAAAAGTCTCCTTGCAACCAGAAGATCATTAAAGGTTTCCTTGTCTCAAGAATTTCTTTGACCAAAATACTTCAAAATCAAGTCACCAACACTCTGCTAATAAATCTTTTTGCCTTCATCCATCCTAGGCCAGACAATTGGCATAAATTCCATCTCTAGTTCCAGAATGAATGTGTTCCCAGCAAGGAAGAGCCAATATGGTGGAGAGAAGCCAGGAAATGACTCGAGCTCTCCTCAGTTTCCTTTGGAAACAACATTCTATCAAGCCTTTAAAAGAATTCTGGAGTGACAAAATCCACAAAAGGTGTAATGAAACAATTTTTTAGCCTAAGATAATTTAGAAGGACTTCAGGAAACATCTGTGTTACTGGGGTGAAAGGGGAACTCAGCCCAGTGTGGGTGGTGTCTGGACAAGCTAGTGGGAGGCTCTTAGCCACAGCACAGATCAGTAACTGAAGCCCGGCAGCTCTGATTCAGCAGGCCAGTGGCACAGCAGGCCAGCTGTGGGGCCTCTAGATCCAACACAGCAAGAAAACTGCCAGTCCTGGAGCCCATGGCAAAACAGGTGTAACTAGGTCAGGTCACCTCAGTGCAGTGGCAAGTCACTAGCCCCAGAGGCCCCAGTGCAGAAAGTCAGTAACTAGGTCCCTGGCCCCCACTAAACACTAGGGATACAAATACAAGCAAAAAGAAAGATATTCCCTGCCCCCAAGGAGCTAACATTTTAATGGGAAAAATAGCAGATAAAAGGGGAGCTGAAAAGCACTTTGTGGGGGTTGGGGATAGAAGTTATCCAGGTCAGGGCATGGTTGTTAAACTCCAATGAGAAGCTTGAGGCAGTGCCCCCTGTATCTGAGGAGCAGAGCTCTACTTTTAAAAATGAGTAAAAATTAAAAAAGAGCCCTGACCACAGAAAGTTACTATGGTGACAGGAGAGATCAAAACACAGACTTAGAAGAGGAAAACAATGTTAAAATACCTACATGTGAAGCCTCAGAGGGAAATATGAATTGGTCTCAAACCCAAAAAGTCCTCTTAGAAGAGGATTTTAAAAATCAAGTAAGAGAGGTAGAAGAAAAAAGAGGGAAAGAAATTAGAGTTATGCAAGAGAATTATGAAAAAAAGTCAACAGCCTGGCAAAGGAAGCAGAAAACAATGACTCAAGAAAACGAATGCTTAAAAATAGAATTAGCCAAATGGAAAAGGAGCTACAAGAACTGACTGAAGAAAATAATTCCTTAAAAATCAAAAGTGGGCAAGTAGAAGCTAATGACACTGAGACATCAAGAATCAGTTAAACAAAATCTAAAGAATGAAAATATAGAAGAAAATGTAAAATACCTTATTGGAAAAAAATAATTAACCTGAAAAGTGGATCCAGGACAGATAATTTAAGAATATTGGACTACCTTAAAGTCATGATCAAAAAAGAGCCTGGACAGCATCTTTCAAGAAATTATCAAGAAAAATTGCCCTGTTATCCTAGAACCAAAGGGTAAATAGTCTCTGAAAGAATCCACTGATCACCTCCTGAAAGAGATACTAAAATGAAAATTCCAAGGAATATTGCAGTCAAATTCCAGAATTGTCAGGTCAAGCAGAAAATACTGCAAGCAACCAGAGAGAAAGAATTCAAGCATTACTGTATAAATTATTTGGAAAAATAAGTTCTACCAAATTACTTTAATGACATAAATATGATGCTGATACCTAAACCAGGAAGAGCCAAAACAGAGAAAGAAAATTATAAACCAATTTCCCTGATGAATATCAAAGCAAAAATTTTAAATAAAACATTAGTAAAGAGATTCCAACAAATTATCATGAGGATAATACACTATTACCAGGTGGGATTTATATCAGGAATGGTTGATTCAATATTAGGAAAACTATTAGCATAATTGACCATATCAATAACAAAAGAAAACATAAAATCATCTCAGTAGATGCAGAAAAAGCTTTTGAGGGGCAGAGACAAGATGGGGAGTAAAATAAAAAACTTGCTTAAGCTCCTGCTCCAACTACTTCCAATACCTGTAAAAAATGACTCTAAATAAATTTTAGAGCTACAGAACCCACAAAGTGACAGAAAGGAACAAATCTCCCACTGAAGCAGCCTGGCAGGCAGACAGGAAGGGTCCATTGCACCAAGCTGGGAGCAGAGCACAGTGCTGTATTAGCTGCCCTGGCCCTGACCCATGTTCCAGATCCACTGGAGTAGATTGTGGGAGAGTGAATCACTGGCAGTTGTGGTGGATTCCAGACTTCTCAACACATAAATGATAAAGAGAAAGTAAAAGGTCAGTAGGGAACTCTGTTGGAAATGGATGAGAGAACAGCATGGTCCAACTCCTGCCCCTTGGGTGGTAGAGGTGGCAGTGGCATGGAAGCTGTAGCTGTTGCCCCATGGCTGCCTCTGGAGCACCTGGCCTACAGATTGTAGGACCAAGTGACCATTCAGAGAGTAATTGCTCTTGCTTTGACCTGCTTGGGATCTGGGTCGCAGTCTTGGGTGGCTGTCCTGGGGTGAGGAGTGCTAGCATGCCAGAGCTTTTGGTGGCTGTAGAGAGGGCATCCTCCTCATAGCTCTGATAATAGCTCTGACAACAGCTGTGTGAAACCCCAGAAATTTGGGACACAGCACTCTCCACCCTGGAAGCAGAGTTCTACCATAGCAAAGAGCTCAAAAGTCAAGCAATTGGCTGGCAAGATAAGCAAACAGAGGAAGCACAATCAGACCATATAATCTTTTTCGGGGGACAAAGAGGATCAAAACATAGAACCAGAAGAAGACAACAAAGTCAAAACTCCTGCATCAAAAGCCTCTAAGAAAAATATGAATTGGTTGCTGGCCATGGAGGAACTCAAGAAGGATTTTGAAAATCAAGTAAGAGAAGTGGAAGAAAAATTGGGAAGAGAAATGAGAATGATCAAGAAAATCATGAAAAGCAAGTCAACAGCCTGCTAAAGGAGACCCCCCAAAATATTGAAGAAAATAACACCTTAAAAATAGACTAACTCAAATGGCAAAAGAGGCCCAAAAAGCCAATGAGGAGAATGCCTTAAAAAGCTGAATTTGCCAGATGGAAAAGGAATTTCAAAAACTCACTGAAGAGAATAAATCCTTCAAAATTAGATTGGAGCAAATGGAAGCTAATGACTTTATGAGAAATCAAGATATTATAAAACAGATCCAAACAAATGAAAAAAATAGAAGGCAATGTGAAATATCTCATTGGAAAAACCAATGACCTGGAAAATAGATCCAGGAGAGAATTTAAAAATTATTGGATTACCTAAAAGCCATGGTCAAAAAAAGAGCCTAGAAATCATCCTTCAAGAAATTCTCCAGGAAAATTGCCCTGATATTCGAAAACCAGAGGGCAAAATAGAAATTGAGAGAATTCACTGATTGCCTCTTGAAAAAGATCGCAAAAAGAAAACTAGAAAAACTTTTGACAAAATACAGTACCAATTCATATTAAAAACTCTAAGGAGTATAGGAATAAATTAAGTTTTCCTTAAAATAATAAGCAGCATCTATCTAAAACCACCAGCAAGCCTCATCTATAATGGGTATAAGCTAGAAGCCTTCCCGACAAGATCAGGGCTGCAATAAGGATGTCCATTATCACTACTGTTATTCAATATTATACTAGAAATGTTAGCTTTAGCAATAAGAGAAGAAAAAGAAATCAAAGGATTTGGATTAAGCAACGAGGAAACAAAAGTATATCTCTTTTCAGGTGATATTATTGCATATTTAGAGAATACTAGAGAACCAACTAAAAAAAACTACTTGAAATAATTTAACAACTTTAGCAAAGTTACAGGATATAAAATAAACCCACATGACTCATCATCATTTCTTTATATTACCAACAAATCTCTGGAAGAAGAGATAGAGAAATTCTATTTAAGATAACTTTAGGTAATATGAAATATTTGGGAGTCTAACCCAGGAATTATATGAACACAATTACAAAACATTTTTTTCACACAAAGTTAGGTCCAAACAACTGGAAAAATATCAATTGTGCATGGGTCAACTGAGATAGCATAATAGAAATGGCAATTCTACCTAAATTAATTTACTTATTCAGTGCCATAGCAATCAAACTACCAAAAAATTTATAGGCCTAGAAAAAATAACAACAAAATTTATCTGGCAGAACAAAAGGTCAAGAATATCCAGGGAAATGATGAAAAAAGTGCAAAGGAAGATGGTGTAGCCATAACAGATCAAACTACAAAGCAGCAATCATCAAAACTATTTGATACTAGCTAAGAAATAGAGTGGTAGAAAAGTGGAATAGATTAAAAGCACAAGACACAGCAGTAAATTATTATAGTAATCTATTGCTTGATAAATCCAAAGATTCCAGCTTTTGGGATAAGAGCTCATATGTGACCAAAAACTGCTTGGAAAACTGGAAAAAAAATATGACAGAAACTAGGCAAACACCAACATCTCCCACCATACACCAAGATAAAGTCAAAATGGATACATGATTTAGACATAAAGAGTGATACCTAAGCAAATTAGGAGAGCAAGGAATAGTTTACCTGCTAAATCTGTGGAAAAGGGAAGAATTTATGACCAAACAAGAGAGAGAGAACATTATGGAATGCAAAATGGGCAATTTTGATTACATTAAATTACAAAACAAAGTCAATTCAACCAAGATTAGAAGGAAAGCAGAAAGTTGGGAAACAATTTTTATAGCAAGTGTTTCCAATAAAGTCCTCATTTCTCAAATATACAGAGAACTGAATCAAATTTATAAGAATATAATTCATTCCCCAATCAATAAATGATCAAAGATGAACAGGAAGCTTTCAGATGAAAAAATTAAAGCTATCTGTAGTCATATGGAAAAAATGCTCTAAATCACTATTGATTAGACAAATGCAAATTAAAACAACTCTGAGGAACCACTTTACATCTATCAAAGTGGCAAATATGACAGAAAAGGAAAATGATAAATGTTGGAGAAGATGTGGGAAAATTGGAACACTGATGCACTGTTGGTGGAATTAACTGATCCAACCATTCTGGAGAGTAATTTGGAACTTTGCCCAAAGGGCTATAAAACTGTGCATACCCTTTGATCCAGTAGTACTGATTCTAGGTCTGTATCCCAAAGAGATCATAACAAAGGGAAAAGGACCTACATATGCAAAACTATTTATAGCAGCTCTTTTTATGGTGACAAAGAATTGTAAATTGAGGGGATGTCAATCAAATGAGGAATGACTGACCAAGTTGTGGTATACAATTATAATAGAAAACTATTGTGCTATAAGAAAAGACAATCAGGGTGCTTTTAGAAAAATCTGGAAAGACCTATTTGAACTGATGCTAAGTGAAGTGAGCAAAACCAGGAGAATATTGTACACAGTAACAGCGACATTGTGTGATGATCAACTATGAATGACTTAGTTCTTCACAGCAATACAATGATTCAAGATGATACCAAAAGACTCATGACAGAAAATGCTATCTGCATCCAGAGAAAGAACTATGGGGTCTGAACATAGATCATAGCATACTATTTTCATTTTTCTGGTGACTTTCCCCTTTTGTTCTGTTTCTTCTTTCGCAACATGACTAATGTGGAAATATTTTTACATGACTGCACATGTATAACCTATATCAGATTGCTTGCCATCTAGAGGAAGAGGAATGGCGGGCAGGGAGGAAGATTTTGAAACTCACAATCTTATAAAAATGAATGCTGGAAACTGTCTTTATATATAATTGGAAAAAATAAAATGTTATTTGCCTCCCTTCATCCCTCAAAAAGAGAGAAAGAAAGTGTTTGCAGTTTGGTGGTACTTGCCAAAATATCTGTGCCACTGGCCCTGTCTCAGCATCAGTCACACCCATAATTAGATATAGGGGTATAGCTTCAAAGGTGATTTAACACCAAAAAATCCTCTTAAACTATCTCATGGTTCTTTATGGGCCTCTATCTAGAATAGAATTTTAGCATCATGGAAAGTATGTTGGTAACTTGAATGTGGCCACTTGCTAATTAATGCCCAGATCTGTTTCCAAGTATACAATTGCTCACGAGACCTACATCAACTTGAACTGGCTCTGAAAAATATATTTTGCAAGGGCAAAAGTCCTACAGCCACTTGTAAACCTGAGTCATGCACAGGTTAAATAATTTGCACTTTTATGTCAGGTAATGGGCATTGAATGTGCTTACTAAGTGGTCTCTGTCTTTATGAGCACAAGATGGCATGATCACAGATGGGCCCAGAACCTTAGAAAACTGTAGGAGTAGAAGAAGCCAGACACTGGCTATATCGTATTGTTTCCATATATCTCTTAGCCCCCACCCCCACTGCTGCAGTTGAATTGAAAAGCTTGTAGGTAGAGGTAAATCTCAGGGCCTCAGAACCTTTCCTACTTCCAAACACTGGGAAGAGCTACTACTTTTTCTTTAAAAAATTCTTCTAAATGTCTCATTTAAATCTCTCCTTAATTGGGGACAACCTGGATCAGTTTTCTTCATTCTCTAGTCAGTGAAGATAATGGACTATGGATTATGATTAGGATTATAAATTTTATCTCTGGAGCACCTCACCACACATTTCAACTAATTTACAGATGAGGAAATTAAGGCCCAACTAAGTTCTGAATTCCCAATCCTTCAGATACTCTGAAAACAAATCAGCTTTACAGTATCTTTATTTTCTCCTACCTGAATAACCCCCAGTCCTTTACATTTAATATTTGCTCTTATCTTTATTCTCAGAACCCTTGCTGGGACCTTCGTGCTCCCTCAGTCTTGGCCCTTCTAATCCTGTATCACATTTTCACCAAGAGACCTTGTATCATTTCTCTAGAGACTTATCTTCAGTTCAAGTGGAAAAAATAAGAGATATGCAAGATAAGGCTAAACCTTATCCTTCTTTGAGAGAGATCCAGTATCATCAAATGGCCATCTTCTTGAGATGACATGAACACAGTGTTGAACAAAAGATAGGGTAAAAGTGAGAAGGATGGATGAAACGACCTTTCTGTCATTGTGTCAGGTCTGGAGATGCCGAGATCATCCTACCCAGGATGTATTATCTCATGTCAATAAATTGTAGGAATTGCATCTGGTCATAAGAATCAGCACTGAACTTTTCAGAGGAAGATATTACACATGCCCCAAATCAAGTTCTTTCTAAAGTTGCTTTCTTCAATGCTGGTCAACTTAGTTTTCTTTTTCAGATTGGCTTTGAGAATTCAATATGGGCAGCCTCTAGATTTCAGTAAGCATACCTTTGCCATTTCTTTGGGTTCATACCCAGGATTTCATCATTGTGGAGAACTTTTTGGGTGGAAACTCCCTCCAAGGATGTAAATTGGGAATTCACCTGTAATTTATGCCTTTAGAGAAGTGTTCAGTAGCATGAGTAGTTCAGTAATTTACCCAGGGTCCCATAGGAGAGTCTATGTCACAATTGGGTTTTGAACCCAGTCACTCCCTCACACTCTCTCTCCAGCATGGCAAACATAAATCATCCTCTTCCTTCTTTTTTCGTTTCTTATTGATCATCATCCTGACATTTACACACTGCTTCAAGGTTTACAAAGACTTTTCCTTACAACCACTATATGAAGCAGGTAGTGAAAGTATGATTATGATTATGATTATCCCAATTTTACAGATGAGAAAATGGGCTCCATAGACATATAAGAGCATTAGATTCAGAGCTGGAGACCACTTTTAGTTCAGTTCTCTTATTTTGTAGAAGAGAAAACAAGTTAGGGGAACTAACTTTACCATGATCATTGAGACTATAATTACATGGTATTATTATCCACATATGATTAGTGCTTTGTATTGGATATAAATTACGTGAATTAATTAAAAATAATGGAAAGTCTTCCAGAATTGATGTCATTTAGGAAATGACCAGCTGTTACCCACAGTGGACATTCAACATCCAGATGAATTTACCTATTGAGCATGATTTCCACTGTGCACACAGTAGTTGACAAGACTGCTCTAGAAGACTGGGTGGTTAGATGGAGCTCATCATTCTGGCTCCTAGCACCCAACCTATCACCTGGAATAGTACCTGGCACATACTGGCACTTCAAATAAATGCTTGGTGAAGCCAATGGAATGGCCTTTGGAAGAAATGAAGCAGTGGGGGCAAAGAAAGAGTTAAAACAGGTCCTCAACATCTGGCTGAGAAACTTTGCCGTCAGAAGAAGCTCAGTTGTTCAGGGAATGTCTAGCAGTACACAGGATGGCTCTGTAATCTCATCCCTGTGGGTACTCTGTCTAATGACACAGACGGCAATCTGTCCAGTGAAGACTCATCAATAAATTGGCCATAGATTTCACACCATATGTCATGTCCCATTCTGCTCGTGATCACCATTCACCTTTCCATTGCCTTTCAGGTGATCCTCAACCTCAGGTATTTAGGGACCACAGTGTTCCACAACTTGTTGCCTGGCATCATCGATGGAAGAACAAAATGGTTTTGAAAAGATGGGTGTTATTTCATGAGGAGGCTTAGAGGTCATTAGAGGAACTCATGAGATGGAATAAGTTTTTAAAAAAGCACGATTGATGAAAATGCAGTTATCATCTTTCTCTAGCCAGTCTGTGTGATCCAAGGACAGCTGTGGCACAGCAGAGAGAAAGCCGTATTTGGTGCGAGAGGAACTGGGCTCAAATCCTGCTTCTATTTACCCCTAGAGTGCCCCGGGGCATGTCACTTCATCACCCTGGGCCTCAGTTTCCCCTTCTGTAAAATGAGGGGGCTGGACCAGAATATGCTAAGGTCTCTTCCAGCTCTAATTCTATCATTAACAATTATCTACAGCACAAAGATATTGTGAAGCACTAATAAGTAGGGGGCACGTATTTGAGAAAAGCTCTAGGACAGCAGGTGCATTATTAGCAATCTTTGTCATTAGAAATAAAATCCTGTCCTTGTGGACAAAATCTGGAGGCCCCTGAATTGACATAGTGCTATATGTGATCATACCGAATGCCCCTTAGGACCTCCAGCTAATCTTCCACTGCTTCCATGACTAGAACATCCATGGTCCCAAGACTATGCTGCCCTTATCCCCACTAAGCAATTTAATGGAGGGGTATTATTGGTTATGTTCCGAGTTGGATGGGAACTGTCATTGCTGACGCTGTTGCTCACATTGTGAATTTTCTCCATAGAGCACAGAAAGGAATATTTGTGCTCCTGATCACAGGCAAAATGTCACTCTGATTGCTTGCCAAGTCACAGACAATATGGTTCATCAGTTGCCTGGCATGGTCCCCCTGAGAGATGTGAAACCATCTGGTTGAAGGCCACATTCACCATTTGGTTATGGATGGTAGTTTTGCTAGATTGGCTCTCGTACGTAACAGAAGACATATAACTCAGTGGGCCCCATCTGCCAGTTCCTTCTGTGGAAGATTGATGAGTCTGAAATCCTCCAGCCTTTCCTTTTTCTAGGCTTATGATCAGGAAGTCTCTATCACAGAGTTATCCCATTCAGTAAAAGCACAGCCTAAAAGAAACTGTGAAAATCAAAATTGTTTGGGTAGGAAGTTGATACACCACTAACTAGCCTACTCTGCCTGGAACCCCAGATGCCACAGCTTCAGTAAGCACATTCCGTAAGCATGAGAGATACCACATAGAAGTCTTAAGAATAGTCTTTCAATAGGCAAGGATCTTAGATGTGGCCCAAGGAGCTGGCAGACTGATGGGCCCTTCGCCTGTTTGTAAGAAGCACTGTCCCATACACACACTTCTTCCAGGAGAAAATTTGTTGTGTTGTTTGGTCATTTCAGTATGTCCAACTCTTTGTGAGCCTATTTGGGGTTTTCTTGGCAAAGATACTGGCATGGTTTGCCATTTCCTTCTCCAGATCATTTTATACAGGGAGAACTGAGGCAAACAGGGTGAAGCGACATGCCCAGGGTCACACAGCTAGTAGTGTCTAGGCCATATTTGAACTCATGAAAATGAGTCTTCTTGATTCCAAGCTCACTTACTCTATATGGCGCCACCTAGCGGCCATCCAGAGAGAAAATGGCTCAATTGCTTTAAGCTACATGAGTGAGCCATGAAGTATTTAGAAGAGAGGTCTGGGATTATTGTTTAAGAAGATGAGCATTGATGAGCCACAACATCCAAAGGAGGGTGATCACAATGGTGAAGGACTTGCGATGATGGCCATATGGAGATTAGTAGAAGGAACTACAGTGTTTAGCCTAGAAAAAAAAAATTGGTTGGAGGTCATGGTATCCATCTTAAAGTATCTGAAAGATCACTTTATAGAAGAGGGATTAATATGGGGAAATTCTGTTCCTATTCCTGTTCCCCAGAGTCCAGAACTCAGAGCAATATGGGGGAGAGGCAGAGTTTCAGAGGGGCAGATTTAAATTGGATTCATGGCCAATGTGAAAAATTCAAGTTCTCTCAGAGTGGCATGGGCTGCTCTCGGAAGTAATGGGGACTATCTAGGAGTAGGCTGATAAATGTTTAAGAACAAGTTCTCCAAAACATAAAAAAGGATGTACTTCTAAATTTAATCTGTATTATTAACATTTATTTTCACCATCATTTTCTTAAGCCTAGACAATCAATAAAACAATAATTCAAGCCCTGATTTGTAGCATTTACAGATTTGAGGTTTACACTGAAAATTTAACAATTGGCTCTTGTCGGCTGGTTTGAGCTGACTCCACCATACCTTTGGTTCCATGGAAGTCTTCAAGCAAAGGCTAAATGGAATGGTCTTTAGTAGCTTTTGATGATAAAATTCTTCCAAAACAAACAAAAAAATGAGGTAGTGAGGACACAGGTCCTCAACATCTGGCTAAATGACCACATGTCAGTTATGCAATAGAGGGGACTCATTTTGGATAGAGGTTGGACTGAATGGCCACTTATGGATCAGTAAAACCCTTGTGTTGATGGATCAGAAAAAGTCCTCTAGATAGTTTATTTACAGAAAAGGAGCTTGAACCATTAGAATAACAAACAGAAACTTTGTGTGTCTAACAGTGAAGGATGGGGTGTGTTATGGTGGAGGCATGGCTTTATGCCAGGCTGGTGAGTGGCATTGACAGGAAGTTGTCACTTAATCTTAGCTGTCCTCACCATCTTGCCAGTTGCTACTCCTTCCTGCCACTCTTTTGGTTTCTTCCCTCAACCCAGCCATGGAAAAACAACAGGAAAGGGAAGTACGGTCTCTGATAGGAAAGGCTTACTAACAATTAGAGTTGTCCCACAGTAGAATGGACTGCCTTGAGAGATGGTGGGTTCCTCTGACAAGGAAATCCTAGATGACCACTTGTTAATTATGTTATATAGCTACAGGTATATGTATAGTACATACATACATACACGTACACACTCCTTTCATATATGGATTGGATCAGATGGCCACTGAGGGTTCTTTCAATTCTCAAATTCTATGCTATTGTGATTTTGGTATTTTCTTCAAGAAGAAATTCAGAAACGACTGAACAAAATTGCAAAAAAAAAATGACAGTAATTCCATCTTAATCGACAGATGACTGAGTGCCACTCAAAGCTTAGTACAGCACTTGGAAATAGTAGGTGTTTAATAAATTATCACTGAGTAGTAATTTTACAACCAGATTCCCATGTGTAACTAAAATAGCAATGTTATTTAAGAACAACGATTTTTAAAAAAATCAACACTATTAGGAAAAAGGATAAAGATTAGAAGACAAGTCTGTATTTAGTTACAGAAATTTAATCCTATCTGTTCAAATATAATGCCAATATAAAAATGGAAATAAACAAAAATGACATAATTCTCTTACCATTTCTGGGATAAGTTTGACCCATGTTATAATAAGGAAAATATAATAAAAATAAGGACACCAAAAGATCCCCCCCCAAGCTATCTTAGCCAATAATCAGGTAATATTTAGCTTCATTTGGCAAAGAAACAAAGAACAGAAGGATTTAGGCCATAAACTGCTTTGAAAAGTTACAGAGGGGAAAGATGGTGGATTACAAACTGCATAAGCTCATAAGAATACAAAAGACAGTTGTAGGGGGAAACTGCCCTTATAGAGTGGAAAGAGACTTGTTGGAGCTAGGTCATCATGATGCAAACTGGGCAAGACCTGATGGCATCAATGCTCATTGGGATGACTGTGACCTGCTCTCATCAGGGATAAAAGCAAATCCTCCATATTGGCACTCAATACCCAATGTACTATGGGAGAAAGTGATAATAGTATTTGAGGAACTGAAATTGAGAAAAGCTAGTTTTGACTAAATATATATGAAAGAAATCTATGCTCAAGGTAACACAATTTTAAAGTCATTCAAAGCTAAAATCTTAAGATCACAAAGAAGAAAAATATTCCAAGAGACTGGAAAAGTTCACAAATAGTACTGATAAGCCAACAAGCATTTATTAAGGATTTAGGATGTGCCAGGCATTGTGAGGAATTAATAGCAGCAATAAAATGATACCAACTGACACATGATCACCTGAAGACTAGATAGCACATTTAAAATACATGATTTCATTTGAAGTTGACCAACAGTCTTGAAAGGCAAGTACTATAGGTTTTAGTTCCATTTTACAAGTGAGGAAACGGAGACTCCAATATGTAAAGTGATTTGCTAGAAGCTACACAGCTTGAGTCACAGAAGAGATCTGAACTGAGTTCTACCTGAGATCCAAGGCAGGTACAGTACTCTATGTAATGCCAGACTCAAATATAGAAGAGAAACGAGAAAGAAAGTAGCCTATGCATCCATGGAGACAGACATACTTGATGAAAAATTGGAGTAGATTTTTATAGCAGATTCCACTTTATAGTCAGAATAAAGCCCATCACACACACACGCATACATGTGCATGCGTGTGTGTGTGTGTATGTGTGTGTAGCTGGTGTCTCACTGGATAGAAAGCTAGACCTGGAGTCAGGAAGACCTGAGTTCAAATCCAAGGTCTCCTCCAACTTGAAATCAATGGTCCTCTCATTCTATCTTTGCGCATAGATTCCTGTCCCTGTCCCTGGAGTTTTCCCCTTCTCATCTGTCTCTTCAAAGGTCATTCTCCCTCTGAGTCTCAGATCAAATGCTGCGTATACAAGGCTTTTCTTTCTCATTGTCCTCAGCTGATATCACTCCCCCAGGCTGAAATTTCACAGCTTAAATATCTGAATTCACTAGTAT
Source organism: Petaurus breviceps papuanus (assembly GCF_028583685.1). Lineage (NCBI taxonomy): Eukaryota > Metazoa > Chordata > Mammalia > Diprotodontia > Petauridae > Petaurus > Petaurus breviceps. The sequence goes on from NW_027186352.1 coordinate 23,596,679, forward strand.
AGAAAGCATCCAATCGGGAAATTCCCCACATGAATATAGGTCAGCACCTTCTTGGCAACTTTAGAGTTACCAAGATCACTGAACAGTTAAAATGAGTTGCCTAGGGTCACACAGCCAGTAGGTATTAGAGGTAAGACTCAAACCCAGGTCTTCCTGGTTTTGAGACAAACTCTTCATTTATTATCCCATGCTGCCTTTCACTCAAAATTAGCAATAAGGATCATAACTGGACTTGTGATTTTGCTGGCATAGTGAACTTCCAGGTGATGGAACTCCCTCTATCAATGCAGGTTGCCAGCTTTTCTAAAAATTAGTTTTAATTATGTAGAGGACTGAGGAGTTAAGTGTCTTAGAGGCAGTAAATGTTAAAGGAAAGACTAGAACCCAAGTCTTTCTTGTATTGAAAGTGTTTTTCTTGGGGTGGCCAGGTAGCACAGCAAGTAAGAGCACCGGCTCCAGTGCTGAGAAGACCTGAAGACCGAATCCCGGGCTCAGACACTTAGCACCCACCCAGAAACACCTGGCTGTGTAACCTTGAGCAAGTTACTTAACCCCAATTGCTTAGGGGCGGCCAGGTGGCTCAGCAGTAAGAGCACCAGCTCCAGGGTCGGGATGACCTGGATCAAATCCCGGCTCAGATACTCAGCACCACACCCAGAAATAATAAGTGGCTGTGTAACCTTGAGCAAGTTGCTTAACCCTAATTGCTTAAAAGAAAGTGTTTTTCTAACTACCATTTCTTGCTCTCAAACCAAATTATCTTGTTTATATTTTGTATTAATCTATGTCTATCCAGGATTCTCTCAAGTCTAATGGAAATATCCCAAAGGCAGTAACCCCTTCACTTTTGCTTCTATATTCCTGGTACCTAGCACAGAGCCTGGTGCCTAGAAGGCACTTTATAAATTCTCATTTCATAGGAAACAGTGTCACAAACATGGGTGTTTCCCTTTTTCTCCCTTTGCTTCCTTTAATCTTCCATTTCTTCCTTGTCTAATCACTGGGGGGAGGCTTTGCTACTCAGGGCATTGACTTTTCCAGTCTTTTATTTAATAAATTCATTTCATCTTAATCAAAGTCCCAGAAATGAAAGAAAAAAAGTCACAAGTATTAGATTAAAAAACCCTGAAAATAGCCCATCAGTTTGATTTAATTCTGCCCAATTAGCACATCATTGTGGGAGAATATTAGCTTAAGAATCAATGATACTAAACACTAATATTTTATTCCGCATTAAAAATTGATTCCAATGGTAATAGAAATGCTTTGCATTGGCTCACTCTAAATAAAAGGAGATGGCTCCTTAGGGTGGTCCTGGATGCAAGGAAAAGGGTGCTTCCTGCTAGGAAGGCCATTGCTTCTTTTTATATAGATCATCATTTAAATGAATAACGAAAAGCAGCTGAAATGAAGCCAGTTTTTTGCTTGCAGACTGTAGGTATTTTGAGATTACTACAAGACTGAGCCTCCCCTTCTGCCGTGCATGATCTAGAGTCTGGCACAAGATCATATATATATATATATATAAATGTATATATACTATAGGTCCTCAATTGTTGCATTGGATTTCCCCATTAAGATGTCAAAGCGCATGTTGTTGCTGTTCAGTTGAGTCAGACTTTTTGAGACTCCATCTGGGGTTTTCTTAACAGACACTGGAGTGATTTGTCATTTCCTTCTCCAACCCATTTTATAAATTAAGAAATTGAGGCAAACAGGGTTAAGTGACTTGCCCAGGGCCATACAGCTAAGAAGTATTTGAAATCAAATTTGAACTCAGGAAGAGAAATCATGTCCAGCACTCTATCCATGGCAGCACCACCTAGCTGCCCCCACTGAGGGAGGGGGAGTATATCTATCCGAAAAATATCTAACCTCCTTAAAAGTCTTCCAAATGGAGAGTTCTAGCGGGTTTTGAACCCATTTGTTAAAACTACAAAAATGCAACACCTTCTGGTTGTAAAATCCTTTAACTGGCACTAAGGAAGATGGAAATTGACTAGCTGAATTTCAACAAAAACTTTGGGTGTCACTGGAGAATGGGAATAAAAAATAGGTGCAATGATTTTGTGAGCTCAGTCATTGAAGTATTTCTTCCATTTGGATCCATGTTTCTTTGTGAAATTATCTCTTTCATCTACAAGAAGAATTAAATTCAAATCTTGGAATAAAACAAATTTAGAAACAGATTTTTGAACCATTGTATCATAGTGTCATACCAGATTTTAAAAAATAATGAAGCATATTCCATCACATTGCTGTCACTAAGAATATCATTATTAATTATGCTATTTTGGTGAGAACAAAAAGGCTTTTTGTGCCAACAGATAAAATATTTTCAAAGTGTTATATTATCTATCTCATTCTTTTAAATTCATATTTGTGTGTAAATTTTATAATATAAATAATTACTAGCATAGTAACATGTATATATTTTATAAACGAGAATATATGCATATGTGGGGGATGGGCACATTTTTCCACTCAGAAATGCATGACCAAAAAAGCAGTTCTGAATCTACTTTTCTAATAATAATGGTAACATTTATATAGTGTATTAAGGTTACCAAAATACTCTAACATTTATTCATTTATATCTCACTTGTTCCTCACAACAATCCTGGGAGGTAAGTGGCATTGATATCTCCACTTGACAGATGAGATAACTGAGGGACACAGGGGTTAGGTGACTTACCCAGGGTCATACAGGTAGTACAAACCTGAGGCAATATTTAACCTCAGGTCTTCCTGACTACAAGGCTAATACTCTATCCACAGTGCCATGCTGGTTCTTGACAGAGCTTCATGAGGTGACTTTGCAATTTGATGCAGAAGTCTCTACCATTTTTAATTCTACAGACTTCTTCTTGAGTGTGTGTGTTGGAGGGGAGGGAAGGGAGGTGTGGTCCTATGTGAGGCTTCTGGTAGAACAGTGGATAGAGTGCTGAGCCTGGTCAGGAAGACCAGAGTTCAAATCCTGTTTTAGACACTAGCTGTGGGGGCAAGTCACTTAATCTCTGTCTCTCTCAGTTGCCTGAATTGTAAAATAGGAATAATTGTAGTATGACCTCCCAGGGTTGTTGTGAAGATGACATGAGATAATAATTGTGAAAAGCTCATAGTAGGAGCTTAATAAATGTTTATTCCTTTTCCTTCCCCCTTTTGGAACACCTTTGAATTCTTTATATTACTATCAGCCAAGGATTCAAGTAGCGGATCAGAATTACAGAACAAGACCCTCTACTTCAACCTATATCTACATGAGAATCCCTCTCCAACATCCCCCCTGCAGAGGATGGGGCAGGGGAGGAATCACTAGGTAGCCCACTCCATTTGGGGACGGCCCCAATTGTTGGGAAGTTCTTCCTTAACTCCAACTGAAGACTTTCCTTCAATGTCCACTGTGGGTTCCTGGTTCTGCCCTCTGGGCCCAAGCAGGGAACATGTAATCTTTCCATAAGAGAGCCTATTTTTAAGACAGTGCTTTTCTAATACCATGCACCTCCTTCTAAGAGCTTGATTTTCAGGTGACTGTGACTGACAAGTCAACTTTCCCATGGCTGTAGTCAAGAATGATTTTCGAATTAAAAGCAATTCCATCCTAAGCAGTCTCACTTTCCAAAGAGAAAACAGTCCCTGGGCAATCACAGAAAGGACTCACATTTCTCAGGTACTTTTTAACTCCTTGGGTTTACAAGACGCTTTTTTCTCAACAACCCTGAGAGGTAGGTACAAGCAGACCTCAATTTACTGTGCTTTTGCTTAGTATGCTGTTGTTGTGAAAACTGAAGGTCATGGTAACCCTGCACTGAGAAAGTCTATTGGCGCCATTTTTCCAACAGCATCTGTTCACATCATGTGTCTGAGGCACAATTTGGTAATTCTCAAAATATTACAAACTTTTTCATTCTTGCTGTGTTTGCTGTGGTGATCTGTGAGCAGATATCTTGGATGTTACTTATAATTACTTTTTGGTCTGCCATGCCATGAACCATGTCATATAAGACAGTGAACTTAATCAATAAATGTATGTGTGTTTTGGCTACTTCAATGACTCTCTCTCCTTCTCCTCAGCCCCCTCTACCCTCTAAGACACAAAAGTATAGAAGAATATTACATAAACTTCATTGGTAAAGCAGGATCAGGATTTGAGAGGATTGACTCCAATGCTGAAAGAAGTTCTACCATGAGTAAAATGCTATCAAATAGCCTTGTGGGCTATAGAGAAATTTTTACGAAAGGAAGAATCAATCGCTGGTGGCAAAATTCATTTTTGTCTTATATTAAGAAATTGCCACAAAAAAGGGGAGGGGGTGCAGTGAGTAAAGTGCCAGCCCCGGAGTCAGAAGGACCTGGGTTCAGATCCAACCTCAGACACTTAATACTTGACACACACAAAAAAGCTAGCCGTGTAAACTTGGGCAAGTTACTTAACCCCAATTGCCCTCTAAAAGGCAAAAAAAATAAAGAAAAGAAATCGCTACAGTCCCCCAGCCTTTAGAAACCATCATGCTGATCAGTCAGCAGCCATCGAGGCAGGACCCTCCACAGCAAAAAGATTATGACTTGCTGAAGGTTCAGATGGTGTCTGGCATTTTTTTTTTTTTAGCAATTAACTATTTTTAAATTAAGTTACATACTTTTTTTTAGACATAATACTATTGCCCACTTAATAGACTATAGTGTAGTATAAATATAACTTTCATGTGCGCTGGGAAACCAAAACATTCATGTGACTCTATTGCAATTTTCACTTTATTGCAGTGGTCTGGAATGGAACTTGCAATATCTCCAGGGTCTGCCTGTGTTTCTAGTCTTCCTTTTAGAGATTGGGAAACTGGGGCAAGAAGAGGTTCAGTAATGCCCGTTGTCATACAATGCTAGCACAAGCATTCAAACTTGAACCTCTGACCCCAAGTACAGCACTCTCTTTACTGGATAACAGCAGGAAAATTAAAAATAAAAAAGTTTTAACCTAATAAGTCAAATTGAAAATAGGAAAATATTTTTTTAAAAACTCTAATTCAAAAAGGACCATCAAGGAATTTGAACCATTTGAAAGCTGTGTATGTTACAGGCCATGTGTTTCATTAAGAAGCATTCTTACATACATATATTATGGATGGGATGTTTTTAATGAGTGCCTTCTGTCTTTATGAGAGGTCTGACCCCTTTAATGTGCTTGCAAATGGCTTTCATTTACTATTTACTATACATATGTGAGTTTGGCTCCATGTTCAGGAATTCAAAAGAAATTCAAACAGCCTCATAAATCACACAAGAACACTTAGTTAAAAACGTAATAACTTAAAAAAAAACCCCACAACCAAACGGAAAAGGACATGTAAATAAAAGTCTAATTGATTAAAGTTGAAAATTGTTCTTCCCTGCTATCTTTCAGCTTACACATATACATACAAGGAAATCTCAGTAATTCACAACCTGCTGATTTCCAACCTGGGACAGTTTAGCAATTAGGTGGGCCGAGAGACAAATGCTCGGTAAAACCTTTCCTTCTCATACAAGCGAACAACATAAACAAAATGAGCAAAATCCATCTCTAAAATGAGTATGAGAATCAATGATTTTTAAAGCCCCTCCAAGTATTTTAGAAAGTCTATTTGCATAAAACAATTATGTAGTAATTTCATATGAGACATGATGCATTTTAGTAGGCCCCTGAAAGACTGCTACTTATCAACAGTTAGTGTTTTAAGTTACTGTGTAACTATAAGTAACAGAACTACATTTTATCTTTTAAATATTCTATAGTTCAGGCATAACTAATTCCAACCAAATCACTCAGAAAGATAGTCTGGTTTGATTATTTTGCTGTGTGAACAGGAAAAATGAATCTGAGTTTGCAGATGAAAAGAATATTTTATTACCATTTGCGAAAAAAAAAAAACTTTTGAGGAAGGTTATGATTGCCTAATGCACATTTTAAGCATCCAGTAGACTCATAGAACTTCAGAGCTTGAAGGGACCATAAATATTTAATCAGTGATTTTCGAAGTGTGGTTCAGGGACCCTCTAGCCTTTTCAGGAGATCTGTGAGGTCAAAATTATTTTTATAATAATACTAAGACAGGGGCGGCCAGGTAGCACAGCAAGTAAGAGCACTGGCCCCAGAGTCGGGATGACCTGGGATCGAATCCAAGCTCAGACACTTAGCACCCCTCCAGAAACACCTGGCTGTGTAACCTTGAGCAAGTTACTTAACCCCAATTGCTTATTAAAAAATAATACTAAGACATTTTAATTTCTAATGCAGTAAATATGGATAAATGTAATCCAGACAAACCCAAACAAAACACCTTTGGAGTCCATAGAGTATAAAGGGTTCTTGAGATTAAAAAGTTTGAGAACTACTGATCTAATTGATCTCCCATCCTTTCACAGGTGAGGACACTGAGGATCAAAGTTACACAGTTAGAAAGTAGAGGATCTGCAATTTGAAATCAGACCTAACATTGTCCTTCAAAGGCAACCACTGATAAAGGTTGGGTTTCCATGGCCCTGCTGGTCAGTAAATGGATTGTTGTTAAGATGAGTAGCTGATCCAGAAACATGACCAGGTTTTGTTTGAAAAGATCAGTCTCGTTTTAAGACGGACACAGATTAGCTGGAAAGCATTGAGAAGAGGGCAATGGTGAAGGGGGCCTGGATATCACAACATGTGAGAACTTGAAGGAAATGGGAATGCCTTGAGAAGACATAGAGTGGACATGACAGTTGTTTTCAAGAATGTGAAGGGTGTCATGTGGAATCAAGAGGGTTGATGGGACAGGTTGATCTAAGCTGATGAAATCAACTCTTTATAGACTTGCTCTGTTTGGTTTCCAAATGGGTGGAACTGGGGGATAGATGGCAGGTAAGTGGCCAAAAGGCAAGTCTTGAGGGCAAGAAACCTTCCAAACAATCCAAGCTACCCCAAAGTGGAATGGGTTAACACCATGGGCTCCCATCACTGAAGGTCCCCAAGCAGGACCCAGATGACAACTCATAAACCATTCTGTAGAACAAATTTCCTCTTGGATCTCTGGATTAAAAGAAAAAAAACCAACCACCATGTCCCAGTGAAGGAAACAAAAGAATAATACTGTTACAAACACCTAACTGCCCAAGGGCCCGCCCATTAATAACTCTACTTTGATGGCTTTCTAGGCAAAACGCTATCAAAACTGAACGTTTTTGTCAAAGCAAAGGAAGGCGGAGAGGAAAGTAAATTCTAACATTGTGATCAATCTCTACTTACCCAGCCAAAAGGGAAAAGGACCTTCATTTCCATTTTAATAACTTGTCCAAGCTCGCGCAGTAGAATGAGGAGTCTACCGGGTGTTGGTTGATTATAATCACACTAAGGAAAGAAATACAAACATGGAATATTTTATCATCACAAACAGAATTCTAATGCTCTGCATTTATGTATCTGTGCATGAGTCCTGTGCCCTAATCCCACCCCCCACAGTGGAATATAAAATCCTGGTGGGCAAGGACTCTTCTTTTTTTATCTCCAGGGCTCATAACAGTACCCTGCCCATAGTAGGCACTTAACAAGTCCTGGCTGATTCATTACCACATGGTTATTGAAATGAACTGACCATTAATCAAAGGAGCTGACAATGTTTGGGCAATGATAAGATAAGTGAATCTACTTTAAAGAGGCTGATATTTCTTCCCTCTCCACATTTTGAAAAGTTAAGAAAAATATTTTCTGTGCATAAATGTTTTGAAACAGAGAATAGACCATCCCCAGATTAAAGAAAAGTGTTGTTATTTTTTTTTCCTTTGGCTAGCACAAAATATTTAAATTGAGTGTCACACTGCTCAAGGTGGCATGGAGACAGAAAGCTCGCTATTACTTGGACCCCTACCAAAGCCCAGCTGTTATTCATGCCTTTGCTTCTTATCTTTCCCAACTACTTCCTTTGGAACAGTGGTGCAGGGTGAACAGCTCCCCAAATTTCCTTTTACCCTCTGGGAAGATCTAGGAACATTAGGTTGGGGTTGCTGCACTTGCCTGGTCCTCTGGGGGGAAAAAGTTTAGGACTCTCATTGTGAAACTGAAAGGGACTACAGAATGTATGAAACACTTGCAAATGATTTCTCCCCAAGTCCATCTGAGGCTACCACCAAATCCTCGGTCATCCAATTTGGTAAACCGAATTATTTTAATTAAAACACTTATTCAATCAATTGCCAATTCATGCCAGTTATTTTGCCTCCGTTCTTTTCTACCCTATTTCAGCTGTTCATCCTTTCCTGCCTGGAGTAATGCAGTAGCCTCTTGATTGGTCTTCTTGACTGCACCTGTTTCCCTTCTCCAACAAATTCATCACAAGTCTGCCAAAATCATCTTTCTAGGGTACTGGGTCACCACCCTGCCCAAGGACTCTCAGTAGCTCCCTATTGTTTCAATAAAGAAATACAAATTTCTCACTCTGCATTTAAGATCCTCTACAGGTTGGCTCCCACCCAACCCTCCAGTTTTACTTCATATTACTTTTTTGGACTCCATAAGCTATTCTCCAGACCCATTCCATCTCCTTTCTCTGTCTTTATACAGGCTATTTCCCACTCCTGGAATGCCCTCACTCCCCATGTCTGCCTGGCAGAATTTTCTTATGAAGCTTCAGCTGAAATGCTTCTTTCCTCTGTGAAGTCTTCCCTAATCTACCCAGTTATTAGGGCCTTTATTTTCCAAATTTTCCAAGGGCTCTTGCTCTGAACCTTCTTTTGTGCTCTTCATTCCAAACCGTGCATTATACCAATCTGTGCACAAGTTGTTTTCTTCCAGTAGAATGAAAGCTTCCTGTGGGCATCTTTAAATTTTTTCCTTATTCTGTATGGATTTATATTTACATATATATTTTTATACTATATGTATTTATATTTGCATGCAAATTTTTATATGTATTTTTCATATATGGGTGTATATATGTATATTTCCTTTTCTCTAATCACCTTACGCTACTCCTACTAGGATCAAATGGTGATGATGAATGTTTAATAAACATTTGTTGAAATGAAGTCTGATGATCCTACTTCATTGGTCTGTGTAGCTATAGAAACAGCAACACAAGACATAGGGGAAAAAGTATTGGACTTGGAGTCTGAGGCCTTTGGTTTAATTCTACTCTGTTACTTCGAAACTATATGATCTTGGCCCACTCACATAACCAGCCTTCAGTCTCCTTATCTGTAACATAAATGGGTCAGACTAGATGCCTCTCAAATCCTTCTAGCTCTTGACCCTATTTACTTCTGAAATCTCTTTCTATGTAGCAAAAGCTTTAACTCAGATTCACCTAGCGTTATACAGACATTGGGGGCATTGTTTTTTAGTAAACCGGGAGTTAGAATTTAGAAAATAATCAAAGACCAGCAAGGATATAAGCAGACAAAGTACCCCATACTCACAGATCCCCCTGCCCCTTAGCCACTTTACATCTTCACTTTATAGATTATCCTCCAAATAGGATGTAAACTCCTTGATGGCAGGGGCTGTTTTGTTTGCTTGGATTTTTATCCTAATAGCATGGTGGTTGACACACAATAATCACTACCTTTCATCCATCCATCTATTTCTATCATCCATCAATCATATAGTATTTATCTATCATCTATATACTTATCTATCTCTTTTTCTTCTCATTTTAAATAATGAACTTTTGTCTCTATTCATCTTCATAAGTCCAATGAAAACAAGAAAGGACTTCAATTTACAACCCATAAGTGAATTTCATTGCTGTGTTTTACGGGCCAGGGTGTGGGAGATAAGAGAGGGACATTCTTCTCTCTCTAGATCCCATTTATCTCCTTCCATCCATGTTTTCTGCTCTTTGGATCCCTCTCCTGGCCCACATGTCCAGTCCTTCCAGGACTATAAGAATACTGAGCTCTTTCTTCCATTGGCTATAACTGGTAAACACCTGTCTGCCATGGCTGAAACTCAGCTGGTTCCCAGTGTGGAGATACTGACTATAACTGCTGAAATGCTAATGCCATCTTGTATGTTTGCATCTGAAGTAGAGAGTGGGAATCACACAATCAGGTGGAAAAGGAGGCCTACACAAAAGTGACAGGGATTTACTCAAGGTTGATACTGTTTGGTCCCTGGTTTCATGAAAACACAACATGACAATAAATGGTGTCTCTCCTCCTGCCCCTTGGATTCTACTGCTGATTCTGAAGCACTGCCTTTCTTGGGTCAGTGTGATGTTAACAGGATTTAAGATCTTCCTTGCCCATTAATAGGCCTCTCAGTGGTGGAGCCCATTAAGGGAAGTTTGCTTAGGGGAGGCTTGCTTGTAAGAAGGCTTTCATACCTTTTGCTAATTTCTAATTAGGCACTAAGTCAGGAGGGTTGTGATGCCTTCTGGCTCTGAGAAGTTGGTATTTTGCTTTGGAGGCTTGCTTTTATGAGAAGGATCTTGTGATCCCCCGTTGGAGATTCTGAGTGGCCATATGTTCAGAGCTCCCCAGCTGCTCAGATGTAAAGGCTCTCTTGATCCAGGAATGCATGTAAAGTGTATAGTTGATTCACAAAGTTAGAGCCCCATCTGTTGGTCTTTATTTCTCTGCTTGTACTTTCTTTGTATTTTCTCTGAAGTTCAGGATGCTGACTTTCTCCCTGAACTAGTGAATGTAATTAAGAAAAGACTGTTGACCCCTTGAACAGTTATCTTTCCTAGTAAAGTAGATCTAAGAATCTGTGCTAGAACCATAAAGATGAAGAACCATTGGGCTAGAGGGATGCTGTGTTCATTAGGAAAACATACCAACAGACTGCTGGTTTCCAATCTCCAGGAGTAACCCCCAGCCTTCACCCTTGGTTCAATAAGCCAACACCCCACACTAGGTCTGTTTCTACCTTCTGACTATTTTTGGAAATATTTAATGACTGATGATTGATGATAACTGGTTCTAATTTAAAGAGATAGCAGAAAGCTAGGAATAGAAGAGAGACAGGGTCCTTCCTTCTCTTAACCCTAACTAATATAAAACCAAGAGAATATTTTGGGGGGTCACAGAAGTTGGGTTTGACTCGTCTCTGTTACTTTCTCCCCGTGAGACTTTCATTTCCAACTATTCCAGCTATAGATCCTGCAGTACTCAGTATCTGCAATTAGGTGTTTGCCCCAAATCCTACAATGGCTCCCTACTGCTTCTGGGGGAAAAATGCATACTCCTCAGCCTAGAATTGAAATCCTTCTTTCTAAACTTTTTCCAATATTCAGGGCCTCCCTCCCGATATGATCTTGCATTTACTTTTTAAGTATATTTTTATGAATTTCCATGTGCATGTGTTGTTTTTCCTAATAGACTACAGGCTCCTTGTGGGTAGGACCTGTTTCATTTTCATGTCTTTTTAAAAAAAATTCTATTTTTGGTTTATTTTTAGTTTTCACCATTCATTTCCACAAGGTTTCGAGTTACAAATTTTCTCCCTGTCTTTCCCCTACCAACCACCCCAAAATAGCGACCCTACTGAATACCCCTTCCCCCAGTCTGCCCTCTATTCTATCCTCCCCCATCTCCTATGGCTTTCTAGTAGGGCAAGATGTATTTCTATACCCCAGTGCCTCTATATCTTATTTCCCAGTTACATGTAAAATAATAATAATAATAATAATTTTTTTTAACATTTGTTTTTAAAACTTTGAATTCCAGATTCTTTCCCTTCTTCCCTCATCACCCACCCCTACTGGGATGATAAGCAATTCAATATAGGTTGTACCTATATTGTGTAGTTATGAAACATATTTCCATAGTAGATATATTGTGAAAGATTGACTATATTTCCCTCCATCCTATCCCGCCTCCACTTATTCTATTTTCTACTTTGACCCTTTCCCTTTTCAAAAGTGTGTGCTTCGAACTACCCTCCCCCCAATCTGCCCTCCCTTCTATCATTCCCCCTCTTATCCTCTTTCCCTCTACTTTCCTGTAGCATAAGATACCCAATTTAGTGTGTATGTTATTCTCTCCTTAAGCCAAATTCAATGAGAGTAAGGTTGACCCATTCCCTTTTGGCTTCCTGTTCTTCCCCTCCATTATAATAGTTTTCTCTTGCCTCTTTTATATGAGATAATTTACCCTATTCTGTCTCTCCCTATCTCCTCTCATTATATTCCTCTCTCACCTCTTAATTCTATTTTTTAGATACCATCCCTTCCTATTTAACTGATTCTGTGCCCTTTGTCTATGTATAAATGTACACATATACACACATACTCACACATATGCCCTCCTATATAAACATATATAAGTATGTATACATATATATCTCTACATACATATATATTCCCTTCAACTGTTCTCATACTGAAAAAAGTCTAATGAGTTACAATTACCATTTTTCCATGTAGGAATGTGAATAGTTCAACTTCAATAAGTTCCTTGTGATTTCTTTTTCCTGTTTACTTTCTTATGATTCTCTTGCATCTTGTATTTGAAAGTTAAATTTTCTATTCAACTCTGGTTTTTTCATCAAGAATGATTGAAAGTTCTCTACTTAATTGAATGACCATATTTTCCCCTGAAACATTATACTCAGTTTTACTGGGTAAGTGATTCTTGGTTTTAATCCCAGCTCCTTTGACCTCCGGGAATATCATATGTCAAGCTCTTTGATCCCTTAGTGCAGAAGCTGCTAGATCTTGTGTTATTCTGATTATGTTTCCACAATAGTAAAACTGTTCCTTCCTGGCTGCTAAGAATATTTTCTCCTTGACCTGGGACCTCTGGAATTTGGCTATGATATTCCTAGGAGTTTTCTTTTGGGGATCTTTTTCAACAGGTAATCAGTGAATTCTTCCAATCTCTATTTTGCCCTCTGGTTCTAAAATATCAGGGCAATTTTCCTTGAGAATTTCTTGAAGGATGATTTCTAGGTTCTCTTGTTGATCATGGCTTTCAGGTAGTCCAACAATTTTTAAATGATCTCTCCTGGATCTATTTTCCAGGTCAGTGGTTTTTCCAATGAGATATTTCACATTGCCTTCTATTTTTTCATTTGTTTGGATCTGTTTTATAGTATCTTGATTTCTTAATAAAGTCATTAGCTCCAATTTGCTCCAATCTAATTCTGAAGGAATTATTCTCTTCAGTGAGCTTTTGAAATTTCTTTTCCATCTGGCAAATTCAGATTTTTAAGGCATTCTTCTCCTCATTGGCTTTTTGGGCCTCTTTTGTCATTTGAGTTAGTTAATTTTTTAAGGTGTTATTTTCTTCAGTCAGGTTGTTGACTCACTTTTCATGGATTTTCTTGCATCATTTTCATTTCTCTTCCCAATTTTTCTTCCACTTCTTTTACTTGATTTTCAAAATCCTTCTTGAGCTCTTCCATGGCCTATAATCAGTTCATATTTTTCTTGGAAACTTTTGATACAGGAGTTCTGACTTAGTTGTCTTCCTCCCGTTCCATGCTTTGATTATTTTTGTCCCCAGAAAAGGAATCTAAGGTTTTATTGCTCTGCTTGCTTTGCTTCCTCTGCTTGGTTATGTTGCCCCTCAATTACTTGACTTTTGAGCTCTTTGACATGGTAGAAATCTGCTTTCAGAGAGGAGAGCTTTAAACCAAATTTCTGGGGTTTTTGTAGCTGCTGGAGCTATTAGCAGGGTGCCCTCCCTGTAGCCCCCACAAGCTCTGGCCCAATAGCCACACACCCCAGCACCTGCACCCAAGAAAGTGATCCAGATCCAAGCAGGTTAAAGCAAGAATGATTACCCTCTGAATGGTTTCTTGATCCCCTTAAGATCTGCAGGCCAGCAGCTCTGGAGGCAGCCTCACGCAGAAGCAGCTGCAGCCGCAGCGACCCCACCACCTCTTGTCCTGGGGGAAGGGGCTTGACCATGCCTTCCTTTCCAACAGAGTTCTCAACTGCCTTTCACGGGAGATTTGTTTCTCTCTGTCAATTTGTGGGTTCTGTTGCTCTGAAATCTGTTTAGAGTCATATTTTATAGGCATTTGAGGTTGTTGTTGTGGGAGCTCACAGAATTTCCTGCTTCTGTGGCATCTTGGCTCTGCCTCCATTTTAATATCTTTAATTTCTAGATCGGGGCCTGACATGTAGCAGATATTTAATAATCAAAAGAAGACTGGATATTGTGTCAAAACAGGACCTGGGTTCAAATCTTGGCTTTGCCACATACTACTGGTGCAACCTTGGGTAAGTCAGTTTATATTGCTGGTGACTCAGTTTCCCTATCTGTGGAATGAAGAAGTTGGACTAGATAGCCCCTGACACTCCTTTTAGCTCCAGAGTTATGATGCAGTCAGTAATTTGGGGATGGCTGGTTTTTGAGTCAGGAGGACCTAGAAACCCTGCCTCTCACATTGAGATTGTATGACCCTGGGCAAGTCACTTAACTTCTCTAACTTGCAGAAAGGATGCTGACCTGCCTGGGGCAGTTCCTTACATAGTTGCTGATCTTCACAGGAGGCAGGAATACTTACCTACATTGATAAAAATCACAGGTGTGGACTGTGATGAGACAGATATTTTCCTTACATGACTTCTTTCATCCTACCCATTACACAGAGAGGCTTTAATGAAGACAAATATAGACTTCTGCCCCTGATCCCTGACTGACTCTGGTTTTTCCTGGACATGACTTCCTGGACATCTCAGAGAGTCGATGACAAAGTCCCAGCCATGTGGAGTCTAAGTCCCTCAGACCTGGTAGATTCCTGAAGACCACCCAGATCACCATGTCCTTCACCATATCTTGCCCTGATGGCCAGATGGAGTCAAGGGTGGGAGATGACCAGAAAAACTGAATACAACTGTATTCTTACTGCGTTTCCTTGCTATGTTAAACTGTTTACTGTTGAGCGCCTCATTTCATTCTAATGTTGAACCCACACTGAGAGCTGTCTCCAATAAAGACCATACAGATGTATACAAACGTGTGTAAGTCTGCGCATTTGTGTATTTACATTTTCTAGCTTATGTTACTTGTTACAATGAGATGCTTTGTAGACCAAAAGGTGAGTCTACTAGAATTTCCTGGTAAAAACCACTTTTGTCAATTCTATGGACATTCAGATTGGCCACAGTTATGAAAAGAGGATAAGAAAGACACATAGAAAGAGTAAAAAAAGAATCCAGTAGAATGCACACACATAGCCGATGCACCAGAAATGCCTTTGTCTCCATATGGTGAGATATTTCAAGCGCATGTATTAGAATCTCACTAAATAGACAGACATCTCAAATGCCGCATACGTTGTTTTCCCTCAGTTATGTTCCAGACACAGGGCCCCCCCAAAACACAACCAGCAGAAATCCTGAAAACGGAAACCGTCATAGGGTATTAGGTTGTAAATGTAATTTTGCAATTATGAGAATAAAACCATTCCACATGGAAATGTGGAATGCCCACCATCTGATTCTGATTTCAATGCAAAGGAAAGCAAACCTTTGGCTTAAGAATGACAAATAGAGCTGTCAGTACCATCCATTTATAGACCAGTGGAGAATACCACAAATCCACAAAATGTGCTTGGAAGTTGGATATTGCCTTTGGCACTTGCAAAGAGAAAGACAGATAAGCCCCCATGGCCGCCAAACTGAGGCAGCCTAGCCAAACTTGACTGGAATAACTTTATAAAGTTGAGGGAGAGGCCACATTGGCATTGTAGAAAGAACACTAGATTGGACCTGGATTCAAATCCTGCCTTTGCCACTTGCTAGCTGTGTGTGACTCTGGGCTATTCACTTAAATCTCTCTATTCCCCCATCTCCTTATCTACAAAAGGAGTTTAAGAATACCTGTGGGAAAGACCTCATGGGGCTGTTATGAGGGCCCAATAAGATCAAATGCATAACAGATTTTGCCAGCTTTAAAGCTTTATTTAAATGTCAGTTATTGTTATTAGGGACCTATTGAGTCCTGAGATCTGGATGGAGAGGGAGTGTATGAAAGGCATTTATTAAGTATTTACTATGTGCCACATGGGCAGCAAGGTGACACAGTGGATAGACTGCTGAGTCTAGAGTCAGGAAGACCTGAATTCAAATTCATCCTCAAACACTTACCAGCTATGTGACCGTGGACAAGTCACTTAATCTTGTTTGCCTAAGTTTCCTCATCTGTAAAATGAGCTGGAGAAGGGAATAGCCAATCACTCCAGTATCTTTGCCATGAAAACCACCAAAAGGGTCATAAAGAGTCTGAAATCGCTGAAAAATGACTAAACAGCACCACGTGTCAAGCACCTTGCTAGTTTCTGTGAATGTAAAGGAAGGGTGAGGCAGTTCCTGCCCTTAGGAGTTCTTATTCCAGTGAAGAAGATAAGAGGATCAGCCAGAGGTCTTCAAAACCACAGGTCACAGCCTCTTCTTTATCATCATTTGCTTAGGAAAAGCAACAGCTGAGGAATCATTTGGCAATTGTTGTTCATCCTTCCTTTTCCAAGAAGACCAATGATATCATGACAAGGAGAAGTTCCTGGGAGGATGGGGATTAGACATGAGACCTGTGATCTCATAGGAACTCCCAGAGAATCTGCAACTTAAAGTATCGGAGAGCCGTTCAGAGCACTTGGATAGCACATGACTGACCCAGGGTCACACAGCCAGGATGTATCTAAGTCTAGACTTGAACACAGTTTTTTCTGACTCTGCTACACCAAGTTCCATCTCCAGCCTGTACTGGACTCCTGAGATTGTTCACTACAATAGTGCAAGAGCTATGTAATAGTAGAAAGGAATTCTCACCCCTGATGGATGGAGATCAAAACAGGGGCTCCAAAAAGAGCTATCATTTATTCAGGACGCCCACATCTTCAGTTTTAGAATACAAAAATTCAAGCCTGCACTATAACGTTTGGGATTGTCTCTACAGAAATTTAAGGTTTGCAAAGCACAGTTAGACATGTTATCTCATTTAACCTTCAGAATGATCATTTTCATCCTCATTGATGGGTCAACTGACTAATATTGAGTAGATGAACATTTATTAAGTGCTTGCTTGCTAAGGGCCAGGCACTGTGCTTAGAAAAAAATTTAAAAGGCAATACTTCATTCCTCTTCTCAAGGATTCCATGTAATGAGTCTGAAGGAGGTTAAGTGACTTGCCCAAGGTAACATGGAGAAGAGCTATATTTTATTTTATTTTTTCGTTTTTTTTAGAAGAGCTATATTTTATTTTATTTTTTTGCCTTTTTGAGGGCAATTTGGGGTTAAGTAACTTGCCCAAGGTTACATGGCTAGTATTTTTGTGTGGGTGTTAAGTGTCTCAGGCTGGAACCGAACTCGGGTCCTCCCGACTCCAGGGCCAGCGCTTTACTCACTGCACCATCTAGCCGCCCCAAGAAGAGCTATATTTTAAAGGGCTACTATTGGCATAGTGAAAAGGACATGGGTTCTGGAGTCAGAGATCCTGAGTTTGAATCCTTGCTCTGTTATTTACGATTTGGGTTACCTTGGAAAAGACATTTTCCTTCTCTGGGCCTCAGTTCCTCACATGCAAAAAGAGGGTGACTTATTCGGTCATCCAGCTTGAATGTCACAATCCTAAAACAAAGGGTTCAGCCAAGGCTCCAGCAAGGGAGGGGAACCTGCAGCCTCAAGGCCACATGTGACCCTCTAGGTTCTCAAGTGTGGCCTTTTGACTGATCCAAACTTAAAGGGCCATGTGTGAAGGGCCACGCTTGAGGACCTAGATGGCTACATGTGGCCCCAAGGCTGCAGGTTCCCTACCCCTGCTCCAGAGGATAGAGGAGGGATGTGAAATCCAACCCTCATGTTCATTTTTGCTTTCTAAGCACTGGACAAAAACAACCTTCTCTCAAGGAAGTCATTTGCCACTGGGCACTAAAATATGATTTATTTCCCAGATGAAGGGAGAATGGGGCCCTAGAGTTGTCCTGAGGCAATGCACACAACGGCCCTATAAATTTCATAATATTGAGTCATTTCTTCCTGGGTATTTAATGCTTTTAAAGATACAACTGCAGCACTATGGGCCAATTTTGACCTGGCGAGTTCAGGCCCAGACTGTAAACTCTAGTGTTCTGAAAATACCAAATTTTGATTTGTGACTGCTCAGATATGCTACAAAATGCAAGCAGTAAATCTCTGTATTTATAGTCTTCAATTCTGTCGGGTTTGGAGTCTCTTTAAAAAAAGTTCTGTGTCATCAGAATGACGGTTTGCATTTATGCCAAATCTCTTCATGCTGTATTACCTTGTGGAGGTGGAGGGGGTGGGGCAGCTTTATAAGTGGCATACAAAACAATTGAAAATAATTACAATAACTCGACTCCTAACAAGGCAAGACAGCCAGTCTTCCATGCTTGTATTAATTGTTCTCCTTCTTTCTTTTTTAATAAAAATATTCCCTGTCTCACAAAAAAATAGATGTACACCCCCCAAATGAATAAAAGCCAGAGCAATCACTGCCTTTCGCACACAGCAGGTATTTGACAAATATCTATTAAACAGATACGTTAAAAGAATGACAAAATGAATGACCTTGGAAGGTCATTCCTCTCTGGGTCTCAGTTTCCTCATCTGTAAAAGGAAGAGATTAGAAAGTTTCTGAAGTTCCTTCTCCTTATTGATCTATGATCCTATGAATTCAATTCAATAAACTATCTACTAAAGGTCTAATATGTACAAGGCAAGAGGGGGCATGATGGTGGATGGGAAGTTGGTCATTGAGAAAAGTAGACCTGAATCCAAATCTCATTTCTCTCAAATACGTGATGCATGACCGTGGGCAAGTCACTTAACCTCATAGGGCTCCTGGCAATTCTGTAAAACTATAAGTTGGAGAGAAAGTACTGATCTGGATTAATGGCAGGAGTATCCTCACCTAAGGCTTCCCCATGACCAAGAAATCACAGGTCTGGACCTCTTCCCCTCCCAGATCCAATTAAAAAAAGTGAAAAGCACTAAGGGTGAAGAAAAACCCCAAACCCAATAACAAAGCAGGCCTGGAAAATCCTTCCTTCCCAGATCTAAAGCTATAATTGTAGGAATGCAATGTTACTTTAGGAAGCTTCCTGCTTGAGAATCCATCCAGCTATTTAGAATAACTCTTTATTTCATGAGTTAGCTAGCTATTGCCAGAACATTGGCCTCACTTGGCAGAGGCGTAGCAGGGAATCATGAATGCACTGAGAAAGTAGCTTTCTATTATTAATAGCGATGTTCTTCTTTGATTCAAAATTGCCTCCTCTCTTTATGAAAGGACCCTTTCCATTTCCACATACATACACCCTCTCCAGTAGCTCTCCCATCGGCTGGCCTAGTTGTGAAAGTACCAGGACTTGGATCCAGAGACCTAGGCTTGAATTCCTCCTTAGACACTTATTAGCTGAATGATAATGAAGAAGTCGCTTGTGGAGACACTAATGCTTACAACTTCTCACCTAACAGGATTGTGGTGAGATCAGTTGAGATAAGTGTTCCATAAACCTCAAAACACTGTATAAATGTCAGCTACTAGTTAAGTACTTATTGCATGGAAGTTGGGCTCTTACCTTCAACCCCTGTTGAGGGATTGTGGGTGAAGGAGTAGAGAATATGGTTTAGGAGTAGGCTACAGAGACTAACGAGGAAGAACATGAGGTAGCATGGTACCCTGGGAAAAGCACCAGCTGTGAAGCCAGAGGACCTGGGTTCGAATACTACCTCTAGTGCTTACTACCTGCATGATCTTAAGCAAGTCACTTAATAGTTTCTGGGTCTCAATTTCTCCTCTATAAAATGAGGAGCTTGAACTAAGGGAGGCAGGACAGTATAAAGGAAGGTGTGCTAAACTTTGAATCATGGCACCTGGGTTTGAGTCTTCATTCTACCATTTGGCTACCTATGTGACTTTGGGCAAGTGGCTTAATACTCCTTGGGCCTCAGTTGCCTTCTCTGTAAAATGGGGGCATTGAAATAGAAGATCTCTAAGGTACCGTATAACTCTTGATCTATGATCCAGAATTAGAACAAGGAAGAAGAAAATTACACATGACTGGACCAGAATTAGTAGAAAGGCTGTAAGGACAAACAGATGCTATCCTTCTCTCTTTCTCTGTCCCTTCGGTATTTGGCTCCTCCTCTGGCTGTCTCCTTCCATATTTTTTTATCTTGGTTACTCTGAGGCTGGGATCTTTGCATGGTTTTAGGTCAAGGCAGGGCCACCTGGTTCTAGGAGAGACCACAGAATCCCATCTCTTCTAAAGGAATCCTTGTCTGCCGGTGTCTTGGGGGTGACTTCTAAGAATTAATTCCTCACCAAAGATTGTTTGGATGGCTTTGTATGTTTGTGCAGAGCCAGAAATTTCCTGTATGGTGATCAGAGCTGCAAATCCTCATGAAATAATCTCTTATGGCTAATTGCATCTACTTATTCACTGGGGCTTATCCCACTGTGGCCAACTGTCTACTGGCTATTTGCTACCTACAGGACCTGGAGATTTCCTTATTCTGAAAAGAGTCAGTAACTTCCCCCCTACGCCCCTGCCCAAAACATTTTTGACAATGGTGCTCCATTTTTCCTAATCCATAATGCTATTTTGTAGAAAGGGTCATAGATCATAAGATCATGGACCTTAGAGACCATCTTGTCTAATCCTCTCCTGACAGAAGAGAACACTGAGCCTCAGAGAGTGCCTTGTCCACCACAGAGACAGCTCAGGCATCCTAGAGCCCTAGGAATCGCAGCCCCACCCAACTGGTTCTACTTACAATCCTGCCCCAATGGCCATGACCCAAAGAGAAAATACCCATGGAGAACGACCCACCATACCCACCAAATGCCAATCAACTGTCACCCACAGGGAAGACAAGCCAGCCTATGTTAAGTGGGAAGGCATCTCAAAGGAGAAATAGGAGCTAGTATGTGCCAGGTGAGAGAAACTGCTGCCGCCACCACTGTGATCACAAGCTTCCAATCAGACCATAATGGACATAGCTCAGGCCCCTGAGCCTGAACCCTCCCAGACCACTGCAAGGGAAGCAACAACCCCTGCAGAGAGATCACCTCAACTACCTGAAGACTCAGAGAAGAATGTTGTCAAAATGACAAAGCGATTGGCACTAATGGCATGGTTTAACGTCAGAAATGGATATGGTTTAATTGACTGGAATCACATTAAAGAAGAAGCATCCCTATAAGCTTTGCTGCAGCACCCTGAAGATCACAGGATCGTTCCATAAGATTAGCCCCCAAAACCTTCCCCTGTGTTGTCTCCCCCAATTAGAAGGGGAACCCCTTGAGAGCAGGGACTGTGCTTAGAACAATGCTGACAGTAAGTGGATAATAAATGCCTAGTCATTCATTCATTCATTCATTCATTCATTCATCCATCCATTCATTCATTCATTCACTCACTCATTCTTCAAGGGTACAATGATAGAGTCAAAACTGAATTTGGGTCTTGTGGCTCCCAAGTTAGTGATCTTTCCTGTACACCATATTAAGAAAGAAGTGTTTAAACCAGACTAAGGGAGAGAAGTCCCGATCTCTTAGAAAAAGTTTCTTTCCTAATTGTCATTCATCTCCATTACAAAAGTGACAGTTTGCTTTCCTGGATTTTATAAGGATTTGTTTGGGGTGGGGGGATAGGAAGGCAAGTACTATAGATGTTATTATCCTTATATTGCAGACAAGGAGGCTCACTGGATTTGGGTGACTTGCCTAGGTTCATACAGATAGTAAGTGTCAGAGGTAACATTTGAACTTAGTTTTCTCCTGACTCAATGCCCACAACACTATCTACTATACCACATCACCTCTCATATTCGAACTCATTTGAGCCTCACAACAAGCCTATGATGTAACCACTATAGGTTTCATAGACTAATTTTATAGATGTAGAAACTGAGGAACAGAGAGGTTGGAGTCTCCCATATTACCGGGACTGTATTAGGTACTTTTTATGTTTACAAACTGAATTTCTTTCTACAGATGAGATGAAATAAATATGTCGGGTGGGGGTGTATGGAGTGCCAAGCTAAAGTGCGAGGTGGTCAGGTTTGATGTATCAGGTACCATTTGCCGTCTAGCTCCATTCAGCCTTGTCAGCCTCATCTCCCTTTCATCTGCTCTCCATCGCAGTCACATGAGCCTCCTTTGTGTTCCTCTACTTCTCATCCTTATCTTCTTTCATCTCTTTACCTTTGCATAATCTCTGATGAACTCTATGAATGAACTCTATCCTCCATCTCCCATCCAACCCATCACCATCATGTATCCAAGTTCCTTCTTTCCTCCAAGGTCCAACTCCGACATCACCTCTTCCACAAAGCCTCACTTCATTTCCCTCACATCCAAATTCTTTCCTGCTCCTTAAATTTCTAAAAAATACCTTTTCTTAATCTGGAATTCACAGAAACTAGATATTATAAGACTTAGAGCACTAAACTTAGAGGCCGGAATACTTGAGTATAAATCTTGCTTCAGACACTCGTTGTGTGATCTCAGACAAATGACTCAACTTCCTGAGCTTCAAGTTTCCTTATCTGTAAAATGGGGATATTAGCAACCATTTCCCAGGGCTGCCATGAGGCAAAAATAAGTTTGTAGATATAAAGTTCTTTGCTAAACTCAAAGCCCTACAAAATTCTTTCTTCTTCTTTGCCGCCTCCTCCTCCTTCTCTTCCTCCTTCTCCTTCTCTTCCTCCTCCTCCTCATTATTATTATTTGCTTATCTTCTCTCATACAGTAGCTATTTGACTGTTCTTTCTAGACTTTACATGAAATGCTTTTTGAGAGCTAGACCCAAGTCCTAGACATTCATGTACAACAAGCAACCAGTACAGTGTCTGCATAAAGCAGGAACTTAATAAAGATTTACAAAGTAAATGCATACATAGTCAATTCAATTCAAAGAGTAAATAATGAACATTTGGATAATTATCCCCAGCATGTTTCTGTATTTTGATTTCAGATTTTTTAGTAGGATCTTAGGTTTAGAGTTTGAAGGAACCTAAAAGAACATCTAAAAATTAGCCCAGTTAGCCTGGGAGTGCCAGGACTCTCACCTGCCCCCAGGCACTTGGCCTGTCATCACCCCAGCCCACACAGCCATCAACCAGGGAAACATTGGTGGAGAAGAGGTCAGACATTCTGACCAACTGTCAACTAACTACCACACCCAGGGCAGATAAGACAGCCTAGCTGAATCAATAAGGCTGCCAGAGGAAGAGATAGGAGATGGCAGGTGCCAGACAGGTCAAATCACCACCACCACCTTAACCACCATCTTCCCTTAAACCCTGATGGTGACAGCCCAGGACCCTGAACTCCGGAGCCTTGGGAGTAGCAATGCTTCCCACCCCATTCCCTCAGCCATCCTCCAGGGAAGCAGTCTCTGTGGACATGAAACCTGGACTTGCTCCTGCGCGGGCTACAGCTCCTGAAGACCCAGGAAGGGAAGGTCTTCCCACCAAAGTCCTTGACTCTCTCTAATGGATCAATATCACAAAAAGATACAATTTCATTGGCGGAAATAACATGAAAGAAGAGGCATTAACCATCTGCTTTGCTGCTGCACCATAAGAACCATGGGACCTTTCCATCTGATTTAGAGCTAAGCCTTCCAAAGACCACAGAATCCCTACATTTGTACTCTTAACTCTTCAGAGCTCAGCTTGCTGCAAGAGGAAATCTGTCACTGCAGATAAAATTGGAAAGAATGGCTGGACCCAACCAGAAGAAAAGTCTGTGCTGAGGGTGACACCAGTCTAAAGGTGCTTAGGGATCAAAATCTCAAATTGGGGAAAGATTTTTAAAAAATAGAAAAGTGCTCACTCCCCTGCATGCACACGGGCACACTTGTACACATGCACAGGGCACACCTGTACACACGCACATGGGCACACTTGTACACATGCACACAGGCACACTTGTACACGTGCACATGCACAATCTCAGTGAGCTTTGCAACCACCCTATGAGAAAGGTACTACAGGTACCATTATCATCTTTTTACAGATGAGGAAACTGAGGTTCCAAGGAGTATTCCCCAGAATCACACAACTACTAAGTGCCAAAGGTGGGTTTCAGACTTAGATCTGGCTGGCTCTTGGAGGTGCTAAAACAGAGTTTGAATCACCCTTATTGGGAATTTTATTATCTAGATTCCTTTTCTGTATGGGTTGGGCAGATGGCTGCTAAGCCCTCTTCCATGTTTCTAATTCTGAGTCTAAGACTTTATCCACTACACCCTACTGCCTTAGAATGTTGAAGGCCTTCAATTTTACAGAAGTAATTAAACACAGAGCTGGGCAAATTGATTTTTAAAATGAATTTAGCAAACTACCGAGACCATTCAAGTGTAAACAAGGAGATTTCAAAATCATTAATTTTTACAAAATCCAAAGCTCATTCTTAAAAACTCTTGATCAGTGACAACAACCGAAGCCTTAAAATTATATTGACACTGTTTGGGAGCAATGGTGCAAAATGAGCTCTGGCTTTAAAGAGTTTCCAGATTCCCTTTTCCCAGCTTCAGGAGCTATGTACTGCACAGACACATTAACCCAGAGCTTGGAGAATGCTGCTGTTGGAAGAAAGACAATGTCCCTCAGTCCGGGACCCCATCTGGTACATAGAGAAAGCTCATCTTTTTTCTGGATCTAACTGGAAGATCTGTTTGTCATTTTATGAACTTGCTAAAACCTTGACCAACTTTTCCCAGTTTCAGAAAAACATGAAGCCTTTTCCCTTTACTCTCATATCACTGAAGAGAGCACCCAATAGGGTAATTACCTACATATGCATAATTGTTTGGAACATGGAGACTTAAAGTAATGACAGCTGTTGAAATATTGTCAATCCCTTTTCTCATGTAATCCTGCTTCTCAACAAGGTGGAGGTAGGTTGCTCGGATTTTTGGTCACTTTCATTTTATTGATGTGTTTTGTTTCGACATTACATGTACCTACAGAACAAAGTGAAACAGATAAAAAACTCACAATCCAGTGACTTCCCCATTACTGTCTAGAGGGCAACACCATCCTCCCAGTACCCCAGGATCATCACATTAGGGGGGGCTCTATTCCTCACCTCCTTGCATCCAGTCTGTAGACAAAGCCTGTCATCTCTGCAGCATCTCCCTTGAGACATCCTTTCTCTTCTCTGACACAGCCAACATTCTAGTGAAGACCTTCATCACCTCACACCTGGATTATTGCAATGGTTGCCTCAAGTCTCTTTCTGCCCCAATACATCCTTTATTCAGCTATCAAAGTGATCTTTCTAAAGCACAGATCTGATCCTGCCACACATTTCTCCTTCCCCCCAACACACACTCACTCAGTACACTCCAAAGGCTCCTAATCACCTCCAGAGTCAAATACAAAATACTCTTTTGATTTTGAAAGCCCTTCATAATCTAGCCCCATTCTCCTTTTCCCATCTTCTTACGCCTTATACCCTGACCCACACTCTAATCTAATGATGATGATCCATGATAAAGGCCCTCCATCTCCTGACTCTGGACATTTTCTCTGGCTGTCTTTCATGCCTGGAACGTTCTTCCTCCTCATCTACAGTAGTCCCAACTAAAATTCCATCTGGGGACCATCTCCAGTGGTCCTGATCTATATCCTTCCACTGGACGCAGACAGATCTGGAGAAGAAAGTGATGCTGGTGACCTTGCATAGCCCTCCCTCCCTGAAATCCAATTCACTTGCAAGTCAGGGAATCATCTTCCTCATGTCACGGTCCTCTTTGGGAACAAAGGACAAACAGCAATAACAACAAAATTCCATCTTCTACAGGAAGCCTTTTCCAACCCCACTTAATTCTAGTGCCTTCCCTCTGGTAATTATTTACTCTGTCCCTGTATATGGCTCCTTGAGTGCAGAGACTGTCTTCTGCCTTTCCTTTTTTCATTCCCAGTGCTTAGGACATTACCTAGCACATAGTAGGTGCTTAATATTTATTGAGTTACATTGTCTATCTATGAACACACACGTACACATATATGTCACATTCTGCCCCCATGTCTGTAATGGATGGCACGTTCTATCATTGGCTCTCTACAGTTTTGAATAGTCACTTTTTTGATCATAGTTCTTGTAATTTTCAAAGTTGTTTATCTTTAGAATGCTGTTATTATTGCAGAAATGATTCTCCTGATTCTGGTCCTTTTATGTTTCATCAGTTTATTCCTGAGGTTCAGACCTATGACCCATATTGAGCAATAGAAAGGGAAGTGATTCCTGACTGAGAGAACCCTGACCCTGAATACCCCGTAAGGAAGTTAACGGACCCACTTGGACAAAGGATCAGAGAGATATGGGGGGAGGGAGATGAAGCATGGTGAAGCATGGGCTTTTGAATGGCTAACAGGGGCCTCCAGAGTAGCAGATGAGATAGGGGCCATGCTCCTTGCTTCCTAGCAACCCTGGGGACAGCTGGTAATGGACTCCTCAGAATGAAAGGGTCTCCTCTGTCTGGTTTTGAGCAGAAATCTTAAATCGATCCTGGGAGAAAAGCTCATTTACACTTCAATGCTGTGTATTCTCTGAGTATATCTATTCTGCATAACTTCTCCAATTTTTGTTTGCTAGTTTCTTTGATAAAGAAATTTACTAGCAATTCTTATATAACCAGTATTTAATGGGAAGTGGGCTGAGTTGGCTAGAGCAATTAGCAAAGCAATTTTTATTCAGAAGCTCAGGTACTCTTAAACGAGAGATATTTAAGTCGTGAGAGATTAGATATGAATTTAGGCAAATATCCCTTTTAAGGAGAGGAGAATTTGCCCTGCCTCAGTGGACCTATATCTGACTTGTCTCTTGCCTCCCCACACCCGGCTAGGTAGTCAGTGCTAACAAGCACGACCTTGTTCCTACTTTCAGCATAGGTGGGCTCGCCTCCGGGTATGTCTCCATGCCACTCCTGGCCACATTTAGATATGACAGCTCTGCATAGGCATGTCTTACACCTACATCATGCCATTTGATCTTCATCACCCAGTGCAGGAGGTACTCTACCCATCTTACAGATGAAGCTCAGAAATGCAGTGACTAGCCCAGGGTCACACAGGTAGCATTATAGGAGACGCGACTCTAACCCATGATCTCTGACTCCAAATACCTGATTCCATCAACAATCTGACAGGGTAACTTCTATCCCATGACAAGGCATCTTTTTGTAAGATTCTTTACCACAGAGCTTGAAGTTGGAGTGCCACAATTATATACAATATATTAGCCTCACTTTAATGCTACAAATACTTAACAGTGTGCTGTGACCTTTGGGAAGTCCCTTAACCTGTTTGCCTCAGTTTCCTCAATTATAAAATGGAGACAATTGTACCTACTTCCTAGGGTTGTGAGGCTTAAATGTGATGTTTGTAAAGAGCTTCTCAGCACAGTGCCTGGCACATAGGAAGTGCGATGTAAATATTACTATTGGACCACTACTAACCTCCATCACCATAACTGCTACTACCACAACCACCACCACCACGACTAACCATAACTAACCATCACCACCCTAACTACTAGTAGTACTAGTCTAGTACTATTGCTACCACCACCAGCACCACCATTCTGCTACTCTGATTACTGTTGCAGTGCTAAGGACATAGAGACAAAAACATCCAGAGCCCCAGCCATGAAGGACGCCACAATCACTGCTGGGAAACCCATGGATACAAACGCAAGCCATTTCTATAAAGTGAGAGCACATGAACCTAACAAGAAGAATTTAGCAAGCCATTGGGTTAGGCATACAAATCAATTCAAAGTCAGAAGGAAAACAAAGCAGGCCAGTACTGAAGGAAGTTACTGACAACAGAAAAACAGTCAAGTAAACACTAGCAAAGTTACTAACAATCAGCTAGGTTTTGTTAAGCACAACCTCACCTCCAGCACAAGGGTTTCAAAGACAAAACAACAATAATCACAAGCCAAAGGTGAAACAGTCCTAGCCCTCAAGTCGGCATCCAGGGGACCTCACTTTTCTACAGATGAGTAAAACTTTCTTGCCATATACACACATACATACAGACATGTATTTAAAATGGAGAAATCTTTAATAAGTGAGATCATCAAGAAGGGCCTTTCTCAGTGGGGGTAGCTGAGACGGCCCTTCAGGGGGCTTGGCAGTTATCCTGACTCCAGGGTCACTGTTCACCCTATCTCTGTGTCACCAACTCAAGTCACAGTCAGGTAAATCTTATCTGCTTAATGCTTTCGAGATTAAATATACAGTCACAACTTGGGGAGGAATGCGGTGTCACAAACTTCACAAACAAGAATGGCTTTAGTTTATAACTAGTGAGTTTGCAAACTTTTTTTTTTTAAGTTCTGAAACTTAGTCCTTGTTCTCTGTCCAGGTCCCCAAAGGAGAGAACAAAGTCTTTCCTGAGCTTAAACCTTTTACAGCCTGGTGTTTCCAAAACTAACAAATGAAGGCGATACAAGTCAGCTTTGCACTGGGGGTGGAGTGGGGGCTGCTTGTTAGGGCAGAGCCGGCAGAAATACTGTATCCTGTGACTCGAAGGTGGAAGGGACCCGCAGACACCCTCCACTGCAATCTTCTCACCGGGACAAAGAAGGAAGAGCGGACTAAGGTTGGCAAACCTGGCGCCTGAGAAAGAACATCCGCTCTGATGTATTCCACAGGGATGACAGACTGTCCGCTACTTTATCCTCGTGTGTGTGTGTGTGTGTGTGTGTGTGTGTGTGTGTGTGTGTGTGTGTGTGTGTGCCGAGCGGGTCCCTCCTTAGTCAGGGGCGCGCCTCCACTGACCAAGAAGGTCAGAGCAAAGCCCCCAGGTTCCCCTCCACTGTCCCGGGTGCAGAAGGCGGAGTTCCCAGAGGAGCCGGGGCGCACATTTCCTAGGAGTTGTGCATCCCTGCGGGTTTAGGAGGCGTGAAGAGTGTCCTCGTCCCCCTGCCTTCTCCTCCACTCCCATGGGAGCCCCCTGGTGACTCTCGCTCAGCCTGGGGCCACCCTGGCAAGGACACCTGGGGCAGGTCATGCGCGCAACCTCGAACCCTACCCTCCGTCGGTCGCGGGGATGCGAACCCAGCCTACCCTCCCGGTTCCTTCTGGGGCCGTAGCGCTCTCACCTGGATACGGTCGGAGCTCGCACCTGAGCGCCTGCGGGATGCTGAATGCGGGATGAAGGATGCGAGAGGCGCTGGCAGGTAGGACCGCCCAAGCTGCCCCCGGGGCCGGCTAGGCGGGCTGCAGCGCGGGCTTTGTTGGCGGTATCCAGAGCAGCCTCCGCGGCCCTCCCTTGCCCCCCCGCCCCCCGCCCCTCCAGGCCCCGCCCCGGGCTCCGCCCCTCCCCCTCGCGGGCCCCTCCTCCCCTTCCAGGGTGAGCCGCACCCCCACCTCCCGGGGAGCAGTTGCGGCCGAGGGGCCGGAGCCGCAGCCGCGGGCACTGGCACAGTCACAGTCACGTGAGCCCGGCTGATAGGGCTACTGCCGCGGCCGCTTCCCTCCCGGCGAGAGCCCAGTGGGCACCGAGACGCTCCAGCTCTCCAGCTTGGCTGTGGGGTCCTGGTCGCTGTTGGCCCACCTGCCCAGGAACCCCGCCCAAGCCCAGGGACTTGGCCAACGGGGTGGGCAGCATTGGGAGGGATTAAGGGGGGGGGGGGGGGGGGAGAGGATGACTGTGGGGTCTACAGGGGGAGGAGGGCTAGAGGAAGAGGGATGGGGGAGGAGAAGGGGTAGAGGACAGGGCGGGAGTAGAGGGATGGGAAGGAGAGTTGGAATGAGAGAGGATCTAGCAGTGGGGGGCGGGGAGAGAGCTCACAGACTTAGTTCAATAGCCTTGTTCTTGAGCTCCTAGGACACAGCTGTTTCTTTGACCCTTTGGGAGTTTTCTGGAGTTCTGGCTCAGTTTTCTTAAAGACCTTTCCAACTAGAAGATTTCCACGGGTCACTTAACAATAGGGGTCAGTGTCAAGGGTTGACCTTTGTGGGCAGGTTCTGTAATCCAGGAATTCCAGGAACGATTTCTTCTCTGGGTTCTAGTGACATCATTAAGCACGAATCAGCTGGTTCCATCTAGGTAGATTACGACTGCTAACCATTAAGACAGGCTCCTGGGTTAACCTTCATCTTTAACAGCTCTTATCTGGAGTGCAATTGACCTCTCTCTAATCGTATTTGCTGTAAACAAGATAAATTGCAACAAACTTTTAATTAAAAAAAAATTAAATTAAAAGCCAGCATGCTAATGTTAAATTTTCACCCAACTCCCAGTATTGTCAACTCGACTCCTCTGAGTCAATGTGGGTTATATAGAGCTTTCACTTGCCTTTAATTCAGGGATTTAGAGCTAGAAATGAACCTTTGAGCCATCTAGTAAAAAAACCACAGTTTGCAAATCAGGTTCTAAAAGGTGAGACCCAGAGAAATGAAGGAATGTGCTTGAGCTGGATAGAGTTAGCTCTTATCAGCCAGAACTCAAACTGGGAGGGCTTTGAATTTCTAGGCCACTTCTATAATCAACAATCCTCCCTCACCCTTATACCCCATCTTTCTTTTTCTTTTAAATTCTGAACTTGAAAAATATCAAGTAATCACTTCTATTTCTATAGGAGAGCAGAAAAGATTGAACATAAAACGATGTGTCCCCATACAGCTTGCATTTTCTTTAAATTTACAATAAATTGAACATGTAACATTCAAAACCAGCAGTCCTTCCTCTTGCTGGAAGGATTTTGTTTGGTTCATTAGCATCTTCATCCTGTGGACAGGAAGGGGGAAAATTGAAATTAAAAAAAAATCTGTCTGACTTTTCTTTTAAGAGCTCAGAGAAAAGCCTGGCAAGGAAGAAGATTGCAGTAATTAACACCCAAGGATAATTTTACACTCTCATTTTAGACAATCATCTGTTTTGCCTGGTTTTCATTATTTTGGATAAAGGCATCAGAGGTATCTCTTAATGCCTCTTAAACATGTGGTCCATTTAATTTCAGTGGAGACAGTATTTTTCCTTGCAAATTATTTTGTCAATAAAAAAGATTTTCTACATTGATTGAACATTACACTTCTTATTAATCAGGAAAAAAAAAGAAACACCAGATTCTAAAGATGTTGGGTGATAGTTGCACAGGACTTTAGAGGTCATAGCGTCCAGCTTCCCACTGAATGAAAGTATCCCGACATTGACAGTCCAGCCCTTAATAATTTGGTCTTGTGTCTGCTTCAGTGTCAGAGTAATGGGAGCTCCCTAGTTGCTGAAACAGCACTCTCTGCTGTTTGACAGCTCAACCTCTAAAAAATTCTTTTTTTCATAGAGCCAACATCTGACTTCCAGAAATTTCCATCCATTTGTACTAGTTCTATGCTCTGGAGCACCAGAAAGTGATACCCTTCACTCCCCACAGGATATCTCTCCAAAACAGCTACCGTGCCTTCCCTAATTTCTTTCAGGTTAAACACACAACCCCAGTTCCTTCATGAGTTGTCATTCCTGGTCATCACTCTCTGGATTCTCTCTAGTTTTTTTTAGTGCCCTTAAAATTGATGCTGAGGGGCGGCTGTGTCACAGTGAATAGA
Organism: Petaurus breviceps papuanus; assembly: GCF_028583685.1. Lineage (NCBI taxonomy): Eukaryota > Metazoa > Chordata > Mammalia > Diprotodontia > Petauridae > Petaurus > Petaurus breviceps. Next base: position 23,628,174 of record NW_027186352.1, read on the forward strand.
GCACCAGCCCTGGAGTCAGGAGAACCTGAATTCAAATGCGGCCTCAGACACTTAACACTTATTAGCCCTGTGACCTTGGGCAAGTCACTTAACCCCACTTGCCCTGTCCTCCCCCCTCCAAAAAGTAAAAAACAAAACAAAACAAAAGCAAGTAAAATTGATGCTGGGAACTGATGCGACAATTTACTAAGTATCTTCAGTATTGTAAGCAGAGCACTGTGCTAAGGAGATGCAATCTTCTATCAGTGTTACACAGATGTTTTTCTTGGCCATGATTTTACAGAATAAATAATAAAGCAGGAGCTTGGCTTTAACCTGGCATCCTGGTCCCTGATTAGTTCAGTGGAACATTTTGAGTACATGTCTGATGTGGCCATTGGACAATGAATACCTCTCAGCAGTACTTCCTAGGACAAACAAGGGTCGGAGACCTAGATATTTAAATCCAAGTTTGTTTATCCAGAACACTTGTTCTTAGGCCAAATGCTTTTTTTTCTTCCTCTTCAAGACTAACGATTGAAGGAAGAAAGCATGGTTTTATATTCAGACATTGTAGTAAAAAATGCTATTTACAAGAAAGATTGCCTGTTGTGATGAGGAAAAACACTGAGTTATGAGAAGACAAAAGCAGCAACAAATGTTTATTAAGAACTTACTGTATACAGAACTCTGTTAAATGCGAAGAAAGATGAACAGCTTATTTTTAAATTTAAAATATTCTTTTTTATTATGAACTTAAACATCAACAATCAGGAATATTTAAATTTAAGAAGTGAAAAGAGCTTTAAAGATTAAACTCTGAACTTTTTACATAGTTTTATTAAGCATATATTAAATTTAACTAGATAGTAACAAAACTATGCTCATCTCTTCCAAACACCCATCTTGTCTTTTCTATGTATTTAAAAAAATTTTTTTTTGCTTTTTTGGAGGGGAGAAGGCTGGGCAATTAGGGTTAAGTGACTTGCCCAAGGCCACACAGCTAGTAAGTGTTAATAAGTGTTAAGTGTCTGAGGCCCCCATTTGAACTCACATCCTCCTGACTCCAGGGTTGGTGCTCTATTCACTGTTCCACCTAGCTGCCCCTATGTATTTTTTATTAACAGTTTAACTGATACTCTTCTCTTTTCTTTTTTTTTTCCTTTCCTCTTCCCTTGGTTTCCCTTCTCTTCCCTTCCTGCATTATTATCACTACCTGAAATATAGTTTAGATAAGTAACTATTCCCTGCCTCATTGAGTTTGTGGTCTTGTAGGAAGATAAGACATCACTAGGTTAATATATATTTTTCATATAACTATATCTGAAATAGTTGTCTCCCTGATAGAATGTAAGCTCTTTGAGGATAGGGACTATTTTTCTTTTGCCTTGTATCCCCAGACATGGAGCCTGGCACATAGTAAGGGCTTATTAATGCATGTTGATTGGTTGATTCTGTAATGTTATCTGGCAAGTCCATTCTAAGCACAGTTCCAGTGCCATACCTTCCATCTCCTATACAAGACCTTCCCCCACTTGTTAGTGTTTCCTACCCCTTGAAATTTCCATGTAGCACCATGAATATACTTTGCATTTTCCCTATCTATATGCATGTTGTATACAGATGACCCCCAAATCTTTGTTTAGTTTTAGTTTTCCCAAGGGGAATTTAGAAGATGAGAAGATCAATCAGTTCTGATGTGTATCACCGACTCTGGAAGTAAGTCTAGTGGATGACTCACTCTGCCTTTCTTGCCTTCTGCTTGTACCATTGATCAATGTTAGTCAAATGATAATTGGGCAGTCTTCTTAAAATTAATCAGATTTACTTTACTAATAGACTTCTAGATTTATGGCTAGACGAGAACATAGAGGTCACAAGCTCATAGATCAATAGCTGAATGAGATGTGAGAGACTAGGAAGTCCAACCCTCTCATTTGACAGATGGAGAAACTGAGGCAGGAGGAGAAGTGACTTGTCCAAGGTAAGCTAATAAGGGCTATGATAGGATTAGAAAATATATCTTCCTGATTCTAACTCCAGGACCCTACTTACATGTACCCCTCACCACCTCATCTAGTCCTATCTCTTCCTTTTACAGAGGAAAATGAGGTCCACGGGGTAATGCATGTGGGAAATGACTGAGTCAAAATTTGAACTCAGGTCCTAGACTCCAAGTTTGACCCTTTCTCCCCTACCCTGTGCTGTGTCCAGAATCTAACTGGACAGAGTCCAGCAGGGTCTTCTTGTGGGTTTGGCTAGAGATTTTGCTTTTCTTGGCAAACATTAGTTAGAGAGAAGAGGCCCTCCATGGCAGCATTTGTCTGCTCCCACACATACATGAACCAGCTGGTCCACAAATGTACATTTCACCCAGGCTGTTCCTGTGTTTATGTGCCCTGTGAAACAGGGGGAGGGCCTGCTTGCTATAAAATCTTGGTCAATTGCAAAACGAACAAATCTCCAGCCAAGGCGAGTGGAGCCATTTCGGAATTTTTGCTTTGGGAGAGACAGGAAGGGATCAGAATCTTCAGGAGTGGGGGACCTGTGGCCTCCAGGCCACATGTGGCCGCCCCACCCCTGAAGACAGACCACCCAGCTGGTGCCATCGACTGTTATCTCAGCCAAAACCTACACCAATAGAGAGATTTTTTTCGGTAATTAATGAAAAAAATTCAATAAGAGTCAAGCATACAGGAACCATCGACAGGGTGGGGGCATATTGCAAGAAAGCTGTTGGGGATCATTGATTACCATTTATAGATGATTGTAGCGGCAAGCACCCCAAGGGCGTCCTCAGGGTTTGCTGCTACCACAGGTTCTTGGATCTGCTTTGTTAAAGGAAAGCAACTCAAAATGGGTTAACAAGCTTACTTTAATCAGTCAGACATATATCGTTTACCTTGTTCAGGGGAAAAAGGTCAGCACCCCAAACTTCAAAATATACAGACAGAATTATCAAGACATTAACAGATCAAGTAGACAGCTTTCCAAACTGTCCAACCATTACATCCATACCCAATCAACATCTGGGTTTCAACATCTGGATTTTTCAAAGCCAGGGGGCTCCAAACAACGGCTTCCCAGAATCCATATCAAATCACAGAACACTTCTCAAAGTGAGCCCCAAAACAAAGCTACACATCAGGGCTTATATAGCCTTCTCCTGGCTCAGAGAATGTAACAACCTTATTGACTCACTGGCCAATCAAGAAGTATCTACTGAAAAACAAGCCTCCCTCCCCAGGCTCCAGGTGCACATTAGCCTAGGGGCAGGGAAGATCTTTAAAATTTACATTCTTATTACAATGATATGTCTTAAAAATCTGCCTATAAAACCTATAGAAATAATGGAAGCATTTCTTACAGTGTTCAAAATAATAGCAAATAAAATGCTAGACTGTGTTGTAACAATAACCTACTTGTCCATGTGGTTTTTCCCAGCTATAGCTTTTATGGTCCTCAATACATGTTCTTTTTTCTTTTATGGGAGAATAAAGGTTTTCTTTTCCCTTGGAGCAAATAATTACACTGCAATTTAGCTATGAAAATGGGCCAAATGCTATTTCTCTGTTATCCCTAGGACATTCTTATTTTAAACTCCCTCCTTCCCCTCACTCTGAGTAGAATGTAAGACCCTTGAGGGGAGGGTATGATTTTGTTTTTTATTTGGGTGACCCCAGTGTCTAGATCATAGTTGGTGCTTAATGGCCATTTTTTATTTAATTGAATTCCCCCTACAATTTATTTTGTCTGCAGACCCCAATTTAAATCTGCTTGCTGCTCAAAATGTCGTGACCCTTATGCTATTGAGATGCAAAGGGACTGTGATTTCAGAAGTAGAGGAAATTTCTGGTGAGGGAACTGTCTTCCATCTGTGCAGATTGTAACCTATTTAATGCTAGCACACTGCCTCATAGATTTAGGAGGAGCCTTTGGGTCATTGAATCATAGGTCTAGAGCTGAAAAAGTCCTCAGATAATCTAATCTAACTCTCTCATGTTTATAGATGTAGAAACTGGTGTTCAGAGAGATTAGGACTTGCTCAAGGTCACTTGAGTAATAAGTAGCACAACCAGATTTGAACCCAGTTTCTTTGATTCTAAATCTACACTGATCTACACCAACCACTTCCCACCATGCAACCTAGAGAGTTGAATGACTTACCCAAGGTCACATGGATAGTAAGTGTCAGAGGGTGGAGTTGTACCCAGAACTTCCAAGTCTAGTCTTTTTTCTGTTATGCCACACTGCCTCAATTGTTAGTAGATTATTTTTTGAGGCCCCATTAAATAATGTGTTGAGTAAGATTTAACTGCAACCATCTCTGTATCTTTGAGGCATAGTTTGATTTAAAGTATATGTAAGGATAATTATTTTGGAGCTGGAAGGACTCTCAGAGCCTACCGTCCCTTCTCCATTTTTTTTTTTCTGTGAAGGAAAATGAGGCCCAGTGAAGTTAAATTCCTTGCCCAAGTTTATGTGGGTAATAAATGTAGAACTGGAATTCAAAGCCTACCTCTCTGACTTTGAATTCCTCACTCTTTCCTCTGCATCTTGCTGGTAGATTTCTACATGGAATTGGGAAGTTTTATTGCTATTGCTATTAACGTCAATGCAAGGTAATTTTAGGAACGCTAAATGAATTTTCACCAGAATGTACAAGAATCCAGCAAGACTAAATTAAAACTTTACAGAGGAAATACTAACTCTAGGAATTTATGGATTCAATTTGAGATGTCTTTCCTAATAAAATAGTGAAGGATTTAAGAACTCTAAAATATATTGAGAAAATATTCAATAAAAAAATGTCGAATGCCATCTTAGGCATGGTCCAGATGCAATTTCTGCTGATGGGTGCTCTTGCCTACCTTTATCGTCAAGGAGCATACTATCTATTGATCAACCTGTCTCTATACTGTGCCTAGCATGCCATGGGTTAGAATCAGATCACATGTGAACAATTGTGACATATGTAAAAAAAAATACAATTTACTGTTAGTGAAGGCTGTGGCCATTGGATGTTATTTCTGGGATTTGGGGAATCCTTATCAATACTTTAATGGATCTATGATTCCTTCAGCAGAGTGTAAGGTGCTTGAAGCCAAGAAGTGTTTTCTTTTTGCCAGCACCTAGCATAGTGTTTGGCACAAATCAATTAATAACCATGCATTAAGTGCCTACTATGTATATAGTGCTATGTTAAGGAAGTGTTTAGTAAATATTCATTTGAATTGCATTAAATCAATGTGGACACTCACTCTACTGCTGCAAGTCATGTTCCCTGCTTGTCTTCTTCTTCTGTGTAATTCTTGTCTATGTCTTTAAGTCGATCCTTCAATGTGGTGGAAGCTGATTGCCTGGATCCCTATTGCCTGAGCAGCAGAGAATCTTACCATGAATTGGGAATCCACCTGTGGTTTGGACTCAGCATTGTAGAAGCCCACTTAGAGTTGAGGTTGGTGGGGGGGAGAGTAAGAAGTCATCTGGACCATTCCCCCTCATTTTATAAATGAAGAAAGCGAAGGTCAGGGACTTGTCCAAGTTCAAATGGGTGGTAAATGGAAGTCCGGGTTTCTAAGCCAGCTCCTGTGACTAAACCAGCTTTTCTTTCCCCTTCCTCCTTTTGCCTTGCAAGAAAGTGTCAACACTACTGGCAAACCCTTTAGGTGAGTGTGCATAGAGGGTCATCCCTTCCGTATCACAGGGGTTATGGGCACGCACCCCCAGCAATTTAGAAAATCCTTGTAAAATTTTTTACCCTACTTTCATAAAAGAGAAGTCTGAATTTTTTTTCTTTTTCTTCTATGGGATGTTTACATTACCATATTATAAAATTTGGGTTAAGTATTGGTCATGGGACCTAGATTGTCTGTTGGCTTTTGCATGTTGTTTGCAGGTTTCTTAAAACTCCCCCCAAATTCCCGTTTAATTTCTTATGCTGACTCACAATGTATCTAAACCATTATGGGGAAAGTCACAATGTGGAAGAAATAACTCAATTTCTCTGTTTTACATTGTATTTGATCTTACAATGCACTTGATAGTTGAAAAATCTCTCCTAGAGATAGCAGATGTCTTATGTCATTCTATCATTATATGTGGGAGACATTTTGTCTAAAGAGAACCTTCAAGGCTATATTTTGAAAGCCCAATAAAGGAAATCTAGCCCACCCTCTGGGGAATCTTCAAATCTTTGTTGTTGTTTTTCAAACAAAGTTTTAGAAATTCATTTTAAAATTATTTTTAACAAAAGAATTAAAAACAGGAATGGTGTACGCAAGTAATTGTATGATCTTGTTATTTAACATTTATTAAAAGGAAGGTTATGGGCTTTAATCAATCCCATCATCATGTATTTATTAAGCACCTACAGTGTGCCAGGTGCTGATAGGGGCTGGTGATATAAATAAAAAGAATAAACAATTTCTATTCACAAGGAATTTACATTCTAAAAAAATTTATTTAGTATTTTATTTTTCCCAATTACATGTAAAAACAATTTTTAATGTTCCTTTTTAAAACTTTGGGTTCCAAATTCTCTCTCTTCCTCCTTCCCCACTCCCCTTGTTGAGAAGGCAAGCAATTCAATATAGGTTATCCATGTGTAGTCATGCAAAACGTATTTCCATATTAGTCAAGTTGTGAAAGAAAACACAGAACAAACAATAAAAACCTCAAGAAAGATGAAGTTAAACAAAGTATGCTTCAATCTATATTCAGACACCATCAGTTCTTTGTTTGGGAATGGATAGCATTTTTTATCATAAGTCCTTCAGAATTGTCTTGGATCATTGAGAACAGCTGAGTTATTTGCAGCTGATCATCTTACATTGGTGTTGCATTATACACAGTACATTTCATTTTCCATCAGTCCATTCAAGTCTTTCCATATTTTTCTGAGTGCATTCTGATCACCATTTCTTATAGCACAATAGTATTCCATCATAAGGACAGAGCACAATTTGTTCGGCCATTCCCCAGTTGATGGGTATCCTCCCAGGTCCTACCTCCCCACCACCAAAAAAGAACTGCTATAAGTATTACTGTTCACATAGGTCCTTCCCTTTTTAAAAATCCCTTTTTGGATACAGCCATAGTAGTGGGATTGCTAGGTCAAAGGTTTTATGGCCCTTTGGGCATAGTTCCAAATTGCTTTAAAGAATGGTTGAATCAGTTCACAACTCTACCAACAATGCATTGATGTCTCATTTTTCCCACATACCCTCCACCATTTGTCATTCTCCTTTTCTGTCCTACTAGCTGATCTAATAGATATAAGGTAGTACCTCAGAATTGTTTCAATTTGCATTCCTCCAATCAATAGCAATTTAGAGTACCTTCTCAGATGGCTATAGATGTCTTTGATTACTTCATCTGAAAACTGTTCATGTCTCTCAATGATTTATCAATTGGGGAATGGTTCCTACATTTATAAGTTTGACTCAGTTTTCTATGTATTTGAGAAATGAGGCCTTTATCAGAGAAACTTGCTTCAAAACTTTTTTTCACAGTTACTATTGCTAACTTTGCTCCATCCTATTTCCCCATTATTCTGTTTTCTCTCTCCTTTCCCTCTCTCCTCTCCCTCCTCAAAAGTGTTTTGTTTCTTACTACCCCCTCCCCCAATCTGCCTTCCCTCTTATTCCTTTTCCCTCCTACTTTACTGTAGGGTAAGATAGATTTCTATATCCAATTGAGTGTATTTTATTTTGTCTTTGAGCCAATTCTGATGAGAGTAAGGTTCACTCAGCCCACCCCCACATCTCTTGTCTTCCCCTTCACTGTAAGCACTTTTCCTGATATCTTATACGTAAGATAATTTCGCCTCCTTTTCCCTTTCTCCAGTTTATTCCTCTTTCTCATCCCTTAATCTTATTTTTCAATATCATTCATATTCAACTCACACTTGTGCCCTTTGTCTATATGTAACTCTTAACTGCCCTAATAAAGAGAAAGACTTTATGAATTACAAGTATCACTTTCCTGTGTAGGAATGTCAAGAGTTTAACCTTATTAAGTGCCTTATGATTTTTCTTTCCTGTTTACCTTTTTATGCTTCTCTTGAGTCCTAGACTTGAAGATAAAATTTTCAGTTCAGCTCTAGTTTTTCATCAAGTGTAATGGCAAGCATGTGCCGCTTTCCAGAGGACTGTTGCTGTGAACAGCTTTAAAGTTCTGATTACATAGTATAGCAAACCCTCTATTTATTCAGCAGTAAATTAAAGCAAAACATTCACAGAAATCAAAGTACAACATTAACAATGTTATAACATAACAAGTTATCACTAAAGTGGCCACATAGTTTTCATCAAAGTGGCCACATAGTTTTAAACAAAAGAAATCATTCAGTAAGTCCTTAACTCAATCATCCTTAAGGAACAAGCCTCCTTACGGGACGCAAAATACAAAGGTCAAAGTTCTCCACCCCAGATCACATTGTCTTAATCTCTCAGTCAAAAAGTCTTTTTTTCTTCTTAATTGGCGATTAGTTTCCAATCATCCTTAAGAGGTACAAGGTACAGAGTACATAGTTCTCCCACTCCTAGACCACAGTAAATCATGCTCTTCTCAGTCAGCATTAAGTACCAAAGAAGACATTTTTTCAACTTGACTCAAGGCTGGCTCTCAAATTCCATGGTTCCTCTTCTATGGGTCCAGCTCCTGCCTGAATCTACCCAACTGTCACCTGAATTCAAAGGTAGGCAGCTCTCAGCTCCTTGTACAGTTCCATATTGAAGCTCACAGTGTCTAGTCCACCTCAAGTCCTTCCAACTTCCTGTTTCTGGGAAGACAAAGCTTACCAGAGCCAAAACAACATTCATACACACTGCCAGCACCATCATCAATTCACTTTCTGACTGTGAACTCAACACAGACCCACAAACAAAGTCTGAGAACTCAAAACAAATTGTCAGTATAGCCCCAGGGCCTCTGAAACCCTCCTCCAAGACTTCTATAAACAGATAACAAGAAAATCCTCTTTCAGGGTTTCCAGTAAGGTCCCAGGGATTCTGTACAAAGTATTATAAACACAAATCAACACAGACAGAACAGACAGAGTGCCAGGATACCACAAGTTTTCTCCTTCTCAACTCTGCCACCACAAGTGTTCTCTTCTCAGTTCTGCCCTTTCCTAGCTTGGACTTCTCCTTATATATGGTCATTAGCTCCTCCCTGTTGCATCAGCAAGTTCCTCCCATTGTGGGGTTTACAAGTTCTGTTTCTTAACAAAGACTTGATATAATCAGGACAAGGCTCAAAGACACTTGAACTCAAACAGGGTCCTAAATACTTAAATAGCTGAAACAAGGTGCTAAATACTTCTTTGCTTGTCATTACATCAAGAATGCTGGAAAGTCCTCTATTTCATTGAATGTTTATTTTCCCACCAGAAGGATAAATACTTAGATTAGGTGGGTGGATGATTCTTGTTGTAATCTTAGCTCCTTTGCTCTTTGGAATATCATTTTCCAAGCCCTACAGTCCTTTAAAGGAGAAGCTGGTAAATCTTATGTTATCCTGACTGTGGCTCCATCATACTTGAATTGTTTCTTTCTGGATACTTGCAATATTTTTTACTTGACCTGGGAATTCTGGAATTTGAATAAAATCCTGACAGTTTTAATTTTGGGATATCTTTCAGGAAGTGACCAGTGGATTTTTTCAATTTCTATTTTGTCCTCTGGTTCTAGAGTGTCAGGGCAGTTTTCCTTGATAATTTATTAAAAGATGATTTCTAGGCTTTTTTTTATCATGGCTTCCAGGTAGTCCAATAATTTTTAAATTATCTCTCTTGTATCTATTTTCCAGGTCAATTATTTTTTCAATGAGATATTTCATTGTCTTCATTTTTTCATTCTTTTGGTTTCATTTTGATTGTTTCTTGATTTCTCATAAAGTCATTAGCTTTAATTTCCTCAATCCTAATTTTTATGAATTATTTTCTTCACTGAGCTTTTGTACCTCCTTTTCCATTTGTCAATTCTGCTTTTCAAGGTATTCTTCTCCTCATTGGGTTTTTTGTATCTCTTTTATCATTTGGCCTAGTCTGTTTTTTAAGGTGTTATTTTCTTTAGTATTTTTTGTGTCTCCTTCACCAAGCTGTTTACTCTTTTTTCATGATTTTCTTGCATCATCTTTATTTTTCTTCTCTTAACTTGATTTTTAAAATCCTTTTTGAGCCCTTTCATGGCAAGAAATCAATTCATATTTTTCTTAGAGGCTTTGGCTATTGTAGCACTGATTTTGCTATCTTCTTCTGAGTGTGTGTTGATCTTCCTTGTCACCATAGTAACTTCTGTGGTCAATTTTTTTCTGTTGTTTCTTCATTTTCCAGTCTATTTATTGACTTTTAACTCTTTGTTAAAGTGAGGCTCTTCTTCCAGGGTGGAAGGCACATGGTCCCAAGCTTCAGAGGTTTTGTGTAGCTGTTTTCAGAGTTACTTCTAGGAACCTACAAGTTTTCAGTTCTTCCAAGGTGGTATGATCTAAGGAGAGGTGTGTTTACCTCTATCTTGGCCTATGCAAAGCAAGAGTCCTGCCTCAGTGCTATCAAAAAATACTCCTGGAATCTCCTTCTGACCAGCTTCTCCTCTTATTATCTGTGGACTGAGAACTCCCAGAAGCAGTCACTGATACCTCTACTGCTGATTCAGTCGTTCCCACAGCTTGCTCTGGTTTTCTGGGCCTGGGGCTGTGCTGGCACAGCCTGCACTGGACTGGACTGCACTTGCCTCCAGGTGCAACAGACTTTTCTTGCTGAACTTTTAAGTTGTTTTTGTCTGGAAAATTATTTCACCTCATCCTTTTGTGGGTTCTGCCACTCTAGGAATAGTTTTATGGCATCATTTAAAGGTGTTTGGAGGAGTTTGGAAGAGAGCTCAGATGAGGCATTGCCTTTTCTCCATGATCTTGGCTATACTTCCTCCAAGGAATTTACATTCTAAGGGGGAGACAATGCACATACACATATATACACACAAATACACATATACACATACACACACATACACTCATTAATACATATATACACAGTACAAACATATATAACATAAATGCATACTTAATAAATGCATACTAAGTTATTAATATAAAATAGTTTGGAAGGGAGAATGCTGGCAGTTGAGGGTATCAGAAAAGGTTTCAGTAGGAGGGGAGTGCTTGAGCTATATTTATAAGGAAGAGAGATTCTATGAGACAGAAGTGAGGAGGGAAGGTATTCCAGGCATGAAGGACAGTCAGTGCAAAGGCATGGAGACAGTAGATGAAGTGTTGTATATGAGAAACAGTAAGAAGACCTATTATTTCTGGATATAGAGTGTGTGGGAAGAAGCAAAGTGTAACAAGAAAGGACAGATAGAATAAGACCAGTTTTGAAGTATTTTCCATGCATCAAAGAGAGATTATATTTGATCGTGGAAGTAATAGAAAGCCAGGTGAGTTAACTGAGTATGTGAGTAAGATCTGTGTTTAAGAAGAATCACTTTGGCAGCTATCTGGAGAATGGACTGAAAGGGGGGGGGCGAATTGAGGCAAGAAGGGAATTGAACTCTGTACCAATTCTGTGCAAATTTTTTAGGCCATTTCTTTGCTGTATTTTTCAGTGAATGTGATTCTTAGTGCTCTAAAATCTTGGCAAAAGAAGAAATCCATGGAAATAACTCACAGAGCATATCATTGGAGGAAAGTGTGAGCGGACTATCAGGCAGGCTGATCAAAAAGCAAGAAGGAGGCATGACTAATGGACAGCTCCCATTCTCCATTGAAATGCTCCTGATGTCAACAGAACATGAACAAGTCCTTCAAGATGTTGGGTGTACTGACCTTTGAGGGATTTATGGAAGGCCATGGCCAAAGGTCCATGGATGGGCAAGCATGAATGGTTCACAATGTACATTATTGGAGGGAGCATCTGCATTAGTAAGCTGTAATAATAAACCGCAAAGTTGGCCAAGGGCATGTATTATTTTGGGCCTGTCATTTTCATTCTTTATGACATCATGTGTATCTCCTTTTTCAATAGTTCATTGAATTCTTCATGCTTTTCATTCCTTATGTGCTATGGTGTAGGACAGTCTTGCCCAACTTATATAGGAATGAGGTACTAATCATATATAAGGTGGCATATTGATTTGGGAAACCATATATTAACATTATGTTTTATTGTATTTTATTTATTTTGCCCAAAATTTTCCAATTTCATTTTAAATTGATTTCTGAGGCACTCAGGAGTGCTCTGTTTGCCTCTCTGAAATGGACAGAGATCTTCCTTTGGAGCTTGGAATACCTGAATTCAAGTCCTTCCTCTAACAAATAGCAGCTATGAAAAACCTAGACAGTTTCTTTGACCTCTCAATGCTCTGGGTAGCTTTCTAGGACTATACCTTTCAGAGAAGAAGGTATTGATCTATATGGATAGAGAGAGTTTTCTCACCCAGGAGTTTTACATGTCAGTGAAGTCAGAGGTAGGTCCCTATATCTGTGGATCAATAATATTACATTCATATATAATTTATTCAACTATTTCCCAATTAAGGGCATATAGTTTATCTCTAGGGGAGCACAATGGCACAGTGGATAGAACTCCAGACCTGGAGTCAGGAAGACTTATCTTCCTGAGTGCAAATTTGGCCTCAGATACTTACTGGCTGTGTGATTCTAAGTCACCTAACCTTGTTTTCCTCAGTTTCCTCATCTGTAAAATGAGCTGGAGAAGGAAATGGCAAATCACTCCAGGATCTCTGCCACAAACACCCCAACTGGAGTCATAGAATGTTGGACACAACTGAACAACAACAATGAAGTTGGTTTCTAACTTCTTACTATGTACTATGACAGTGCTGCTATGGACATTTATTTCCAGATGGGTCTTTTTATCCTATTAATAACCTCTTTGGGGTGTAAGCGTCCTAATGGTGGGATTGCTGGGTTGGGGGGTATGTCCAATTTTGTACAATTTACTGGAAGCTACTGGTCTCTCTCGCTGTTAATGCCTTCTCCCCCTCTGAAAGTGCCTGTTCAGGAATTTGTGCCAAGATGTAAAGCTGCCTAAGGCAGGGATGTTTTCTCCATGTCTTTGTTTCCTCTGTGCCTGGCACATAAAAGGTGCATAGAATATTTGTGATTGAATAAGTGAAGGAGAGGTCAAGGAGACAGAGAGATCAATGTGTTGCAATCTTAATTTTTGAGTAAGATCCTATTCCTTTGTAGAAAGTAGAATTGAATCCTCAATTTCCTTTTTGCTTAGAGTTCTTGGGAGAAGTTTACATTTCTACATGAATCCTTTCCTGAGCCCTGAACCCTCCCAAACAACATAGCATAGTGTCTGGCACACAGTAGGTACTTAATAAATGACTGTTGACAGATAGATCTCGTAGATCAGTGTACATAGTAGAGATTTTAATAAGTACTTGTTGATAAATCAATTAATCCCATTCTTTTAAACCATACAGATCCATCAGGAGAATATTGGCATTAAAAGGATAAATGTGGCTGCTAGGGGACCTTTGCGATATCATAGAAAACATTACAGAGCTTCCCAGGTCCACGGCACTCTTAACTTCCTTTTCAGTCCTAGGCCCAGCCGCTTGTCCATCTGCCATATTTGTCCAAGACTTATGGACTGATGTATTAGATCAATGCATTTTTCAACCAACATAGTCTCATAATCTGCACAACAGACATTTTTCATCCATTGGTTTTTCCTGTAAGGATCGTCAGGGCAATCTCTTCTAAGACTATGGATGTCATTTTAGAAGCCCTTATATATTTATTCTGGGGCTTGATGAAAAAAAGTATAATGCCATTCACAAAAAGGGGTCTAATAGACATCACCAAAGACATTCAAATGAATAAAATAAAAAAATAAATTCATAATAAAATGACAAACTACAACTTATTTGTAAATTATTAATAGGAATAAATATAGGCAATAAAATACAGAATAATATTTATAGCATCATATGGGCTTTTGTGTACCCTTCCTATTATCTTTTCTTTCATAAAGATTTAATTAGAGTTACTATTTTTCCATGGTTCATTATGTTCTTCACTATCCATCACGTGCTGTTTCCATATTTTTCACATTCTTTATAGTAATAATTGCTTATTTGTACAAGATTAATCCCATTACATACATATAGCACAATTTATTTGGCCATTCAAAAATCATTGAACATAAAAGACAGTTTCCAGATTTTCATTATTACAAATCTACACAATTTCTAAATGCCACTCTGACTACAGAGATCTATCTCAAAAGTTGGTTACAAATATATTTCTATGAAGTATTTTCCCCCTTGCTTAATAATTTCCTGGTCCATGGACATAACAGACAGTTTTTAGAAGAAATCAAAGCTCTCTATAGTTATATGAAAAATGTTTGAAATTATTATTGATCAGAGAAATGCAAACTAAAACATCTCTGAAATACCAACTCACACATATCAGATTGACCTGTGTGACAGGAGAGGAAGAAGACAAATGTTGAAAGGGATGTGGGAAAATGAAAACACTAATTCATTGTTGGTAGAGTTGTGAACTGATCCAACCATTGTGGAGAGGAATTTGGAACTATGCCCCAAATGTTATAAAATTGTACATACCCTTCAATCCAGCAATACCACTACTAGATCTCAAAGAGATCAAAGGAAAGGGACCACTATGTACAAAAATATTTATAGCAGCTCTTTTGTGGTGGCAAAGAATTAGAAATTGAGGGGTTGCCCATCAATTGGGAAATGGTCGAACAAGTTGTGGTATATGATTGTGATGATATGCTCGTGCTATAAGAAATGTTGAGCAGATGGTTTCAGAAAAACTTGGAAAGATTTATATGAACTGATGCAAAGTGAAGTGTATATAGTAACAGCAATACTTTATGATGGTCAACTATGAATGGCTTAGATATAGAATTCTGAAAGGACATATGATGGAAAATGCTAGCCCCCTCCAGAGAAAAAAACTGATGGAGTCTGAGTGCAGGTTGGAATATTTTTTCTTTCTTTTTTCCTTTTATTGTTAACATAGCCAATATGAATATATGTTTTGCATGATTTCACACACACAGTTATATATATGTAATACAAACACACACACACACACACACACACATATATATATAATTGGTATTAAATTTCTTGCCTTCACAATGGATGGTAGAGGGCCAGCAGAGAGGGGAAAAATTTGGAACTCAAAATTAACAAAAAAAGAATGTTAAAATAATTAAATAAACTTAAAAAATCTACTATTAAAAATAACATCCTTGAATTATTTTCCTAATAGTGGTATAACTGGGTCAAAGGGAACAATCAATTTTGTAACTTGTATATTTCCAGGTTGCTTTAGAAAACACACACACCACATATACACATAGCTTTGTAGCTCCACTGACAATGCAATGGCATGTGTCTTTCCACAGTCCTAGAATGTAAAATTTCAGTTTTCACTATTTTTTATGGGTAGCATTTCAAAGTTATTTTATCTCACATTTCTCTGATTATTTTAGGGTGTGAACAGTTTTTCAATTTCTCTAACAACTATCTATATTCTATGAACATTTATTCATTGGGGAATGTTTATGTTGCTGGAGTTGAATTAAAATCTATGCTTTCTTGTTAAACACTAAAATTGGATTTATTCCTAAATCCTGACTGATTATTATAAATAACATGAAATCTTGCTACCTTTTGTTGGACAATTCTTGAGACTTGTTTAGATTTCATATACACACACCCATATAATCTGTGTGTCTACACACACACATATATTTCTCAGACATTTAAAAGAGGCTTGATTGGGTGGTTTAGGACCAGCCAATTCTTTTCACCATATTTACCATATTTGGGAAAGCAAAATCCAGACTTTTTAGACCTCCATTTTTATGGGAATTTTTATTGATATATTTTGTTTTTACATTATCTCTATTTCCTCCTATATCCCGCCCCCCTTTCCCCTAGACTTCAAGTTTTTGTGTCTAATTCCTAGGTATCAACCCAAATCTAAAGAATAATTTTTCACAGTTTCTCTATTAGAGGGGGGGAATGAACCCAGCTATTGTGACCTTACTTACAAGATAATTTAACTTTCCATAGTTAAATTTTGTTTGTTTGTTTTCGCAAAGTGTACAGTCCGAAATCATTGTAATGTGGTGCTTGTAAAATATGTGTGTGTATGTGTGAACGACTAAGAAAGATTATTGCTTTATGATATTATTTATATAAGTAAAAATTTGAAAACATTTTTTTTGGGGCAGTGCTAATGCTAAGTTAAGAATAACACGATTCCATTAGTTACCTGCAGCTTCTTTGAGAGAAGGAACTTTTGTCTCTACTGACCACAGCTGCCCAACAAGAGTGGTAGATTAACTTTAAGATATAGTACCATGACACAGACACCATACTGTTTGGAGCTTACCCATCCTACTAGGAAATAGCATAATTTTTAGGTCATACCAAATTACTTTCTGGCGATCTGTAGTTGGAGGAGTGGGGATGTAATGTGATAACTTATTCCTTCTATATTCTTCTTCAGTTAGAATAAAACAGATTTCAGGAAAGTCATTCCCAACACAAGTCATGGGACTGGAGGGAGGAGGTAGCATAAAGCTCAAGTCCTTGTAAAGGTATACCTCTGATGCTAATGACCTTCAGAAGTAGTCCTCACAGTTTGGAATGCAAGACATACAATGAAAAACCAGCTTTCAAAGGGTTAAAATTAAGTAGACCTAGATATTAGAAAAAAGAATTATGGCTAAGCCCCTGTGATCTGAACAGATGCAAAACAATAGTTGACACCTGTAGACACAGATGTTCTGAAGAGAATGGGAGTGGATACGTTTTACTCACTACTAGAGCTCCTCAGATACAGGGCGTGTTCTCTGTGGGTCAGGGATATTTTCTGGAATGAGCAATAGTGCACTTGACAAACTGAACCCCATTACAATAGACACAATCTTGTAGGAGACAGAGGGAGGTGTTTAATGGGCACTTCCAAGCACAAGAGGGAATGAGCTCCATCTTCCCTTCCTGCTGAGTGGAGAACTGTTCTCCTGCTTTCCAAAGCAGTTCTTCTCTGACCTCCTCTCACCACCCCCCCGCCCCCGCTCTCATTCTTGAAGGCTTTGCTAGGGAAGCACAACATCTACAAGCAATCTGCAAAATGATGATGATGATAGCAAAACCGCAACCACAACACCTTAATTATGGGCCTGATGTATACTAAACACTGACAATAAAGTATCAGAGGAGAACTGTAGCAGAAGATGGTACAACTTATTCAAGAGAAAACCTTCACGTTTTTCTCATCTATTATATGGGGGTTATAATAACACCTACTGCATAGTTATTGTAAGAATAAAATGAAATAATATTTGCAAAAGCACTTTGAAAATATTAAAATCCTAAGTAAATGGTAGCTATTACTGCTTAGTAGAAATATTGACTATTTAAAATAAATACTTTAAAATAGAATTAAATATTCAATTGATTCTGTGCCCTCAATGTATACATGTATACATATATACACACATTCACATATATATCCATACACACATATACCCTCCTATATAGGCATATATGTATGTATACATATATATACACATACAATTATATATTTCCTTCTTCTCTTCTCATACTTAGAAGTTTCCTAAGTTACAATTATTGTTTTTCCATGTAGGAATGTTAATAGTTCAACTTTGATAAGTTCTTTATGATTTCTTTTCCCTGTTTACCTTCTCATGCTTCTGTTGCTTCTTGTATTTGAATGTCAATTGAATATGAACGGATGATATCTAAAATAATAAAATTAAGAGGTGAGAGGAATATAATGAGAGGAGATTGGGAGCAACAGAAGAGAGTAAATTATCTCATATAAAAGAGGCAAGGGATTACTGTTACAATGAAGGGGAAGAACAGGAAGCCAAAAGGGAAGGAGTCAACCTTACTCTCATTGAATTTGGCTTAAGGAGGGAATAACATACACACTAAATTGGGTATCTTACTCTATAAGAAAGTAGTGGGGAAAGGGATAAGAGAGGGGGTGATAGAAGGGAGGGCAGTCTGGGGAGGAGGGTGGTTAGAAGCACACACTTTTGAAAAGGGACAGGGTCAAAGTAGAAAATAAACAAGTGGGGGGTGGGATAGGATGGAGAGAAATATAGTCAGTCTTTCACAATATATCCAGTATGGAAATGTTTTGCCTAACTACACATGTACAACCTATATTGAACTGCTTATCTTTCCAGTAAGGGTGGGTGATGAGGGAAGAAGGGAAAGAATCTGGAATTCAAAGTTTTAAAATCAAATGTTTAAAAAAATTATTATTATTATTATTATTTTTACATGCAACTGGGAAATAAGATATACAGGCGATGGGGTATAGAGATCCATCTTCCCCTATTGGAAATCTGGAGGGGTGATGGTGGAGGATATAGAAGAGAGCAAATTGGGGGAGAGGGTATTCAGTGGGATCACTGTTTTGGTGTGGTGGGTAGGGGAAAGACGGGGAGAAAATTTGCAACTCAAAATCTGTGGAAATGAATATTGTAAACTAAAAATAGACATAAAAATTTAAAAAATATAATTAAATATTAAGAATCATTATTACATTTTGACTTTTTCAATTTTTCCAAGTAAGGAATGATTCCTTTTCTTTTTCCTTTCCCAATGCACTCCCTCCCACTCCCCAAGAAAACTTTGATTTTGAAGCTTTGAAACTTGGTTCAGAAGGGACAGTTACCTTTGAGTGTCCTAAAAGTCTGGAAGGTTCTTCATTCCTTCAGGGAAATGAAGGATAAATGGTCCCAGGCTTGCCTTTAGGGGCACTCACCCTTTGAAATGGGACTCTTTCCAAGTGGGTTGCAGAAAATGGAAAGCAAATACTACAGATTGATTCATTGCTTCCTTCTTCCTTCATAAAAGGAGTGAGCACAATACACTATCAATCCTTCCAGATTGAGAGCCAAGGTGTTCCCCAGTCAATACAGCTTCCTATTCTGGGTTGCCACAGAGGTCTCCAAAGGTTTTGTCCTATTTAGAACATCTGTGACTAATCTTGGTGAAGAAAAGTTCCTCACCATCCAACCCTGGCACCACCACAGGCCCCAAAGGCAGCAAAAGCACATGGGAAATTGTCTCATTGGCTACAAGATTATTGCTCAACACCAGGACATTGTTATCCAACTGGACTGATACTTAGAGAATGGCCATATTATGGGCTGACTTTGATTGGCTCTCTTGGATGATTTCTTGGTAATACAAGCCATGGAAAGGATCTGAATTGACCCTTCCTACATACATCTCATTTTAAGAGAGATTAAAGGTTAAACTCAGAAGAAAGGAAAATTAAAGATTTTTCCTCCTAAAGCCACCCCTCTACCAGTTGTTCTTATATAATGCTGTGAAAGATCTTGTCATCCTGTCAGTCACCCAAGTTTGAACTCTTGGAATCATCATCCTTAGCTCCTCAGTCTCCCTCCCCTCTCATGTTCAGCCCTTTCTCTCCATTCCTTGGCCCATCTCTCTAGTTCAGGCGTTACCACTTTCCACCTCAATGGCTGCAGTAGCCTTCTAATGTAAACCCCACTCTATCTTTCAGACATTCTTCTACTTCACATATGCTATCATCCAACTTGATATTCCCTGTACATGACAATACATTTCCCACCTCTCTGTTTTTGCCTAGGCAGTACCATATACCTAGAATGCTCTTCCTTTTCAGGTCCACTTCTTGAAATACCCAGCTCCTTTCAATGATTGGCTAAGATGGCACATTCTCCTTGAGACCTTTATTGATCTCTCCAATGGTTAGTGTTTTCTTCTAAAAAGAATTACACAGTGTTTATTCTGTATGAATTATATACTCCCTTATTGTAGTTTCTCATCTGTGGCACTACCCTCTAAGCTTTAATCTCTTGAAGGCAGGTGCTGTTTTGTTTGAGTCTTTGTATCTAGAATACCTAGTACAGCCTTGGCACATCAAAGTTCTTAATACAAGCTTTGCTGAACTGAATAACATTGAAAAGAAAATATTTAATTTTATGGACACAAAAAGGTTGAGATGATATTTCAAATTAAGGAGGCTTAATCCTTAAATGGACCCTGGTTCTTTGGAACTATATGACCATTGTTCTAGAGCAGGGATGCTCAATCTAGGATCGATGAATTTGTTTTAATAATATTTTGATAATTGTATTTTAATATAATGTGTCTACTTTGGAGGGCAGAATATTTTATTTTATCTTCAATTAGAAAATTACGCAGAGAAGGGGTTCGTGGACTTCTCCAGACTATCAGAGAATGTGGTGTCACAAGTAACTAAGAACTTTTGGTCAGGAAGTACTTGCTTTGATTCTGTTGAGCTGAATGGCATGGGGGAAATCGTAGAAGCCCTCCAAAACTCTGTTCTCTCATTTCTAAAAGGGGATACCATTTCTTGTACTACTTACTTCATAAAGTTGATGGGAAGGAGGCATTGTAAGCTTTGTACAATAGAAAGAGGAATTCTTATTATGGTAATCAATTTCTTGATGATTATTTTATAAAAACAGAATTTAAATATAATGCTTAATTTAACATGATTGATTTAGTTTTCTTAATTTTGAAGCCTAAAGACTGTTGTGCATCCCATTAGAATGTGAGTTTCATGAGGGTGGGGATTTTTTTTTTGTTTTGTTTTTTCCTTTGTATCCCTAGAGCTTAGCAGAGTGCCTGACACAAAGCAGATATTTAATAAACATTTGCTTATTGATTGACTGTTTCATCAAAGGCATTTGTTCTTATAGAAAAGTTCTTATGACATGAGAGTAAGTGGGGGCTTGAATTCAGGAAACTTGGGTCCTGGTTGGCCTCTGATACTTTTGAACCATGTGACTAAATACTAAGAGCCTCAATTTCCCTACCTGTAAAATGGAAATAATAATGCCTGCACCAATACCTAGCTCATTAAGTTATTGTGTGGGGACAGTGGTCTGAAAACATGGAGGAATTTAGCTTATTCCACTGCAGAAATTGAAAACGACACAAAACAACAACCAACTTTGTGATATTTCCAATTTCCATTTCAGTAACTTTATTGGATTGGCAATGCACAACACAAAAGCCAAAGAGAAAGCATTAAATGTGGACGTTTTAAAGAGCAGTCTTAATATGTAACACAACTGTTTCCCATCAGGTCCCATTTCTGCTTCTGGCTGCTTTTCTTCCTAAGTCCAGAATATTTCCCTCTCCTTCACTTGTTGCCAAAAGATCTTTTTCTTGTCTCATAGTTTGATTAAGTATTTTTCAGATAATCCTTCATTTTTTACTTGGCTAAAAGCAGTAAATCACCATGAGATTCCTAATTTTTTCAGTGCCAAGTTTATTATAATGTCGATATTCCCTACATTTTTATTACATCTAGTTTCTATTTATGAACCATTTATGACCATGATCATGGATTCTGTCTTTGTTAAGTGGCTGCCTGTGTTTTTCCAATCTGGAGGAAGTGGTTTGCTCGAAGAATGTTTTAGTGGGGTCTGTCAATACATAAATTATTGTGATATCAGATTTCCAGAAAAGCAATAGACTCACTTTGAGGTAGTATTGCCATTTGATATAAAATATTTTATTCTGTTACTAAGGACTGTTGAATTTTTAAAAAAGATTTTTCATCCTTCTCTTTGGTTTCTCAGAGGCAGCTTGGTTCTTGAGGTAAATAGAGCAGATATTATTTTACAGATAGGTAAACTGAGGATCATAGAGATGAAATGACATGCCCCAGGTCAGAAGGCTAGTCCACAAGGAAAGAACAGAAGATGCTCCAGGACCCATGATAGGCTCCAAGCTGCACCAGCATGCCTGACTCACCCCCCATCTGAGAGCCTTTTGTTCCCTTCTACTGAAATACTTAAGCAGGTAACACCCTGTATTAATCTTCAATGCATGTGTATTAGCACCTTCTTAGATGAAATAGAAATCCTATGAGGGCAGAGACCATGTCTTATTTACATTCTTCCTCAGCACTGGGCACATAGTAAGTGCTTAATGAATGTTCAGTCAATCCATGTTTACATATTAGGTGTTTATTGCATACCAGACTTTGTGCTGGGAGCCAGGAATACAAAGACCAGAGTTAAAGACTCTGTCCTCAATGAACTTAAAATCTGTCCAAGAGAAAATAACTTCCAACCAATGCATCTAGCAAATTAATTGAACATGGATTACAATCACTCATAATTCTGCTATAGTGTTTTATGAATGTTAGAGTCTTCCCTTAAATCTATTCTTAGAGGTTGTAGTGGCAACCACACTGGCATACCCAGGATGAGTACTAGCACAGGTTATTTAATCTGCTTTGCTAGGAAAGATAGCTGTTTAAGGGATCTACAATCTTCTTTAATTATATTTACTAGTTCAGGGGAAAAGTCAGCACCCTGAGCTTCAGAGAAAATAGAAACAGAGAAAATACAAGTAGAGAAATAAAGACCAACAGACAGGACTCTGACTGCCTGAATCAACTATATACTTTACATACATCTCTGGATGGAGAGAGCCTTTACATCTGAGCAGCTGGGGAGCTCTGAACAAAGGGCCACTCAGAATCTCCAACAGGGAATCACAAGATCCTTCTCATAAGTGAGCCCCCAAAGCAAAATACCAACTCAGAGCATGTATACACTTCTCAGAACCAGAAGGCATCACAACCCTCCTGACTCAATGCCTGATTAGAAATTAGCAAAAGGTGGGAAAGCCTTCCTACAAGCAAGCCTCCCCCAAGCACGTTTCCCATTATGGGGGGGGGGAACAACACACAAAAAGAGGCATGAAAGGGAGGAGTTATGGGGTACCTGGTACTGGGGAGGGAGCATCTTGTTCTGTGAAATTGAAACAAGACAGGTTAGCAGATACAAGATGAGGTAATCTGAGACTCTAGTTTCTGTCCTCTATAAAGGAAAGCATTGGGCAGAGTTTGGTACTCTGACTTCCAGCCCTTCAATTAGAGGGGAGAAGAGACTGGGGAAGATGGAGTCAATGCAGGCTTCAGTTAACAACACAGTGGTGAGCTTAGCCTGGGAGGGACATCTTGTTCTGGAGTTGAAACCAGGCAGAGCAACAGATGCAAGGTGAATATGAGGTCAGTAATAGGAGGACTTTTTGAGGGGGGAGGATGGGAACTATGATCTCATTGTGATCTGGCACTATTGGCCACATGGAGAAAGCTAATAAGCCTGATTCTGGAGACTTTTGATGACCTGAAATGGAAGTGCTAGGCAGAGACTGTGAGGCAAGTGTAGTCATTCTGAACCTGGTTCTAGTCTTTAAGCGCATGGTGAGGAGAAGCATTTTTTGATTAACTGTGTACCTGGCATTGGGATTGCACAACAGACTAGAGCCCTGGACATTTTCCTTAGTTCTTTGTTTGTGCATATCTTTTTTTTTAGTTTAATTACTTTGATTGCAATAAGCAAGAGACCATTGTCATTGTAAGGGGAGAGACCCTGGGCTCTCTACCTTCTATGGATGACATGTGGTTCCATGAAAATGTGGCTTGGCTATCTGCCTTGCTGGATGTTTTGAGAATTCAACCTTGTAAGTTTGGAACGATGAGGAAAGTGAGTCTCCATGAGTCCAGGAGTCTAAGAATTGAATTTTGCACCAGGTTTTGTAGCAGCCCAGCACCAATGCCCCTAGAAGCAAGGAATGATCTTCAAAAGTGACCTTTAGATACTCACCCTGTGGTAGCTGGGAGAATATCACATTTGAATGTGTTTGTGGGACCAATGTCATATAGGAACTCTGCTGAATCTGAGTACACTCTTTCCAGAACAAGGTGGTATAAGAGAAGACTATGCCCCTAAGGTGCTAGTGAAAAATGTTTGTGCTTTTATTCTTGCTATATTTTTGAAATAAATATTCTTTGGTAAAAGGTAACTGATATTAACTGATAGTGTTAAGATGATAAATGGAAATGGGGCAATAGTTTACTGGTACTTAACAATGAGAGGAATATATTGGGGGCTTAAACTCATGGCAGCAGAGAGCACCCCCCGCCAGGTGCCTTGGGTTATCCCTATCATCTTTAGAGGGAGATGCAATAACCTGGCTCTGGCTTAGTGGGTCCAAATATACTTTCTAGAGTGGGGAATGTAGATTAGGACAAGATCATGAAAGCCTCTAAATGAGTGCTAGGCCAGGGAATTTGTTTCCTCTTCAGTTTAGTTCAATTCATATATTTATTAAGCTTCTTTTGGAAAAAAATCTCACTAAGTTTTTATTTGTCTCTTTTGTAACATAATAGTTTCCCCTGATATCCCTCCTTTTTTTACTCCCAGAGAGCCATTTCTGATTACAGTTGGTATTTTTAAGGACAAGAAAAAGAAATAAATGGAAAAAAAATCAACATTATTGATCAATACATTCAGAAAGTCTTAAAATACGTGCAGTGTGAAACACTTGTGGACCTTTCACTTCTGCAAAGGAATAGGGGTGTGCTTGTGTTCCCATATAATTTCTTTTTTTTCTTTTGCTTTTTTGAAGGGCAATTGGGGTTAAGTAACTTGCCCAAGGTTGCATGGCTAGTTATTTTTTGTGTGTGGGTGTTAAGTGTCTGAGGCCAGAACCGAACTTGGGTCCTCCCGACTCCGGGGCTGGTGATTTACTCACTGAGCCACCTAGCTGCCCCAATGCATTCCTTGATTTTTTTGTTTGTTTGTTTGTTTGTTTTAAATCAATTGGGGTTAAGTAACTTGCTCAAGGTTACACGGCCAGTTATTTCTGGTGTGGTGCTGAGTATCTGAGCCCGGATTTGATCCCCAGGTCATCCTGACACCGGAGCTGGTGCTCTTACTCGCTGAGCCACCTGGCCACTCCTCCCATATAATTTCTTTCAAGCCATGCTTATTCTTTATACTTTTGTAACATTCTTTAAAATTTTTTTTGTGGTGCTTTCCACATTTGTCGTAATTACAATGTGCATTGTTTTCTTCAATTTGTTCTGCATCAGTTTATGTATATCTTACCACGCTTCTCTGTATTCTTCTGACGCATCATTTCTTAGAGAACAGTGACATTCCATTGTATTAATGCATTACACTTTGTTCAGCCATTCCCAAATCATTGGGTATTTACCTTGTTTACAATTCTTTGCTATCACAAAAAGTGCTGCTATAAATATTTTTATGTATATGGCAACTTTCCACTTAAAAAGAGCCTTCTTGGAGTATAAGTTCAAATGGAATCTCTGGTTCAAAAGTATGGACATCTTAGTCACTTTATTTGCACAATTCCAAATTGTTTTTCAAAAGGGTTGTACAAGTTCACAGTTCCACCAACAATGAACTAATGGGTCTATCTTCCCACAATCCCTCTAATATTGACTGCTTCCATTTTTTTGTCATCTTTGTCAATTTGTAGATTTTGAAGTGAAACCAAAGTCTTGTTTTGATTTTTATTTCTCTTTTTATTAATAATTTGGGGGATTCTTTCATATGGTTGTTAATAGTTTGCAATTCTTTTGAGAACTCTTTTTTATATACTTTGTCTACCTGCCTGTTGGAAAATGACTTCTGGGCATATACATACATACATGTATACATACATACATGTATACATACACACATGTATACATATGTTAGCTGTCTATATCCTCCTAATGTCCATTTATTGTCTGAGAAATTTGATGCAAGTTTTTTCACTTCACTGCTACCCTTCTTATTCTTTTCTTTGTGCAGAAGCTTTTCTATTTGGTGTAATCAAAGTTATCTACCTTTTTTCATTGCTTCTATCTCTTGTTGATTAAGAGTATATCTTCTTTCTGTTTATAAATATGAGACATATATGATGTGCTTCTTAAATTTTTATGGTACGATTTTTAATATTACAAACATATGCACATATAGAATATATTTTGTAATATAGTATACAGTGTTGGTATAAGTATAATTTCTATCAGAATACTTCCTATTTTTCTTAACAATTTTTAGCAAATCAGAAATTCTTTCCCAAATAATTTACCTTTTCCAGTTTACTAAACACTGGGTTATTGAATTTCAGCATTTATGTTTCTCTTTTGTCCAGCGTATTCCATTCATTTACTTCTCTATTTTTTAACCAATACCAAATGGCTTTGCTGACTGCTGCTTTGTAATATAATTAGAGATTTGTAAATAATCTTCCACCTCCATCATTTCCTTTTTTATTACTTCCCTAGATATTATACATCTTTTATTTATCCAAATGAATTTTGTTATTATTTTATTAAGGTAATGTGTATTAAATATACCTTTGATAATATGATGGGTATAGCATTAAAGCTGTAATTTTGGCACAGTATTTAAAAAAAATTAGCATAGCCCAACCATGGAACTGCATATTCGTATAACTATATAAGTTGCCCTTTATTTCTTTAAGGAACACTTTGGGATTGAATATATAGAAATATATTTTGTTCTTTGGAATAATGATCTTCAGATATTTTATGAATTTTGTTGTTTGGAATGAAGTTTTCTTTCTATTATTGCATTTTGGATTTTTGTTTTATAAAAGGTTGTTGGTTTTTGAGGGCTTATATATTGATCTGCAACATTGCTGAATCTATTAAACACAATTGGTATCTTTGAGAATTTCCTAGGGTTTTTTAGTGTACCATATAGGTCTGTATGCTTTCCCCCTAAAGACTGCTTTAGGTTCTCCTAAAAATTTGATATGTTGTTCCATCATTATTATTTTTTCTTTCACATAGTTATCGTTTCTGTGATTTGCTCTTTGACCCAATTCTTATTTAGGATTTCATTATTAAGTTTCCATTTGGGTCTTTTTCTTTTGTTTGTGATACCTGAACTGATTACTATTTTTAGTGTATTATGGTCTGTAGTTGATGTATTTACTATTTCCACCTTTTAACATTTGTTTGCATGATCTCTGTTACCTTAATACATAGTAAATGTTTATAAAACTTCCATGTGATATATATGTACATGTAAACACACACACACATATATACTCATATATATATATATAATATGTACACAGACATATGTGTGTAATATATATTTTGCAGTCTCATTTAAAGGACCCCACAAGATTTTAATCTTTTAACTTTATATTCTGCAGCAATTTCTTCAGTTCTGTATGTTTCTCTTTTGTTTATCATTCTGTTAGACTTATCCAAAATGAAGAAAGGAGCATTGAAGTTTCCTGTCACTATTGTACTACTATCAATGCCTTCTTGTAGCTTGGTTAATTAATGTTTCTTTTATGAGTTTGGATGTCAAGACATTTGGAACATACAAGTTCAATGCTGACATTGTTTTGTCCCCTATGGTTACTTTCAGCATAATGAATATTCTTTTTTATATTTTAAATGTTGTTTTTTTGGATTCACTTGATGAATCCCCTCTCCCCTCCCATCCTCTCATTTTTATTCTGTGTATGTCTTTGTTTTTCAAACTTGTTTCTTGTAAGCAACAGATTGTGGGGTTTCATTTTTAATCCAATCTGTCACTCCTTTTTATTTTGTTGTATTCTTTAATCCATTCACATTTTAAGTTTATGAGAATTAGATTTAGACAATTAATTTTCAACTTTCATGGAGGTTATGTTCCTAGAAAATGGAACAAAAGTAAAAAAGATAACCATGAATGTTGTCACATTAAACCTGTGGGAAATAGGGATTAGGTCCCCACAACCACTAAAAACCTGTAATCTTTCACGAGAAATTGCTGACAACATACTTTTCTGCATACACTTATTTGTAATAAAACATTAGTTCTGCTAATATGTACTTTTCTTAACACAGTAACCATGAAATCGCCCATGTTTGCAGTGCACAAAAAATAAAAATTGGCAACATGCAAAACTTTTTCTTGCTAGTAATTCCCTAGAATTCTGTGATCCTTTGTGCTAACATCTCAATAAAACAAACATTGATTTCAGACAACATTCACTTGTTATTACATGTGAAATATACAATACCATAAGTATTTCCTCCTTTTTGTAGCTGTAATAAAATGCTGATTTGTTAACATCAAAATCGTGATTGACAGGAGCTGCAGACGTTTCAGTACGAAGTTTATCTAAAACTTATTTTCTCTCTAAGCCACATCACTGACTGCATGCTTGGGGTTTAGGTCCCAAAGGACTTGTACTACACTTTGGGAGCATAATTGCAACACAAACAATGAAATTATGTGACGAATGTACAAGTAAATCCTTCCACTGGTAGGGTGAAC
This sequence comes from Petaurus breviceps papuanus, assembly GCF_028583685.1. Lineage (NCBI taxonomy): Eukaryota > Metazoa > Chordata > Mammalia > Diprotodontia > Petauridae > Petaurus > Petaurus breviceps. The sequence goes on from NW_027186352.1 coordinate 23,656,360, forward strand.
AATAGCAGTGAAGCACCTAGTATGATGCCAGCTGCTCCACAAACGTGTGTGCACCACTTCTCTCATTTTTTCCTCCACTTCACGTAGCCATAAATGTGTGCAGCTGCCAATGTGACAATAAAAATAATGTTACTAACAAAATCATGCTTGAAATCGTAAAAGTTAAATATGCAAATACCGAAGATTGACTGTATTCATGTTTCTATTGTTTTTCTGAATTAATTTTTTTGTTCTTACTCTGTAAACATGACTTTTCCCTCTTCACTTATTTTAGCTTAGGGCAGTCCTATTCCAACTAGCTTTCTTTCCCTCAACTTCAAGTCTCCACCTCTACCCATTTGTTATCCTATTTTTTTTCTAATTTTGGAGATTTGCTTAAATTATTAATTTCCTTTTCTTCTTTTTCTCTAGGTGTTTAATTTTTCCTCTATTTTTATTCTTTTCAAGTAGTCAAGTAAAATACTCCCTTTCCCCTTCAATGTGATTATTAGCTTTGAGTATTTCATTTTCTGTTTCTTTTTCTAATAAGGATTTCTGCACTTTATTCTTTTCATTCTTTATCTTCCTTTCCTTTTTATAATATACTTTTATTCTTTAATTCATAGTCATTTAAAAATGTCTTCCTTAGTATCTCTATTCCTCATAGAAGTAAAGCTTCACAGGTGCCTGTTTTGGGTTCCATCTTCTAAGTACTTTCTGATGTTATTGCCTTGTAGATCTTGCCCCCTGCCATTCTTTGTCTATTGTGTCTCAGTCTTAGAAATGCCAAATATTGTTGATGATAGAGATAATAATGCCCAATGGTAGAAATATTCCCACATACCTGATTGTGCAATTCTTTATTAATCTTTGCTATCCTCAACATTTTTCCAATTTGCCTTGAATCTTTTTTGGGGGCCATCCTTTCCCAATCTTCTGGGTTTTAGTTACTCCCAGAAGTTCTGATGCCCATTCTCCTGAGGCTGGACAAGTGGTTTCTCTAAGTGCCCAAATCCCTGCAGACCCATTGTTAAGACCCCCATCTCTCTTTACAGAAAATATCTTTTCCTCCATGAAAGTATTAATCAGTTAAACAATATTTACCCTTTCTCCTCCTGTTTCAGTTACCCTATTTTCCTCTTCACTTATTCTCCTGAAGGTTGTCATCATCCTGAGGGATCACAGGAGTTATTTTCCCTTCATTATTAACTTTTGATTTCATAAGGGCATATCACCCATTCCCCTTTATCATCTTCTTTCCCCTTTTATGTGCCCTCATATCATTCAATTTGGTCTCAAAAACCACCACCAACAAACAAATAAACATTAATACATCTGTAGACAGGGAATTGTGAGGTTTAATCCATGATATTTCAGGCCTGATTTCACTTTTGTCCCCTGTGCTTTTAGAAGTAAATCGCTTAATGATCTCTGTATTGTTATTTTGCTGTTGTCTTTTGGTTACTTTTTTTGTTTATTTTTCTTGTGTTTTAAAGCAAATAATTTGACAACTGAGTTTGATTTTATTTCTAGGAATGCTTTGAATGCTTCATTTTTAAAAACAGGTATCTTTTTTGTTAATGAGTAGACTCAGGTTTGCAGAGTAGGTCACCTTGGATTTTATTTTGAGCTCATTTGGTTTTTGGAAAACATTATTCCATTCTCTTCTGTGGGTTTCATATAGGTGCAGAATAGTCTTGTGTTTTTCAAATTTCTTTTCCTTTATATTTGAAAGTCTTTCTCCTAGTTACATTTGGAATTTTTTATTGCCATTAGAATGGTTAAGCCGAATGTGTGTGTATTGTGTGTGTGTGTGTATTGCAGTTTATTGCAAAGGAATTTTTTTCCTAGATCTATGGATTCTTTTGATTGGCACTTTGTCTTCTGTGTCCAGAAATTCTGGAAAATTTTCTTGGTTTTTTAAATTGGATTGTAAGCTCCTTGAGGGCAAGGATTGTCCTTCCTTTCTTTTTTTGTATTCTCAGTACTTAACATGGTGCCTAATACATAGTAGACACTTAAATGTTTACTGATTCATTGATTGATTGATTATAGTGTTCAGATTTTTTTACTTGTGTTCTTCAGGGAGACCTAAAATCCTTAAGTTTTCCTGATGCATCCTGTCTTCAAGGATATTGACTGTTTCACCAGTATGAAGATCACATTTTCTTTTAATGCAAATGCCTTTTGCATCTCTTCTTCAAAATTGTCTCTACTTTTGTGTACTTGTATTCCCAATCAGATATTCTCTTTTTGTTTCTTTGATGAAATGCACCATAGATTCATGTTTTTCAATTCTGTCACTTTATTTTGCTTAATAAATTTTAATTGATTGATTGCCAAAGTGATTTTCCTAAGGTACAGGTCTAACCATGCTGCCTTTCTATTCAATAAATCTAGTGGCTTCCCACTGCCAATAATTTCTGCTGTGTAAGCCATCGATGATGCTTTCACAATTTAGATTTCTCTTTTAAAGTACCTAGGAACATCCAGCTGTAGTTCCATTTTCCCTGGGGAATCAACAGGGTTTTCTACCTTTTAAGGTATTGATTTCTTTTCTTTTGCTTTGCAATATCTATTCATAGATGTTCAGATTTGTTTAGCTGGTCTGGATTTTGTATCATCATCATCATCATCATCATCATCTGTATCATCATCATTAGTAAACATTTATTAAGCACCTACTATGTGGCATATACAGTGTTAAGTTCAGGGATACAAAAAGAGGCACAAGAGAGTCCTCACCCTCCAAAAACGTACAACCTAATGCATTCTCTTCTCTTGATAAAAGCTCATGCTAAAGGCCTCTGACTGACCTTTCTTCCTCCTGGGAGGAAATTTCCTTTCTTCCTATTTCCCTCAGTATTCACTTTCTGACATTCCCCCTTTGATGCAGTTTCCCTGGGGCTGAATCTTAAAGCTGCCTCAGCCTCTTATCCTGCTGGGTTTCACTGTCCTCAGTACCTTCCCCCCAAATCTTCTGGGGCAATGGAACTGGCACCAGCAGGATGCTGGGCTCTTTCTCTTGTGTTTAGTGGAGTTCCACACAACCCCAGACATGTGTCCTGCCCCTAGGTCCTTCTGTTCCTTCATTCTCTGGTTGAGCTTTGTTGCAGCACCAAGGTTCTGCCAGGCTGTTGGCCCAGCTAGGACAAGCTCCTGCCTTTTGGTTAATGAGGCACTGGGAGTGGGTGGGGGCGTGGGTTGTGTTCTGCTGTGAACTTGCAGATCAACTGATATAGTTCATCCTGAACTTAGTAGGTGGTGGGGGAGGGGGTGTATTTGAGTTAGAGATGAACCTTCTCTGCTGTTCATTCATTAGTTTGTTAGGATTCTTGATGTTCTAGGCCATGGAATCAGATAAAATGACTTTATCTCTTTGACTAATTCCTATTTCAGGGAAGTTTGAGATATCAGAATCAGAGGAAATGTCTAGTTCTCCATCTCCTTGATGATGTGAAGTGGAAATGATGATTCAACTTCTATGAATTGAGGCTGTGTGGTAGAATGGATAAAGAGCTAGCCTTCAATACAATGCCTGGAGTCAGGTCCCATCTCTGACAAGTACTAGCTTTGCAACCCAGTCATTTAACTTCTAAGATTGGAGATTTCCTGGAACACCGGCCAACTTGCCATGGTAGAGAGAATGTCTTCACTCATGAGTTCATTGTACCAATGAAATCATAGGTCCAGTCCCTAACCCGCAGAAAGTGGAGGATCAGAGTGGTGAATTAAGTGCTTTCTTTGCCCAGGATAACAAAGAATGATGTCATGAGACTTTCAGTAGTACTAATTGTGTGGCCTTGGCAAGTGATTTGACCTCTTGCTTTTGGTTTTCTCATATGTAATATAATTCAACCAGAATAGTTTCCTTGAACTCAATGACCTTAGGTATCTTTTCATCTCCAAATTCATGTGGGTCAATGACTGACCTCACACCCAGGTCTCCTGACTTCAGGCCTACTACTTAGTTCTAAACCATGTCACATTGGTCAGATGTATTAGAAGTCCTGGATAGGTTTTGCCAAATCCAAGACTAGGTATCAAACTATACTAGGTATAACTGGTCTTTTGACCTTAAAGCTTTTGAGTTGGGAAGACCTTTGAGGCCAACTTATCCAATCTCCCTTATTATACAGATGAAGAAACCGTGGGCAAAAGAGGTTAGGTGTCTTATCCAATGTCACACAGTCTGTAAGCACCAGACCCAGGACTAGAACCCAAGTATTCAAACTCCCAATGCACATTCTGCTCACCAGAGCACATGGCCTTTCTTCTTCAGGCTCCCTAGTCCAGCTGTCCCAAAAATATGATTGTCAGTGAAGATCCTGATGAGTGACATGATGGTAAAAGTAGATACAGAACTTCTTTCCAGCATGCAGAAAAGAGAAATTAAATGATAAAGATCTCACTGAGGTAGGAAAGAGTGTTACCAAATAGGAGGGAAATATTTGAATGGAAAAGATTCTCCACTTGCAATCCCCCTCTGTGCCCATTTGGGGACATGTTTTTCATTCACTCTGTCCTAGTTACTACTTATTAATCACTGGCAGGACTCCACGAAAGTTCACTTTTAGGGGAGATTAGGTGGTGCAGTGAATAGAGCACCAGTTCTGGAGTCAGGAGGACCTGAGTTCAAATCCAGCCTCAGATACTTGACACTTAACTGTGTGACCTTGGGCAAGTCACTTAACCTCAATTACCTTGCCTTCCCTCTTTAAAAAAAGTTCACTTTTACCCATGAATTGATATCTGAATGAGAACTGGTATTTAACCACTGTGCACCATCTGATAACAACTCAATTTTCCTTTTGCTCTTGTATCAGACTTAGATGCTTTCCAAAGAAGGGAGCAGAAAAAAGCCTTTTACAAAATCTACTACAGAAAAGCATTTCTTCAGTGTCTTTCTTAAAATGTCATCTTTGCTGGTGTTTGCTAGATAAATATAGTTATAACTGTGTTGGATAAAAGCTCTTAAAATATCAAGAAGAGACTTTTTTTTTGCAATAGGATATAATGATATGGTACTTTTCCAGTTTCTAAAAGCTTACAAATACAAAGGATTCATGCTGATGCAAAGGAATGGCCATACTTAGGGTGGACTGACAGGAGTTTTGTTCCAGGATGCTATTCTGAGAGTGCTGAAGGCACCTGTGGTCCTTAAGCAAATAACAGCATTGGAGTTCAGTACCCACGTAGGCAGAATAATTAAGCAGGAATCTCCAAATGGTGGTGCTTTTTCTCTCCTCCACCCCAGGGTGCACCCTTTGTGAGCTCAATATGTATCATGCTTACGTTGCTTACCTGATTTTCATTGCTAGCGACTAGTCTCAAGACCAATTAATCTGTCCATAGAGTTCCAACAAATGTTACCAGACAGGATTAAAAAAAACGATGATAACAAAACTTTTTAAAATTATAAACTTAGTAATTATCTACAAAACAAATGATCTAAAACCCACCCAAAATTAAGGTGAAATCTAACCCTTGGCCTCAAACAAGGCAGAACCAACCAAGCAAAGAAAACCCTCTTGTTTTGGATACCCTTCTTCAGTCAATCTTTTTTTTCAGTCATGTCAAACTCTTAATGACCCCATTTGAGGTTTTCTTGGCAAAGATATTGGAGTGGTTTGCTATTTCCTTCTCCAGTTCATTTTTACAGAAGAGGAAACTGAGGTAAACAGGGTTCAGTGACTTGTTCAATCACACAGCTATTTCTAACCTAAAGATGTATTCCTTGCCTTCCCTTTCCTTTCATTTTTCTTTCTCTCCTTTTTTCCTTTTCTTTCTTCTCTTTCTTCCCTTCCCCCTGCCCTCTCCTCCCTTTTCCTTTCCTTTCCATGTGAATATATTACTGCTAGTGATTTAGTTCCAGATCATCTCATATGCATCTTTCCCTATTTCCTCATATGTTTTTTCTATTTATTGCTTTTATGATTCCACAATATTCATTACATTAATATGTCATAATTTATTGAATAATTTTCCAGCAGTTGGGTAGCTCTCATTTGGAGAATTGAGGTATTATCAATAGTGCAGTTGCTGAAAGAGTCCTTTTAATGGTATTTCTGAGAGATGGCCCCAGCAGCAGGACTCCTATGTTACATATGTACTGCCCATGGTGTGACTCAGGGCCTCCATGGCCATCCATATCGCTCTCCAAGATGTTGGCACTCATGTGCCGTGTAATCATGGGACAGATGGGATTTTAGAAGTTTATTATCAGGCAGATGGACTCTCTTGAAAGTCCTCCTCTGATGTCTCATTATATTGTAGAGGTGACCCATGGTTCCCCAAGGCTGCGTAGACTGACATGGCTCCTCAACGGGATAGCAAGTGCTCAGGAGGTGTTGAAATGAGCTTCTGTGAAAAAATGATTGAATAACTGAATGAATGAAGAAGGGAACATTTACCATTATTCTGGAGACCGTCTTCCTTGAAGCAGAGGGCCCCAGTAGATAAAGCAATGGGCCTTGAGGCAGCAAGATCTGCGTTCAAATTGTGCCTCTGATGCTGGCTGTGTGACTACGGGTCAATCACGTCACCTTTCTAAGCCTCAGTTTCCTCATCTGTAAAGTGGTGATTATAATAGTTTGTCCTAGGGTTGTTTTGAGGTTCAGCTGAGGCCCTTAACATTTGTAAACTTTAAAACACAGTGAACATTTGTTTTTGTTAGTGCTGTTATTGTTATTATTATTATAATTAAGGGGTCTAGCATAAGGTTTTTTGTTTTCTACTGATGTGAGTAATTTGCTATGTGGATACTCCCTCTATCATGGAAAATTAGCAACTTTTGTATAACTTAAGCATCCTAGAAATGCACCTGGGGCGCTTAAAAGTCAAGTGACTTACCCAAAGTTAAATGGTTAATATGTCACTGGTAAGACTTGAATCCAGGCTTTCTTGACTCCAAGGCTAGTTGTCGTCATTGTCATCTTCTCCTCCTCCTCCTCCTCCTCCTCTTCCTTTTTCTTCCCCTGCCTTTTCTTCCTCATGTCATTCAATAAATCAGTAAATATTTCTTAAGTGCCTACTGTGTGCCAGACCTCGTGCTAAGCCCTAGGGATATGAAAGAAACGGCTTTTAAGGAGCTTATAATCTAATGGGGGAGACAACAAGAAAGTAAATCTATATGACCAAACTCTATACAAGATAAATGGGAGCAACTAACAGAGATGTATTAGAATTCAAAGGCTTGAGGAAGACTTCCTGTTGGCACTTGAAGGAAACAGGGAGGTCACTAGTGGAAGCAGAGGAGGGAGAGCATTCCAGGCATGGGGGGATGGCCAGAGTCAATGCTGAGCCGAGAGATGGAGAGTCTGGTTTGTGGAACAGGCAGGAAGCCAGTGTCAATGATTCAAAGAGTAGAAATTGGGAGTTAAGGTGTAATATTTGCCTCCTGCCCATTTCTGCCTGCCCATCCTGTGGGACTCTTGGCCAAGCCTGACCCAAAGTTCCTCCAGGCCTGGGGAGAGACAAAGATATGGCAAGAATCAGTCTCCCCACCCCCTTGCTCTCTTTGAAGCAAGCTGTTCCCATGTTTGCATGAGTGACTTCCTTACATTCAGTGTAGCCATTGTCTAAGGTGACCCTTCCCATTTCCTATTCACCATCTCTTATCCTTGTTGCTTTGCAATGATTGCTGGGATTGCAATTAAGACATTAGCAGTATCTCTGTTCTTGAGTGCTCTGCGAAAACCATCAAGTATTTATGGATTCTTTATGGGTTTTTAGACCCAGTGGAAGCCAGTGAGCACCCCCAGCCCTAACAACAGAGTTTCCTTTTCTCCCTGTTGCTACAAAACAGCAGGGAAAGTTTTATTCCACTCCAGATTCCTATAGCAAGTTAGCAATAAATGAGCACTTCCTAACAATGATATCAGCGTAATGACTTCATTTATCTTTCTCTTAATCCCCTTTCTGATGATCACACAATGAAAGAATCTCCCAGAAAGATGCAGGCGGTTCTGACTGGAAGGTGGCAGCACTTGAAGGCAGAGAGAATACCATCTGTCAGCCCTTTACAATCCCAGTACCCGCCTGTTGTGGCTTCTGTTTATGTTAGCTGTGTATTCAGACCTCCAATACTTAGGCTTCATCATTTGTTGTCATTGCCAAAAATAGCTAACGTTTACATTTAGCTTTAAGGTTTGCAAAGCATTTTATGAATAACATCTCATTTGATCCTCATGACCCTGGAACTTTTTTTTATAATTCCCATTTTACAGATATGGGAACTGAGGGAGAGAGAAGTTAAATGACTAGCCCCGAGTCACACAATAAGGATTTGAGGTGGGGTTCCAATTAATGGCTTTTTGATTTGTCATTCCATTTCAATTCAATTCAACAACAATTTTTTTTCAGATACCTGCTATGTGCAAAGGATTGTGCTAGAAATGGAAAAATAAAACACCTGTCTTCAAAGAGATGACCTTCTAAATTGGAATCTAACTGAACACAGCAAACAATGTACAAGGAAGGAAAGGAGGAGAATGCAATTTGAAGAATGAATGCTTTAGCATTAGCAACAAGAGATATCAGGAAAGACGTCGTGTCAAAAAATCCTAGAGTTTTGCTTTAATCAAGAGTTCCTAATCTGGGATCTATGAACTCTGTTTAGGACCTTTTGATAACTTATCTCAGTACAATTGCTTTCCTTAGCAATTCTATATATTTTATTTAATCTGTTTTAAAATGCTATTCTGAGAAGGAGTCTAGAGGGGATTGGACTCAGGAAGAGGTCTATGGCACAGACCTGAAAGGAAGCCAGTTATTGTACAAGTGGGAGATGAAGGAGAATGTTCTAAACTTGAGCGTGCATAGAAACACAGGAACATGATCCCAGGGCTAGAAGGCACTTTAGATTGTGCTTATCCCCTTCTTCTTACCATTGAGGAAATTGAGGCTCAGCAAGGTTGTGACTTGCCCAAGTTCATACAGTAATGAATGTCATAGGTGGGACTGAGTCTTGGTTTTTTTGGCTCCACCTATTTTATTTACATAAAATCAACCAATGGAAAGAAAAAAATCTACTTAAATTCTAAGGGCCTAGAGATGGAAGTGAGCTTAGAGGTCGTCTAACCCAACCTATTTATTTTTACCAATAAGGAAACTGAGGTTCACTTGTTTTAAGTCATTATCCAAATGTGGAAAGAATAGCATTTTGACATTTCTCATGGGAAACAATGATTTTGGGTGTTGGATAATCTCTTAAATTCTTCAGTAAAGTACTGCTTGCAAGGGGACCCTTTTTAATAAGGAAAAGATTTTCTGTATTGAGCCCTTCTTGGAGTGGGTCTAGGGCTTAGGCACAAAGTGGGTCTTGAATAAAAGTTTATAGACTGACTGCTGACGTGGAGGATCCATATTATAGTAAGTTTAAGGAAGGAACAAAGAATCAACTATCAGTATAGTAGCCCTCTAGCTATTTGTTTTATTATGAACTCTTCCCTATCCATAGATCACGAAGTCAATTTCTTCTTTAGGCATCTAACGTCTTTATGATAGAACCTTGGATAGCTAAGTCATGCCTCCATTTGAAAATAACATTGGTATGTGGTGAGAGATGTTGGTCTAAACAATTTCTGCCATATTCCTTTCCAGTTATCCCAGCAGTTCTTTGTAGGGTAGGAAGTACTTGCCCCAGCAGCTTGGGTTGGGAGCTATCGACTATTATAACCATTCTGGAAAACAATTTGGAACTATGCCTAAAAGGCTACTAAATTGTATATGCCTATTGACTAATTGATACCACTATTATTCTTATAAACCAAAGAGATAATAGAATAAGGGAAAGGAACCCTTTGCCCAAAAATATTTATAATAGCCTTTTGTGATCAAAAAGAACTGAAAACTGAGGAGATGATCATAAATTCATAAATTCACGAAGGACCAAACCAATTATGGCATGGGAATGTAATAGACAAAATCTGTACCATAAGAAATGCCAAAACGCACCCAGAGAAATCTGGAATGACTTCTGTGAACTTATGCAAAGTGAAGTTAGCAGAGCCAGGAGAATGACGATAAAATGTTTGTTAAAATGACAAAATTTGAAAGACTTAAAAACTCTGATCAGTCTGAAAAATGACCAATCATTACTCCAAAAGACTGATGACAGTGATGAATGCTGTCCTGACAGAGGAGGGATGGCCTAAAGATTCAGGAAGAGACCTACATTTTTGGACATGGACAAGGTGAAAATTTGCTTTGCATGACTATGCATATTAATTACTAAGGTTTTCTTTTCCTTTTTCTTTCTTTTCTTTTTTTAGTTGGAGGAGATGGAAGGAGAGACAAAATGCTGCTTGTTATTGAAAAAAATAAAGTTCAATGTAAAAACATGGTTATTTTAAAAAACCTTAAGAGTTAGATGGGACCTCCCACATTGCTTAACAGATGATGATACTTAGACTGAAAGACATGAAGGTTATAAGTCATGAAGTTTAGTAAGCAGCAGAGCTGGGGCTGGAACCCAGAACTCCCTCCCTGGAGTCCCGGGCTGTTTCCACCATCTCCTGTTTCGTCCTCATCTCAAAGTCTCATCTTCCTGTTCCTCACAGACATACTAGGGCATCTCCTTCTAAAGCATCCCTCCTCCGATGCCTTTTCAATGTCACCATCTGTCCCAAAGACACCCACCACTGTGAAATTGTCTCCAGGGATGGGAGAGTTGGCTCACTTGTGTAGGATGAACTAGAAGGCTCTGTGGCTAAATCCGAAGACGTGGAATCCCTACTCAGATACTCTTGGGTGGACTCTGTGTCCTGTTTTGCAATACTCTTTACATACAGGAGGTACTGCTGCCTGTAGTTCTCCCTCATAAGGCTATTCATATGACTATAAAGAATTTTGATTAGCTGTGTGACCTTGGGCAAGTCACTTAACCCCAATTGCCCTGCCTCCCCCCTCCAAAAAAAAGAATTTAGAAAGCCTTAAAGTTTAACTTTTAGCTACTCCTGCCATCACTATCACCATCATTATAGCAAATGAATGAATGAATGAAACATTTATTAGACACTTCCTATGTGCAATGCACTGCACTAAGTATTGGGAGAAAAATAAGATGATCCCTAATCTTAAGGAGCTCACATTCCAATTAGGGAGACAACACATGGGAGAAGGTTTTATCTGCAAGTCATATGGAAAGGTCCTATGGTCCTTGGGGTGCAGCAGCAAAGCAAATGGGCACACCTCCTCTTTATTGTCATTTCCATTGATTAAATCATATTGGTTTCTGTTGAAGCATTTGGCTATGCCAAAGATTTTGGTGCCAAGAATGTTTTTTCTGGGTCCTCAGTAGGTGTGGCTGTAGTGCCTACAGGAACAGTCGCCAGGCCGTATCTCCATTGGGGCTGCTTCCCAGGATGATGACTGTGGGCTTGAAGCTCAATGCTCTTCCCATTGCTATTTACAAGGCTCTTGGGTATAGTCTTTCAGCCAATAAACATTTATGAAGTGTCTGCTATGTTCCAGGCATTGTACTAAGTCCAGGGACCCAGGTTGTTTCCACCAGGGTCTGAAAGATGGAGATTTGACTTGCTTGGCACATGGTGCCTTCTGTATCTCCCTTGAGGTGCCCTGTTGCTTCATCTGGGCTAGCTTCCCTGCCTTGGGGGTGTCAGTTGATTGGAAATTAACGGGGCTAGCTGACTGGCTCCTCCACAAGACTTGCTTCCTGTCTGTGAGGACTAGAATGGAAGCAAGAATGGGGGTTTGCAGGGTGCTGCCATTTCCAGGGCTTTTGTGAGGATGATGCAAATCACCATTATCATCATCTCCTTTCCTCAGTGCTATCTGAGCTCCTAATAACCCAAGAAATTATTTTGACAAGTCAGAGACCCTCCAGAGAAGGAGAGCCAGAATGATGAAAGGACTTCAGGTGCCATGTGAGGACTGATTGAAGGAAATAGGATAGAAGGAAGCCTAGAGAAGAAAAGACACACAGGGAAGAACATTGTTGATTTAAGGAGGTTCATTATGTGAAAGAAGAATTAGATTTGTCCTGCTGGGAGCAGAACTATTAGAAATGTGTAGAAATTGCAAAAACGGCTGTTTGGGTTTGATGTCAAGAAAGACTTTCTAACCACAAGAACTGCCCCAAGGTGGAATAGGCCAACCCAGAAGGTAATGAGCTCCCTGTGATTGGAGGTCTCTGAATAACTGCTACTAGGAGAGATTGTTTTTTGATCTAGGTTGTACTGGATAACCACTCAGGTGCCTTCCAACTTTAAGATTCTTGATTCTGTGAGCCCTGTGGGCACTCTTTCAGTAATAACTAACTAGCCATATGTTTCCATCCTGTGGGGCTCCCATATATATCTTCCCATGAGTTCAATACATGAGGTCCACTCAACCCAGTGGATGCCTTTCTCCCAATTTCTTCTAATATCACAAACATATCAGTAAAATAGCCTTGTTCAAAGTAGGTACCAAATCAACTATTCAACTCAGTAAGCCTTTTATGTACCCAGCTCTGGGACCACAAAAATAAAATAAAGAAGTTTGCATCCTACTGGGAAGGCAGGAAATGCTGTTGATCGTACATAGAACTTTCTATTAAAATGGAATTTATTAGGTTCATATATATATATGAGTCATTGTGCTTGGGCATTGGAGGAGCAACTATGAAAAAACATCATGGTTCTTGTCTTTAGGGTTAAGTGGTTGAATAAGGGTGGAGAGAAAAAGAATAGGGAGGAGAGAAGAGGGGGAAGTCAGAGACAGTGATGGAGAGAAGAAGGGAGGGATGAAGAGAGAAAGAGAGAGAGAGGAGAGAGAGAGAGAGAGAGAGAGAGAGAAATACTTCTTCTGGACCTCCTTTGGGATATCTCTTAACTGGTGCCATTGGCAAACACAATGAATGGGGGTTAAGTGAGTTCAAGTCTTAAAATGGGAATAATGCCACATTTGAATTAGAAGCTTTGGCCTTAGGGTGGTAAGGTGAATTTTCCTCTTGTACAATATTTTGGTACTTTAAGGAAGGTTAATTGGTTTTGTTGGAAACTTTCCTCTTTTCTTTCCCTCTTTCTTGCTTTCCCCCCTTTTTATTTGGTTTTCTTCATAGTTACTAAAGAAGAGATGGAAAGGACAGGGTGTTTGTTGATAATGAAGCTATTTGTTACTCTCTTTTTGTGCCTGTTAAGACATGGCTAAGAAAGACTTGAACCAATTAAGCAAATCTCAGGAGTAGCTGTCACAACTCCTGGTTTTCTCTGGATAGACCAGAAACACATCAGTGGTAGATGAAGCTATTTGCTTAACCTCTTTCAGTCTTAATTTTCCCATTTGTGAGACTGGGATAATCCAGCTTGGCTTAAGAGAATGGCAATAAATACAACTGGGGTTTGTAAAGAGATCTGAAACCCAAAGGTTGGCAGTGTTGAAACATGACAGGAGTAAATGAAATTGGGAAATTTTCATTGTTCAGAGACAACATCAATGTAGAGATTCCTCTGAGATCACTGGATAGAATATCGAGTATATATATTTTTTGGTGCTAAATTTTCATTATTTTTGTCCAGTTTCCTCCCCCCAAAATATATTGTGAAGCTTAAATTTAATCGATGTTGCCTCCCCCTCCTTAGGTAAGAAGTGTGGTTATTGTGGAATAAACAGTGAATTGGGGTTAGAAGCATCTAAGTTTGGATTCCACCTTTGTTCTGTACTATCTGTATGTCTTCAAGGTCATATCTCTTCACTCTGGGTCTCAGAATTCTCATTGATCAAGTGGAGTGATAGGGAGGACATGGGGTGTTAGGCTACCTGACCATTGAGTTTTCTTACCTTCAACAAGCGTTTATTAAGCACCTGGGTGCCGGGCATCGTTCAAGGTGCTGGGAATAGAATAACAAAAATAAAATCAATCCCTGACCTCTAAGAGTTTATAATCTCTGGAGAAGAAGACATATGCACCCAGACAAGAAATATAAAATACATTGCTGTTGTTCAGTCATTTCTGACTTTTATAGCCCATTTTGGAGTTTCCTTGGCAAAGATACGAGTGGTTTGCTTTCCTTTGCATTTCCTTCTGCAGCTCATTTTATAGATGAGGAAACTGAGGCAAACAGGGTGGTCACTTGTCAGGATCACACAGCTGGTAAGAATCTGAGGCCAGATTTGAACTCATGAAGACGAGTCTTCTTGATTCTAAGCCCAACACTCTAACCACCATACCACATGTCTGCCCAATAAAATATCCACAAAGCAATTTCTTGATGGGGGTGATGGTGATAGTAATCAGTGATCCCAAATGGCCTCTAAGAAGAACAACCCTTCATAGATCATAAATTTAGAGTAGTCCAACCTCCTTTTACAAATGGGAAACTGAGGCAGATAGAGATTAAGTGACTTGCCCAAGGTTACATAAATAGTAAGTGTCTGAGGCAGGATTTGAACCTAGGTCCTCTGATTTCAAATCCAAGGGCTCTAGATACAGAATCTTGATTATTATAATCTCAAATTCCTTTTAATTTCCCTTGCCCCCATAGTACTTGGCTTCCTCTGCTTTTTACTCAGTTAGCAACATGGTCCCTGTTGATCACTTGGCGCTGTTGGCATCGTAAAAATGATTTTTTTTGGTAACTTCCCTGACTTTATCTTCAATGCTTCCCACTCAGTTTCCCATTCATTTTTGAACTACTGCCAGTTTTTCTTTAATAAGTGTTAGAGGTTTTTTTTTTTCAGTCCAAAACCACTATTTCTTTACTGCTTTTCTATAGTAAGATGCTTATCTATATTTCACGTTTTAATGATCCCTGACTGGTGCAAGGATAGCATCTATAGTGGAATTAACTAGGAGAAAATGACCAGATCAATCACCTCCCTCCCACTCCTAACCCTTGCCCCCACCACAGGAACCGACCTCACAATTAAATATATTTTGGGAGAATTATATATATCATTATATTTTGGACCAACTGGTAGGAAGACCTGATCAAAAGATTCTCGAGGAGCAATGAACTTGTTCTTATAAATTCTAAATATGTTTAAGCTCCAATCTTATTTTTGAAATTAAGCAAAAAAAAAAATTACTTCCATTGTCTAAAATTGCATTTGTTTATATAGCTTATATTGTTTATTAATTGGTTATCTAAGGCAGGCATTCTTAACAAGGGATTGTAAAAATAGAAATTTTTTTGGTAATTCTATGTATTTGCTTTATGCATTTGAAAATACTCTTTTGATAAGAGATCATTAATTAGGTTTTGCCAGATAACCAAAAGAACCAATAACTCAAATGGAATTCCGAACCTTTGTTCTAAGGAATCAGTGTCCTACTATCACCCTTACTGTAATTGGAATGTATTGGCAAGGCTTGTAACCAATGTGATAATTAAATTTGTGTATTCTCACACAGATTACAGAATCCAGTGGAGGGCTCTGTGAGGGCAGAGAAAACAGCATTAACCATAGAATCATAGACCAAGGATTAGAAAACCATTTAGTTCAAACTCCTCATTTTCCAGAAGGGGGAAACTGAGACTCAGACAAGGGAAGGGACTAGTCTAAGTTCACACAGGGAGTATCAGAACTAGGGTTTGAACCCAGGTCCTCAGATTCCAGATCCCAGAGGCTTTTTCCACTGTATCTTAGATGTGAAGAAGAAAGAGAATGCAGTGCTTGTATATGTTTGGAGGGTGGAGTGTGCTTTGCCAAAAAGGGCTCTCTGGGATTGAGGCTTATTCATAATAGCTGAACTGATTTCTGGTAAGTCCTTTCCCCATCCTGGGATTCACTTTTGCAATCTGAGAAATGGGAGGGTTGGATTAGATTTCTAGGGCACTTTTAAGCCAATTCTGTGATAGCGTAAGGGAAAACTTTCCTAGAACAACTGGGGAGCTGCCTTTTACATAGGGTTTTTTCTCCTTTTTATCTGGGTATGGAGAGTCCTGGAGCAGGTTTGTGGGACATGTGGGCAGCCAGTTCAGTCCTGGGCTTTTAGTAACTTCATTCCACAAAGTAAGAGGGGTCAGATATTGCAATGATGCCTTGCATATAAGAAAACGAATGACATTGTCATTTAGAACATTTAAGAGCAGAGAAAGGAGGTGGGCTGGTCATTTAGGGATAGAAGAAAGGAACTCAGTATTTATTAGACACTTAGCATTGTGTTAGGAAATAGGAATGCAAATATAAGCCAAGAGAGAGACAATTCCAATCTTCAAGAAGCTTATATTCTAATAGGAGAAGACAGAGCAGTATAGGGAGACTTGGGGAGAGGAGGATGGAGCCACCCAATGCAGGGACATGATTCAGAAGGTCAGAAACAGGACCTGGAGGGGAATGAAAGCAGATAGGCCTGGGCCACTACAGGAAGAACTCACTAGTGAGAGAAGGGGGGGTGGGCCTGACAGAGGTATACTCCATGATGAATAGGCCACTGGGGTGGTGTCCAGAGAGAGAAGGCCCTAGGCATTCAGGGAAGGTCCAGGATGAGACAGCAGTGGAACTATGATCCTGAAGTCCAGAAAGTCATGAACAAGCCTGGGAGAGGAATGAGAGTGAAAAATAAGAAGGAGCTAACCAAGCACCACTCTGGGACCCACAACATACCAAAAAAAACCTAGAGTGTGGGCTCCAAATTTTCTGAGCACTTCCAATAGCAAAACAGTTTCTGAGCATATGTGTAGATTTACTAATTTATAAATTTTATACATGTACTAATAATTATGCGTGTTATAAAACTTAAAAATATTAAAAGGAATTAAAGATGAAACGTTATTTGGTCCTAGATTTAATAGCCCCCAGAGTTGATTGAACTGAAGAAAGACATGGTTGAATATCTACTTTAAGAAAATCACTTTGACAGCTTTATGTGGGGTATAGCTTGGAAAGGAGGGAGACCTGAGGCAGGGAGAGTACTTAGCAATATTCCTGAGGAAGGGTGATGAGTGCCTGAATTAGAGTAATGGCCATAGGAGCAGAGTGAAGGGGATGGACATCAGAAGTGTTTTGGAGGTGAAAAAGGCATAATTTAGCCATTGATTGAGCATTGGGAGGAGGGAAAATTAAATGTTGAGGTTGCAAACATGGGTGACTTGAAAGATGGTGTTGACCTCAACAGAAATCGGGAAGTTTGGAAGATGGTTGTGTTTAGAGGGAGAGGTAAGGAATTCTATTTTCAACATGTCAAATTTCAGATCTTTTTTGGAGACTGGACAGCCAATTGAAATTCCCAATAAGAAACTGGTGATGGGATTTGGAATTCAGAAGAGAGAATAGGGCTGCATATTTAGAATTGGGAGTCATATGCAGAGATGATAATTAAAAATATAGAATCTGATGAAGAGAGACAGACACAGAGAGAGAAGGAAAGAGAGGGAAACACAGAGAGAGTAGAGACACAGAGAGAGAGGGAAGGAAAGAGACAGAGAAAGGAAAGAGAGAAGGTGAAAGAAAGGAGAGGGAGGAAGGGAAGAAGAGAGAAAGAAGAGGAGGAAGAGAGACAGACAGAGAGACAGAGACAGACAGACAGAGACAGAGAGAGACACAGAGAGATAGAAAGGAAGAGGGAGAGGGAGAAGATCTATCGATCTACAGTTGGGGGTTTAGACTCTGGATGTTGATCCAGCAAAGAAGACTGAGAAGGAGCATTGAGATAAGAGGGGAAATTAGAGAAAAAAATATTACAGTGACTCTGAAAGGAAAAGAGTAAGTGTCCAAGAAGAAAAGGTGGTCATAGTGTCAAAAGCTACAGAGAGATTGAGGAGGAAGGTCTAGAAGAAGCTATTAGATTTGTTAATTAGGAGATTTTTGATAACTTTGAACATCAGTTGCAGCTGAGTGAAGAATCAGGGATATTGAGGAAAGATGTGGAGAACCTGGGAGATTAGAAGGAGGGTGATCTACCTAAAAAACAAGGCAGCTTTGAAGGAGAGGTTTTAGGGAAAAGGTTGTTTAATCATGACCCTTTTGTTTCTGCTCATCCTGTGTTACTCTTTCCCACCAAAAGCTGGAAAATGTGTATGCATGTGTACATGTGACAGATTTGGGGACGGGGGCTCAATCATCCACCATTGCCCCAGAGCATAGTCAACTGCTGTGGTAAGGAGGGCAGGAGTCACCCTGCGAGTAGGTAATACAAGGGCTTGGAGTAGGTAACCACTGAGGACCCTTCTGTCTCTAAATTTATGATTCTACATTTGGTCAGTTGTCCATGGAGGAACTGTGAAAGGCCATGGACAAGAATTTTCCGAGATGAGTAGGCATGGATGGGCCGTGCTGTGAGTCAATAGGGCAGTGCTTTCAGCAAAGAGATCCTGGATCCACCAGGTATGAAAGCCTTCCGAGAGCATTGGAGGAGGAGTCAGAAAGTCTGTGTTCTTCTTCAGGCCCCATTGGCCTGGGTAAGTCACTTGATGCCTCTGTTAATTGGGGAGAATAATGCTTGTCTTTTCTGTACCAGATGCTTCTCAGTAAGATCAATTGAGATAATGGACATGAAAGTGCTTTGGAAAGCATGGCAGTGCTCAAGAAATGTAAAGTGTTCAGAATTGTACTAATAAGGTGGCAAATAGAAGTTTCATTCTAATCTTTAAGAGAACAGAACTTTTACACGTGGATTTTATCTTATGCCTTTAGACATGAATGTCAGTATACAACCCTAGAAAGAATGAATTGCCCACACCTGGCTAAAATACACTGCAATCATTCTTTCTATGCAGCTTCTATTTGTTGTTTATTTGTTGGAGATCAGAGTATCTTTTGAATTTAGCTGGATTCAGTGTCTAGATAAGGTGCTGGATCAGGATTACTTAAGGCCTTCAGATGGGAGCCCCTTGGTCAGTCTCAGAGTCAGAGTCAGTAATTGGATGCCTCCTTTGCATAATAGGAAAGGCTTCTAAGAGGAGCTACATACGAGCCCACGGTCTGACCAATGTAATGTGGTCAAGAGAGAACACCTTAGATCCTGCCTTTGCCCATGTTGGCATGTCAGCACCATAGATGGGGAGCAAAAATATCAGCCCTCACCAAGGCTGAGGCTTTGTGGAAAAAAGCAGAGTCAAACATGACCAGATTCAGGCAGTCCCCATATTTTGCTTCCTCCTTTTCCCAATGCCTTGCATTTGTTTTTATATATTTTCTAAATTCTAAAATATGTCCTTCTTGTCTCCCTTAAAAGAATGTAATCTCCTTGAGGCCAGGGACTGTTTCTTTTTATTTTCTATGTCTAGCACCAAGCATAGTGCCTGTCAGATGGTGGACACTTGAGAAGCTTGTTGATTAATTAATCTCCCACTGCCTTCACCAGCCTGAATCCTTATTCCGGACAGTGATTTTCCTGCTCATGGGATTTCAGCACTGTACCAGCTGCCTGGAACCAGGGACAGTGTGTTTTGGTGAAGAGAGCTCTCCACTTGGACTCTGGAAGCTCAGGACCCAAAGCATGCTGCTCACATTCTATAGCTCTGAGATCTTGAGCAAAGTATCTAACTTCTCTTCCTCTCTATTTCTTCATCTTAAAAATAGAGGTGGTAATAATACCTATAGATGCCTACTTCCCAGGGGGGCCATGAGGCTTAAATGAGACCATGTACATAAATCACTTGGCAAACGTGGAAAGGGTAAATCAGCGTTAGCTGGCATTCCCTGTCCAGCCTGACTTCACTTTATTAACTGGATGGCCAGTCCTCAATTGGATGTGCCAAGTGGCACATGGTGGGTGCTGCTCCCTTGAGTAAGGTGATATTTCAAATTCTAAAAGTTCTCAACATGCTGATTCCTTAAACTGGCCACTGGCCAGTCTAGTACCATACCTCGATGCTGGAGCCAGTTAAATGTAGTTGATTGATCTTCCTACCTTGTGGGTCTAGGCAGTTACTTTGTACACAGAGTTTTCTAAAGCAGTAATAGAGTTAAACCAGTAGAAAATTTAAAGGATCATAGGTTTAGAGCTGAAAGGACCTCCTGAGGCTAGCCATGGGGAATACAAAGATGAAAGCTGTAACCCTTGCCTTCAATGAGTTTGTAATCCTAGATAAGGTGCATAGAGCTGGACCTGGAGTCCTGCCATACACACATGTATTAACTGGATGACCTTGGGCAATTATTTGATCTTTCTGTGCCTCAGTTTACTCACCTGTACAATGAGGGGTTTGGATTGATGATCTGTATCAGCTCCTCCATATAATCCTATGACCCTAAATTTATCTCTTCCAATGCCTTTAATTCTACATATAAAGAAGGAAATTGGGAGAGTTTCAATGACTCAACTACCCTAGGTCCTATGAGTGGTTCTTTGTCTCAAAATCCAGCAACCTTCCATGGCGTCATATCACTTCATTTTCCTTGGGTACCTCGCTCTTCGTGTTTAATATTGACCCTTCATTCTGTTCTTTAGACTTTCATTTAATATATAAATATTGTATTTATTTAAGCAAAAACCCCTCAAAATCCCCCCCAACCAAACTACAATAATAAGTAAATTTATGCCATATATATTTCCCCAGAAGCTTTGAGTAGACAGTGTATGAATTGATTTTTTTTAGCAGCTACATGCAGATTTAGAGCTGGAAGGGACTGTAGAGATCACGTCGTTCAATTCCTTCCTTGTAGAGATGAGGAAATGATGCTGTTTTTTTTCAAAATCCTGCCTTGATACCTCGACCAAATTTCCGAGCTAAGTTTAGCTCTACGTGGTCATTTTTGTAAAAGAGCCAGAGGATGAGTGTAACTTTGGGCAAATGGCCATGTGAACATTAATGTCGACTCAGCTTTGGGTACTGGGTTCTCTGGAAGCACCAGCGATTCACGCGTTTGCTTTAACATCATAGGTTAGAATTGGTAGAGACCTCCGAGGCCATTCAATCCAATGGTCTTATTATACATATGGAGAAACTCAAGCCCAGAGAAGTGAAGAGATTTACTCACAGTTATGTAGGGGGGAAGTAGCGAAACTGAGATCACAGATTTAGTGCTGGAAGGAACCTTAGAAATGATCAATGCCAGCCCCTTTCATTTTAGATTTAAGGAAATTGAAATCTTGAGGGGTTAAGTTATTTGTCCATCATCGGGTCATACAATTACTAAGAATTTAAAGCAGAATATGAACCCAGGTCCTTCTGACTCTGAGTTCCATGCCCTCTCCATTGCACAATGCTGCTTGTCAGGTATTCAAACCATCATCCCATGACCATCCATTTTCCCATTGTACCCATTGTGCTTCCCTTGACCATCAATTTCCCCATTGTACCCATTGTGCCCCTCATTTTTACTCATATTTACTGAGGTTCACTTCAGTTTGAGAAGCATTACTTCCTCTCTGTCTCCTCTCACAAAATCAGTTTGCAAGATGGTGGAGACAGGAACAGGGGTGGGGGGAGAGTATATCTTGAAGCTCTCTGCTCAAAAGTCTGGATGTGCAGGATGTTTTGACAGGGAAAGGTACTTTTGTGAAGTCTCTGCATGTGGCTGCAAAGCATATTTTTTCCCCCAACAAGCCTTTCCTTTTTTTGCAGTTATCTTTTTAAAATAAAAAATAAAGACCATTATCATTGGAAAGATTACATCTTTGGAAGAAAGTTTTGGAGCTGGTGTCTGCTCAGGCTGACTGCCCATTTCCAATTCAGATCTTGGGCTACGTGGTTTAGAATATTGGACATGACACCATTTCCTGACTTGGCAAAGAGCTCACATAAGGAGACCATTGGCCAAAAAAAACCAACAAAACCATTGACATAAATATTCTCGAAATGATGCCTTTTTGCTGTGTTACATTTTGAAGGTGCTCACTTAGCAATCTCTTTTAAAGATTTGTCATGTTTTCAGGAATACAATTTCTGCATTAGGAGTTACAGCACCTCGGTTCAAATCCTCACTCTGGTACTTAGTAGTTGTGTGACCCTGGGCCTATTTCTCCATCTTTTTAAAAAAATTGACATGTTTTGTGTTTACATTACATATATTTACTTTCATTTCTTGAGAGGAGTGTTGTAACAAAGTAAAGGAGTTAAGCAAACACAGTGCTACAGAGATGTCAACTCGAAGTGCGTGCTTTTTACACATACCCTCATTTCTCTAATTTTTTAATTAATGGAAATCTATTTTCTCACCAATCGACAACCCATTCCAGTGGGAAAAAAAGAAAAATTTGTTAGAACAAATTTTCTTATTGTAGCAAACAGTGGTTGTATACAAAATTTTTCCTCCAACCATCATCTTTTTGCTGTGGATAGCAAAATCATGTATTGATCCTCTGGAATCTTCACTAATTACTGCATTGATTATAATTCTTCAGCTTTCGAAGTTGTTTGTTTTGACAGCATTGTCATTGTATAAATTGTTTTCTGGGCTCTGCAGATTTCATCCTTCATCAGTTTACAAAAGTCCTCAAAATTATTCATCGTAATATTGTCATAGTATAAATTGTTCTTTATAGTTCTACTTATTTTCCTCTGCATCAGTTCATATAAATCTTTAAGTCTTTTTGTAAGGATTTATTTCCTCATTTCTTATAGCACAATAGTACTTCATGCATTTTTTAAAAAATATGACTATTCTTATGGAGTATCTCCATGACCGATGCTACATTCATGGTCCATAGTATTTTCAGACTTTCCTTCATTGATGGGCATTCTCTTAGTTTCCAATTCTTGCCACCATAAAAAGGAGCTGTTACAAATATTTTGGGGGCACCTAAATGAAACAGTGGATAGTGTGCTAGTCCTATAGTCAGGAGGACCTGAGTTCAAATTCAGCCTTGGACATTTACTAGCAGTGTGACTCTGGGTAAGTCATTTATCCCTGTTTGTCTCAGTTCCTCATCTGTAAAATGAACTAGAGAAGGAAATGGCAAGCCACTCTAGTATCTTTGCCAAGAAAACCCCAAACGAGGTCATGAGGAATCGGATATGAATGAACGACAACAATAAATATTTTTGTGCACAAAGCAACTTTTCTTCTTTCTCTGATCTCTTGTGTATACAGTTCTGGCAGTGTTGCTGCTAGGTCAAAAGGCATGTGCTGTTTTCATATCTCTTGTGCATAATTGCAGATTGCTTTCCAGAATAGTTGTTCCCATTTACAGGTCCACTGATGTACCTGTTTTCTCACAGCCCCTCTAACACTTACCGTTTTCCTTTTATGTCATCATTGCCACTCTGATGGTGTTAGGTGGAATCTCAGAATTGCTTTCGTTTGCATTTCTCTAATTAGTTGTGATTTAGAGCATTTTTTTCATATGGCTGTACAGAGCCTGGGTGTTTCTCCAACTTTATATAGGGGGTTGGCCTAGATGGTTCCTCAGATTCACTAGTCCAGAATGATCCCATGATCCCATCATTGTATGAATCAGGACAGACTTTCTCAGCCATTTTTATGGTGCGAATGTGAAATGGAGGATTTTAGTAACTTGGTGCTTTCCAAGATTTGGGCAAGCTTATTACCTTCATACAGATGCTCCCAGGACTTAATGGTCTAGTCTGATTAACAGATTGGCTATTAATAGTACTCCTTAATGCTTCTTAATCCTCTTCCCAATCTTTGTGTCTGGCTAATGTTTTATTCTTGTTTACCATTGATATAAGGTGAGGAGATTTTAACCAGGTTTCCTCCTGCCAGAAAAAATGAGTCTTTACTTCTGCCTCATGCTTAGAAAAGTGATGTGAATGAAGGAAAAAACAGGTACTTTCTGTGATTTTACTGGGTTTCTCTCTAGCTACTCAAGTTTAAGCTAATTTCATTATAAATCAATTGATTTCCTCTTAAGACAAGCCCCGTGTGTTACTGACCCACATTTTCAGGCTCCAGCAGCACACAGATGCTGATAGTATGTTCGGGGGGCTGTCCTCCTCTTCCCTACTCTTTCTTCCTCTTCACCTGTGAAGGTCATAGGCTTGGAGCTCTAGCCTGCCCTCCCAGTACCTACTGCCTTTTCTTGACTGACTGATAATTGCTCCATTGGAATGAGCCTTTGGAAGGGATCACAGTTGATAGGACGGTTGAGATTAAGTATGGAGTCTGGCCTCAAGGGGGCTGGATTAGTGCTGGAGGGAGGGAAAATGGGAAAGGTGGAGAGTCCTTGAATGCAGCAGAATGGGGTGATGGTCCCTTAGTCCAGTTGTGGTGACCTTGCCCATTTGGTAGTTACCTTGTGTTTGGGCTGTCTGCCTTTGTCCCTTTTGTGTTTTTTTCTTTTCTTTTCTGGTCTTAGACAACTACTCACCCTCATTTTACAAATGAAGGAGACAGGCACAGAGAGATGTAGCTTGCCCAGGGTCACACAGGAACTAAACAGAAGAGCTGGGATTTGAACCTAGAACCTCTGACTTTCTGCTATAAATGCTCCTTTGAAAGATAGTATTGAGCAGGAACCAGCAGCTAGGACTTAGGAACAATAAATCCTGAGTTTGAATTATACCTCATAAATGACTGTCAGTGGGTCACTTAAACATTTCCATACCTCAGTTTTCCCATCTGTAAAGTGGTGTTAATCCCTAGAATTCTTTCCTGACAGAGTAGTCCTCAAGATTTGATTGAGATGAGTTACATAAAGTTATTTCCCAAACTTACAGAGCTAGAGAAATGAACATAAATCATTATGAGAAGGGCTTGAGAAGATAATTCTAAAGAGATTGCTAAAGAGACAAAAATCCCCAGCCCAGCCAAAGGCCAAGACTCATTCATTTTCTTTCCAGGATATCATAACATCTAGACTTTAAGCATCCAATCATCAGCCCCACACCTTCAGAGCAGAGAATGGGCCTCCTTGTTCACATTTCCCACCTCTTGAATCATTGGAAAACAGACAGGCAGCTGCTTGTGAGATGGGCTAATATTGATTAAGGTTGCCTTCAGGAAATCAGCTAACAAGGATGAATTTTTACAGCTCTACTTCTGCCTTTTCAAGCCTTAAAATGATACCTTGTTAAGGGACACTCCTGGGAATTAGAAGAAAAGACCAGCTTGATAAAAAGGAGGAAGGGAAACATATATTTCTGTTGGCTTTTTGATCTCAGAGTCCAGCGGGGGAAAAGAAGTCCAAAGATGTAGAATTGGAAACCTCTCAACAATGTGAACCTCCTCAAATAATAATAGTGGACAGCTAACATTAATCCTCACAACAGCCCTGGGAGGTAGGTGCTATCATCATCCCCATTTTGCAGATGGGGAAACTGAGGCAAACAGAGGTTAAACGACTTGCCCAGAGTCACACAACTAGTAAGCGCTTGAGGCAAGATTTGAATTCAAGTCTTCCTGACTCCAGTTTCAATGCCCCACCTAGTTTTACACATAGCAGGTGCTTCATAAATGTCAATTGATCTTTCTCCTAGATGTGACAAATGATCACAGATGCTTTTGATCACCTCAATAAAATGACATCAACACTAATAAGAGTTGGAATGTCCATCTCCCTTTAGTGTTTTCAAAGTGTTTTCTATAACATCTCATATGAGCCTGACCACAACCTGGGAGGTCAGCAAGGTCTCACAGAAGTGGTGATGTATGCCCAGCTGGTCAGTATGAGAAGTGGGATTTGAACCCAGGGCCTCCTGACTCCAAGCCCAGTCCTGTAGCTACTAAACTTCATATTTAAAGCAAGCCCCATCTGTTCAAGCACTTGCTCCATGTGACGCCCGAGAACAATAGTTTTCTACCCATGGGCATGTTTGTGCAAATGCTGGCGTACAGCCCTCTGATTTGTGAATTCTCTGTTCTCTCACATTCTCCTCTGGCAAGCCTTTGTTTGTCTCTTCAGAGCCAGGAAGGGCTTCGCCAAACTCAGGGGAGCCTTGGGAGGGAAAAGGGAGATACATGTCAAGATCAGACTGGGGTGTTGACAGAAGCTTGTTGCCTGCATCTCCAGGGCCCTCCCTGGCATCCACGAAGGGGCCCATTTGCAGGGGCTCTCAGGAAAACAAGCTGGCGAGTTGGTTTCTCTTATTTCTTCCTTCATATTTCCTCTCGTGACCAGACTTTATAAACATCAAGCTTTCACTCTCCAAGGCCCCAATTTACCCCATGCCCATCTACTAGGAGACAGGTAATCACCCCTAATGAAGAGGCAGTAGGAAGATGGAAGGTCAAGAGGATACTGAGACCCAGATCGAAAAGTGGAGGATTTGAAATGATGAATGAGCAGAAGGCATTTTTCCTAGTGGCCCCCTGCTTCTAGTTTTTGTGGACTGAAATCATGCCTTTTCTTTATTAAAAACAAAAACAAATTTAATGGCAAATTTTAAATTGTACCCAAACTTAACACATTTTTGGATGCAAAATTTGTCCCCCAGCTCCCTCTGAGTGGTGTCAGCATCGGCTCTTTAATGAGAATTTCTTTTTTTTTTAAAGTAATCCTAAACACCAAAGCCCCTTTTTTATTAGTTTCAATTTGATTTAACACTTCAAACAGCTACAGGTTTTTTTCTGTGTGTATACTCTCTCTCGAAGCAGATTGTGACCCCTTTACAATTTAGCAGATGGTTTTTGAGAGTTTCTGTGGCCAAGACCCTCCTAACCTCTTCTTCCAACCTCTGCCTCCCACCTGGCATTCTAGCTCCCTTCCCCCATTGGTGTGAGACACTCCAGTAGAATTCAGAGGAGTTAGAGAGGCCCATACTCCCCTATACCGTTCTCCAGCTGTCTTCATCTCCCTCCCTTCTCTTCCCACCCCTTTCCCATCTCTAACTCTAGGAAAAATAATCCTATCAGTATGACCATTCCTAGACTGGATGTGTGCCAATCATTGGTTCCACAGAATAACTTTTTCATTTCCCAGATCAATCCCTGCCCTCACTCTCCAATATATAGTGTCTTCCATATTCGAATGCACATTCATCAAGGGCAGACTGTCTTGTTTTTTTGTATTTTTCTCCCCAGGGCTTAGCACAATTCCTGGCACATAGTAAATTCTTAATAATTTTTCATTCAAGCATTCATTAATTCTTTCTCTGTAGCGTGGTGGTGATCCTTTCTGTACTTGCTGATCTGATATTCAGACCATAGACATATGGTCCTTCCCTGGCAGAACTGAAACTAGAGATTTCGAGTCTGCTGTAAGGAGGGGCAGGGAGTGGGGAGGAGTTCCCCCCCCCTTGGGGCTCACAGGATGCTGTGAGACATGTGCAGGGGAGAAAGAGGATCTGGGGACTTGGGAGCTGGGTGTGTAGCTGTCTATGGAAGGAAGCTTACTCTACGATGATGCCAATGTGAATGAGTGTGGGTTCCAGCAGGGAGGAACCTCCTCTAGGGTTAGATAAGAGGTTATTGTGGTGGGGAAGTCAGGAGGAAATGTTCCCTGGCATTGGACAGTGAGTGCCCTCTGAACTTTGGCATCCTGGGGCAAAGTGCTTATTGTTCCTCCAGAGTTCTGGTTCACCTGGCCCTTCTCCAAGCCTTTCCAGTTTGGGGGCACCTGTCAGAATTGACTCTCCCCGACGAAGTCTACATGTGCCCAGGCTCATATCTGTCCCTTGTTGAGCCATCCCAAGAGGATTTTCAGTCAGTTTTCCTGCAGAATCTCTACAAGATGGAAGTTGTGGTTTAAAACACTAATAATGGGGTTTTGACTACTCTAGTTTGAGATTCACAACTTGCTTGTTGGCTTTTACTTATTTCCTGGTCAACACCCATTGGTCCCCCACTCAAAAGAAGCCCCCTATGGCCTCCAGGTAAAAGAAACAACAGGCAAAGGCGAATCTAAACTAGGAGGGGAACTGTTAGGAAAGGAGGCTGTTTAATCTAATAAGTGATGGAAGTCCTGGTTTGGAGGCAGAGGAACTGAGTTTGAATCCTCACTCTGATCCTCACTACCTGTGTGCCACTGGACAAGTCATTTCCTCTTACTGAGCCTTGGTTTCCTCATCTCTAAAATCCATATAAATCCACGGGATCAGAAGAGATTATTCTTTTAATCTGTAACTCTGAACCCAATCTTCCCAACACACCCACTTCCTGCAATGGCTGGCACTCCTCCCAGAATGTGGTCTCATCTCCATAGGGAACCCCCAGGGAGGGACTTCCTCTATCTTTTTCCTTCGTGGCATATGTAATCTTGGAGTTGCCTGGATCCCTGGGGGAGGTCACACAGTCAGTATATGTTAGAAGCAGGACCTGGTTAGCTGGTAGCAGAGTGGAAAGAGAACTGAACCTGAGTTCAAATCCAGCCTTACAGGCATGCAGTGGGCATCATAGCAGTGCTTATTCCTCTTTCTTTCCCCCGAATGACTCCAAAACAAGCTCTTTTTATGCTCCATTACAACACCTCTCTTTCCCTGGTAACTAGATTCAAAACCTCAGTTTCTCTTTCCCTCTTCCCTTTCCTTCCCTCCTCTGGGGAATCTCCGAGTTGGAAAGGGCCTGGGAGATCATCTAGATCAATTTGTGTCTCTCTGGGAATCCTTCAGTCAGTTCCGAAGTCCTGGGGATGCTGCTTTCTCCATTTCTCACCAATCCTTCCCCCTTTTTCCATTGCCACCATCTCACTTCAGGCCCTCATGAGCTCTTGCCTTATCTACTTTTCCCAGTTCCCTAACTGATCTCCTCTCTCCAATCCATCTTCATCACTTCATTCCCATGATCAAAATCTATCAATTGTCTATTGAATAAGATATAGCTTGACCTTCAAGTCCCTCTGCCATCTCACCCCAGTCTAGTTATCTGGCACTATCTTATAATATTCCGCTTCCTTCACCCAGTGATCTAATCAGACTGGATCCCTTGCCACCTCGGGTTCATTTCATTCTGCTTTTTCCTGCCTCCATGCATCCTCACAAGGATTTCCTCACACCTGGAATAGATTAAATACTCCAGTTCAACAAATATTCTTTAGACACTTATTATGCATGGGATATCTTATGTGGGGGCTGAAAAAAAACCCCGACCCAAAACCTCAGACTGCACAAGTACAAGATAGGGGAGATGTGGTTAGGTGGCAATCAAAAGCTCTGAGGGCTATAGAGGACCATAAATGCCATGTGAGATGATGATGTGGTGAGAGGGGAGGTGAACTGCCTGCTTCAGGAGACAGAGCTCTGGGCTTGGGAGTCAGGATGATCTGCTGAGTTTGAATCCTTCCTCCCATACTTAGCTGCTGTGGGATCCCAGGGAAAGTTACTTAACCTCTTTCTGACTCAGTCTCTTCAACTGTGGAAGGGGACAATAATGGCCCCCACCTCCCAGGGCAGTTGTGAAGATCAGCTGAGAAAATATTTACACAGCACTGAACATAGAGCCTGGAGCACAGTAGGTGCTTAATAAATGCATATTCCTTTTCCTTTCTAATTCAATCACAAGAATGGGAATGGGAGAGGTGAATCATTGTGCTTTCCCTTCTCAAATCCTCCAGGTTTTAGAGGCAGAGGTAGAATCACAACACAAAGCCATTTTCCCAAAGTCTCCTCAAAATAAGCCAAATAAAAACTGTTTGTTTGGGGGATTTACTGTCATTCTTCCAGTGGATAATAAAATAAAAATGTTTGGCAAGAATCCACTCAGTATCCTGCCAAAAGGAAGCTTTGGAGTCATTGTGTCAGGGAACAATTTTTCAATCAGCTGACACAGTGTGATTTTAGCTCATTTTGTCTTCCCATTTCTCTGTGATTTAGAAGTGAAACTTTGTGAAAATTGTAAAATGTAATCTGTAAAGATGAAAATATACTATGATTACTTGCTATTTTGTTAATTCCTCATAGCACTCCTGGGAGGTAGAGAGAGATAGATATTATTATCCCCATTTTACAGATGATGAAACTGAGACATACCTTCCTTATTCTGATACGCATACATACACAATACACATACATACATACATATATGTCTCAAAACCAAAACCAAAAGCAAGCATTGCTTCTGATGAAGAAAGACTGGAAGCTTTCTCATGGCAAACAAAGGTAAAGCTAGGATAAGCCCATCCTTTACTATTTTTTAAAGCATAATTCTGGAAATACTAGTAAAGCAATGAGGCAAGAGAGACAAATAAAAGATAAAGGCCATTTGCATAGAGGAAACAAAATTATCCCTATTTTCATATGGCATGATGGTTTACTTACACCCCTCTTCTGTAAGAGAATTAGAGGAAAAAGTAATAGAAATAATTAATAGCTTTAGTAAAGTATAGGGATATAAAATAAATCCACAAAATCATCAACTTTTCTATACAGTTCCAACAAAAGCCAGGTGGAAATGATAGAAAAAGAAATTTCATTCAGAATAACTAAAAAATGCACAAAATATCTGGGAGTCAATCCACCATGATATGCTCAAGACATATTAGTAAAAAGGATTCTTTATAAAACTAGAGGAAGTCAAAATTGGATAAATATTCATTGTTCATTGTTGGACCACATCAACATAATAAAAAAATTGATAAGACCTAAGTTAGTACATAGATTTTGTGTGATACTACCCAAACAAAGAAGGGTATACTTTATAAAATTAGACAAAATGAGAGTAAAATCTATTTGAAGGGAAAAAATCTTGAGTGGCAAGAAATTATGAAAAATAAAGAATATTTTCATTGAAAAATAAAGAGGAAGTAGAAAAAATGAGCAAAACCAATCAACACATAAAAACATCTGCCAACATATGCAATGTTCCACATCTGTGTATACTCTACCCTGCAAAGAGGAGGGATGTCTTGGTCAAAGAAAGAGATTATCTTCCCGTATCTCTTCTTTGCACAATGCTTTTTCTTTGTAATTTTGCTATATTCACTACTGATTATTTTGTGGTGGTTTTGTGGGATGCTAGGTGATGCACAGGATGGAACGCTGGGCCTGGAGACAGGAAGAGTCATCTTCCTGAGCTCAAATCCAGCTTCAGACACATAGTAGCTTTGTGACCCTGGGCAAGTCAATTCACCCCATTTACCTCAGTTTCCTCAAATGAGCTGGAGAATGAAATAAAAAAAACACTCCAGGATCTTTGCCAGGAAAACCCCAAATGGGGTCATGAAGAGTTGGACACGACTGAGAAATGACTGAACAACATTCTTTCCATTTAGATGACTGTATGCATTGTGTGCATGGATTTCTAACTTCACCTTGTATCGCTTCATGTAAGTCTTTCTGTATTTCTCTGCATTCATTATATTTGCTATTTCTAACAGCACAGGAATATTCCATTATATTCACACACCAAACCTTGTTTAACCATTTGCTACTAAATGGGCATCTACTTTGTTTCCAGTTCTTTGCTACCACAAAAAGTCCTGCTGCAAATATTTTGGTATGTATGAGGACTTTCTTTTTCAATCAATGACCTTCTTGGGGCCTGGTAGTGGACTCTTCACATCAAAAGGTAAGGAAATTTTAGTCATTTTATCTACATAATTCCAAATTACTTCTCAAATTGCTTGTACTAATTCAAAGTTTAGCAATAATGCATGTGTGTGCCCATTTTCCCACAATACCCCCAGCTTTGACTTTTGCCACCTGCCCTAATCTTTGCTAATTTTCACAGCATGAGGTAGAACCTTAGGGTTACTTTGATTTTCATTTCTCATATTATTAGTGAATTGACATTCTTTCAAATGGTTTTTACTGGTTTGCAATTCTTTTGAGAACAGTTTGTTCTTATCTTTTAGCCACCAATAAATGTATTAGGAAATGGTTTTTGGTCCTATAATGAAAATGAATTGAATTTTTATAATGCTTATCTGGAAGTGTTTTCCTTATCTCAACCTCTGAAAATTTGAAAGTGTAAATATTTTCATCCCTATTTTATAAATGAGGAAACCAAGGCAAGAAATCTTAAGCTTTTCTAAGTTTGTTTTAATAATGTGTTTAGCCTTGTCTAATACTCTGAAAAAGTCAACAAATTAAGGTTTTATCAGTCTTAGAGAAAAGAAAAAAAAGTGATTCATACTGGAGAGTTTTCCATGGAAAATACCCAAGCTTTGGTCTCTTTGACCTTTATCTTTGAAATCATTAAGAAGTATGATCCTTCTTGACCTTTGTTACCACAACCAGAGGCCAGAGTGGGAGAAGGTCTCTCCAGGATAATATGGGCTTCAAACAGAAGGGCAGCACCAGTAATTTCTACTTTGTTTGTGTTTACTTACCATATTGAACTTAAGTAGGACAGGTAGTAGTGGTGAAACATTAAGAGCCCTGACATGAGAATAAGGAAACCAGGGTTCAAATCCTGGACCTGCTAATGAGTGAGCTCAAGTGGAACAGATGTTGAATGTGAACTTAGAAGGAACCTGAGATCATTCACTATCTATCTGCTAACATTGACTAGATGTAGGATCTTGGATAAGTCACTTCATTGAGTCTCAATTTCCTTATCTGTAAAAATGGGGATTGTATTAGCTATAGAACAGAGATTCTTAAGCTTGAGTCTATAAACTTGGTTTTAAAAATTATTTTCACAATGATTGCACTACAATTGATTTTTTTTCTCATCCTATGTGTTTGATTTGATGAATTTAAAAACATGCTTCTGAGAAGAGATTCAGAGGCTTCATCAGGTTGTGAAAGCGTCCATGACCCACAGAAGGTCAAGAATCCCCAATATACAATCTGTCTCACAGGGCTGTCAGGAGGATGAAATGAGATTTCTGTAAAGTTTTGCAGAAATGTACATTATCATTCCTACGTGTGGGCCTGTGAATTTCCTTTCTGAGTTTTTGTTTCTTCGTCTGAAAAATGGAAATAATATCCCTTGCGCTCCTGATTTCATGGAGCGTTGTTCAGAAAGCTCTCGTGGAAACATGAATTCTTATTCTGGGTGACTTTTCAGAATCCTCGAGTCTCAGAGTTGGAGGTACCACCTGGGGCATCTTGGCCAGTCCGTGTCTGAAGAAGATTCTCTTCTCCAGTGCGCCCAATCAGTGAGGGTCTAGCCTCAGCCCGAAGACTTTCAGGGAGAGAGAAGGAACTTATGACTTCCAGAGGTGGCTCACCCGCCATTCCAGTGTTTATCATTAGCAACCCTTTGTTGACATCTCTCTGTAACCTCTGCTCATGGCTTCTGGCTCTGTCCTCTGGGGCTCAGTAGAACAATTTAGTCACTTTCCCCCATGAACTCTCTTCAAAGACTTGAACATAGCATCCTTGTTCTCTGGCATTTTTCCTTCTAGAGACTAAGCATCCCCAGTTCTTTCAAGCAGTCAACATTTAGCCTGATCTCAACATCCTTCCCTTCTTCATCCAGGCCACCCTTTATTTCAGTAAGAGATTTTTTGTTTTTGTTTTTTCGCTTTTTTGGAGGGGGGAAAACTGGGCAATTGGGGTTAAGTGACTTGCCCAAGGTCACACGACTAGTGTTAAGTGTCTGAGGTCAGATTTGAACTCAAGTCTTCCTGACTCCAGGGCCAGTCCTCTATTCACTGAGCCACCTAACCACCCCCAGTAAGGTATTTTTACTAGACATGACTTTTACTAAAGCCTTAGCTCTTGTCTTCTTCCAATGTACAGCTTCCTTTCAAAGTTTACTATATAAATACTACGTTATTTCAACACAATTCAATTTAAGCTATCACTCTGGGTTTGAATGACCCTATTATTCGGAGCCAGCCTACAGTGTTTTGTTTCTCCCCATGGTCTTCTCTCGCCTCTGTTATCCAATGAAAAATAATGGCTGGACTTTAAAATTCAAGAATACTCAAGGGAATGGGATAATCACACCCTTTTAAAGCAAAGGTTACCAACTTCCTTGCTGAGGAAAAATCTCCAGCACTGTTCTTTGTCTCAGATACACTCAAGTGCCCGACTCTTTTTTAAGTTGATAAACCTAAACAGAATTTCAAAACTCAACCCAAGTTGCTGCATAAAAATGTTAATGCCAGGCATGGAGAATAATCTATTATCTACTTTCTTATGTCTATGATGTGACAGAGGATCTAGATGAGAGGGAGGGAGGCTACTGGGGCTTTCTAACCTGGCTTCATCTCTTCTTGTCTTAGGTGGTAGATAGTGAAGTGAGGGCTGGATGAGATGACCTCTAAGGTCCCGTGAAGCTCTTCAGCTGTGATCCTATAATCCTGGTGGGATACTGGTCTATTCCAACTTCTTGTTTCATTTTCCTGTTCTAACTGGTGCACAGTAGGTCATAGATAAGCAAGGGTGAACCTGGGCTAGAGTTGTAACCGAGCATGTGAGACGGCTTTCCCCTACAAGCCGAGCTTTGTTCTCCTCTCTTTGAGGCCTCCAGGGTGAACATCTTTATTTAAAAAAAAAATTAAGGCCTTGGGGAGGAAGAAAGTGAAAAAGAGTCCTTTCCCAAATCGGAGGCAGGATTTTATTCTAGTGTGTGTGGTGAAATGGAAAGTAGGTTGACTCTGGAGGGGATGGAATAATAATTTATGAAGCACCTTCTACATTCCAGGCACTGTGCTGAGCACATAGATTTATGTATGATGTAAATTTGCATATAATGTAATATCTTACTTGATATAATCTGGTTTTGATATAGATCTCATATAATATCTCAGTTGCACATGTATCTCATTTGATTCTCAGAGAGGTAGATGATGTTATATCACCATTTTACAGATGGGGAAAATCAGGCTCTAATAGACTAAATGACTTTTCCATGCCCACACATTAATAATCATTGTTAGTGTCAATAATAATGATATAATAATAGACATTTGGATAATGTTGGAGTCAGCAGAAAACAGTGGAATGAACCCTGGCTGGAGGGCTGGAGTATTTCACTTCAAATACCACCATTGATGCTTACTGTGCATGTGGTCCTTGGAAATCCCTTCAGCCTCAGTTTCCTCAGCTTTCAAATGAGGATAACAATCATGCCTA
Source organism: Petaurus breviceps papuanus (assembly GCF_028583685.1). Taxonomy (NCBI): domain Eukaryota; kingdom Metazoa; phylum Chordata; class Mammalia; order Diprotodontia; family Petauridae; genus Petaurus; species Petaurus breviceps. Next base: position 23,691,036 of record NW_027186352.1, read on the forward strand.
TCTCATAGGATCAAATGAGATGAAATATGTAAAATAGTTCATTAGCTATTTTTGTTTTAAATAAATTTCCATTGATCTTTGTTTTTATGTCACCCTAATGTCAGGTATTTTTTTTTCATACTGTTAACTCTTTGGAGACGCTGAGGCCTGGCCCATATCTGAAAGCCATGGGCTCTCAGATGGGGCCATCTGCCTATGAAAGCAACTGCCCTGAGTCATCAGCTGCCCTTGGTCACCATCTGGCCTGAGTCACTCATTTTTTGTTTTCAGGTGGTTGTAATGCTTCTGTGATTGCTACCTTCAGATTCCTATCTGACCATTTGCATGTCACATGTGGTCATTTACCCCATGACTGCCCCATGGATTCAGAGTTTCCTGATTCTTCAGGTTTTACATGATCTATGCTGTCACTGGGTGGGGCACTGGACTAAAAGTCAGGAAGATCAGATGCCAGTCCCTCAATGTCCTTGCTCTGGAAGATCATGGAGAGGCTTCACTTTTCTAGAGCTCTCTGAACTCTCTCTCAACTCTGCTGAGGTTGGAATAGGAATGAGTGGGCAGACCTAATGGCAAAGCAAGCCTAGGGTTGAGAGGCCAGGTACAATGGGCAAAGAAGTACCAGGTCCAGGAGTAGAGCCAAGAGTGGGTATAAGGCCCAGGCGTAGTGTGGGTATTGGATTCTAGGAGCTCAAAGAGACCCTCAAGGGTACCTAACTGCACCTCCTAAGGAGCTTATGGACAGGGCTTCTGATCATTTGCACTTTTCTCTCTAGCCAGCATTTATGCAGCCCATAAAGTTTGCAAAATGCTTCACAAACATTATCTTATTCGATTCTTACAGATACCCTGTGCTATTGTCATGCCCATTTCACAGATGAGGGAACTGAGGCTTAGAGAGGTAAAGAGCTTACCCAGGATTGCACGGATAGTAAATGGCAAGTGGGAGCTGATCTCTGGTCTTCCCAATTCCAAGCCCACCAATCTGCCCACCACACCACCTAGCTGCCTGTCTATATGGTAAGTTTGATCCCACCAATTAAGCAGAAGAATGATACTGAGGATCAGCAGAAGGAGCCACAAACCTCAGAGGTCATCGATGTCCAGCCTGTCCTTGATCAAGGATCTCTTCCACGACATCCACAACAAATGGTTGTCCAGCCTCAGCTTCACAATCTCCAGTGGAGGAAGGGATGAAGAACCCGCTGCTTCCCGTGGCAGCCCGCTCCATTTACAGAGAGCTCTGGTTGTTTGGAAGTTTCTGTATGTGAAGCCTAGATCTACCTCTCCAAACCAATAATCCTTATCCTCATTCTGCACCCTGCGGCCAAATGTTTGAAGCTGGCCATGATGTTGTCCAAGAGTCAATCAGTTAATCCGTTAATTAATAATAAGCACTCATTAGGCACCTCTGCAGTCTGTGTATTATAGGTTCTGCCATTCAAGTAACAAGAACTAATGTCAGGACGGGATGGACCCAATGACTCGGCCAGCCCTTTCTTCTATTCATCTTCAGTATAATTTTGCTGGTCAATGTCATGCACTTCAGACATGCCTCGTAGAACCAGGAGCTAATGCTCTCCCAGGCTACAGTGAGCGTTGGAGTATCTTATCCCAGAGCTAATGCAGAGTCACTGAAGTTCCCCAAGTACTGGGGCAATGGCAGCAGAGTCGAGCTGCAGCAAATTTCTTTTTTAAGAAATTAATCATTTCTCTGAGGCAGCTATTTAATTCGGCGCAGTCAATAGAGCACTAGATGCAGATCCAGGAACTCCTGACTTCAAATCCAGTCTTGGACCCTAGCTGCGTGACCCTGGGCTTGTCACTTAACCTCTGCCTCAATTTCCTTATCTGCAAAATGAGGATAATATAGCACCTGCCTCCTGAGGTTGTTGTGAGGGTCAAAGGAGGTAATATTTGTAAAGTGCTTTGCAGAAAAACCACCTAAGTGCTAGCTATCATTACTATTTCAAAATAATATGATATAAATGAAATAATAGAAATAAATAATAGAATGATATAATATAATAATATATAATTAATAAATAATTTACAATTACTTAGCACGGTGTCTGATACAAAACAGGTAGTATAGAAATGCTATTATTACTATTGCTATGATGTTGGTTATATAGAGGATAGATTGGAGAAAGGAGAAGTTCAAATCGGGGCAATGAACTAAGTATCATTCTGTTATGACAGTCTAGTGGAGTGGGTTGTTTCAGGATGTTGCTTGTGTGCAGCCTAATGTTAAGGGGCACACTCTCCTGAGTGAGGATGCCTACACTTCAGGCTTCAGCTGCTATCCTGTGGAGAGGAAGGAAACCTGGGAGTCTTGCTCCATGGGGGGAAGCAAGTAACTTCTGGTCCAAGAATGAGTAAGCTTTTAAGTCAGCTACTGAGACCAAGCAGGGGGAGGGGAGCGAGGGAGAGAGTACCTCCTAGTATGATCGAGATGATGAAAAGAAGGGCTGCTACATGAATGAATTTTCCCAGCCATCAGTCCATGCATGTGAAATGTCCTCAGCATTTCTCAGTGTGACTTTTTCTGACATTTGTTCTCTTCCTGACCTCTTCATTTGTGTATATGATAGTAACATAAATATTATGATAATAATATATAAAATGTAATAATTGCTGGAACATTATGTGAATTTATTTCCCTGTTTATTTACTAATTGTTTTCATCTTTGTTATATTTGTTGTATACAATAGCCCTACTATTATATTTGCTATAGTGCTATAAGAAATGAAGATTATGGTTTCACGGAAGCCTGGAAAAATTGTATGAACCGATGCGAAGTGCAGTGATCAGTACCAGGAGGATAATTTGATACAGCAATAGCAATATTGTAAAGACAAATGACTTTGAAAGATTTAGGAATTCTGATCAACACAATAACCAATCACAGTTCCAGAGGACTTGTGATGACATATGCTATCTACTTTCTGATAGAGAGGTAATAGACTCAGAATATTGACATATCCACACACACACATATATGTGGATATAACATACATGTGTACATAGTATGCATATACACACGAACACACACGTACCACACAACATGTATGCTTAGGCAACATATGTATGTGTCGACATACACACATATGCATACATGCACACATACATACACATGTGGACACATATGACATGATCATTGTAGGAATTTGTTGCACTTGACTAAATGTGTTATTTGGGTTTCATTTTTTATTTTTTGCTTTCTCGTGGGAGAGAGAATACAAATCTGAAAATAAAATAAAATTTAATTAAAATACATATTCCTTGTTCTGGTGTGTTGATAAGCTTCTCTGATGGAGTGTGGATGATCTTGGACGCATCCATCATAATCTGGGATGGGGGTTTGAGCCAACAGAGATTCATTTAAAATTACCCTTATATTAAATTTAGTAGTCTGAGACATTTCAGAATGTGTAGAAAATGGTTTACGCTCTTATGTGCTGTTGAGGTAGAGCTGTACAAAGAAAAGGGCCTCGGGTTCATGTCACATAAAGATTGTTTGAAGGAGCTGGTGATGATTTTTCTAGAGAGAAGAGGATTAAGTGGGGACATGATAACTTGATCTAAATATATGAAAGGCTGTCACGTGGAAGAGGCATTGGACTTGGCAAGAAGCAATGGGCAGACATTGCAAAAGCACATTATTTTCCCTTTTTAGGGCCTCAATTTCCTCATCTATAAAAGAAAAGTATTGGACCAATATATGACTCCCAAGGTCCCGGATGCTTCTATGAACCTTAAAGAGAAACCTGTACCTTCTGACTTGGAGATCAGAGCTCTATTTATGGAAACTCATTTAAAACAGAGCAAGGAGAGTAAGCAGTATAGCCCTTTGCCTGGAGTGCGACTCACCTTTAACTCCTTTTGGGATTAAGTTTAAAACAAACCCCAGTCTCCCCAAGTCTGTAGCCCTCATTGTTCATGTGCCTGATCATTCAAGTCTGGGTACACCCCTTCTCCAATGAGAAAAAGATATTCTGTCAATAGCTTTCTCAATAGCCACCTTCCCCATCAATTCCAAGCTTCCTTGCCATTTTTTCTTAGCTCTTGCTTCTCCCCAGCACATGTGGCCCAGATGCCAAGAGAGTACACAGCCATGACCCATCCTTGGAACTGGTGGTTTGGTGTTGAAACAACTGAGCCTGGTTTCCTGGCCCCCAGGGCTGAAATCTTAAACTCAAGGCACTTGGTGCTGCCTGAGCTGCTCGAGCCTTCTACTGTTAAATTATTTAGGCTGGCCGCACAGGTAGGATTTGATCTCTTTCATTCCCAGGTCCTGGCTTGCTGGGGCATTACCAAAAACAAAAAGCAACCAAACGAAACTGAAGCCTCTGGGATTTTAGTCATTTCTGTTGTTGTCACGGGGAGCAGCTGTTTAGTTGTGTTTGCTGGGGTGGTTGTGCCTGGGATGCTTCAGGGACTGGTGAGGATAGAGATCTTTTTCATCACCCATAATGATGAGGGGAACCCTGCCCCCTCCAGGGCCTGGAAGCCTCATCTTTCCGCTAGACAGGCTGGCTCCAACACCTGAGTATTTTTAGCTAATGACTAACTTGGTTTGGAAAACTTTGATCTCAGGTCTCTGAGGGTTGCTTTAGGACAGTTGGTAGTTTAGAATGATGTCTTTGGTGGGAAGGGTGAGAGTGGGGAAAAGAACTGGGGGGAGGATTGGCATGGTGCATGCCAGCTTTTCTACTAAGATTCAATCAAAAGAGGCATTGAGGTGAGAAGTGCACTGGGTGCTCATGGGGAGATCTGAGTTCTAGTCCAGACCCTTATCTGGGGTCAGTCAAATAACCTCTCCATGTATCAGTTTCTAATCTGGAAAATAGCACTAATGATTTTTCTGTACTTTTTTATGATCTTTGTTGGGAGGGCAACTCCCAAGGAGTTAGTGCACAGTGTTCCTCAAGGGGGTAGTTGTGATAGTAATGGAATGTGGAGATTCCCCTGTATTGGGCTTGGTTTTCAAATTGATTGTATTAAAACCCAGAGCTTGTTAATCCCACCTGTGGGATGGACTTTTTGATGAGGAAAGAAAGTCCTGACTGGGAGGAGCTGGTGACGTAGATTTGGAGAGACAAGAGAGAGGCGGAAGTTCTTTTTGGAAGCAGCACCTCGTGGAGAGAGAGAGACTAAGAGATTGCTGGTGGCCGCTTTGAACTGCCCTGGACTTTTGAGACCTGCCCCCTGAGCTGCCAAGGACTGAGGAGACATGGCTGTTTTGCTGGTACTTTGTCTGTCTGTTTTGATGTTATTTTGCCAGATTTGTCCACTGGTGAAAGACTGTCCTGTTGAAGAAGTCCTGGAACCTGGCATTTGGTTAAGAAGGCCTGAGACTGTCCTGCAGACAGAGAGTGAATACTGTCCACTGGTGAGGGACAGTACTGAGAATGAATACTGTCCACTGGTGAAGGACAGTGCTGTTGTTGCAGGGGTCTGGGAGCCTTTCTGTTGGTTCAGAAGCCCTGAAGAAGGATTTTCTTGTTGTATGTTTACAGAAATCCTGGGAGAGGGCTTTGCTAATGTGTTCAGGGGTTCTAGGACTGTTCTACAGACAGAGGATAAATTCATGAAGGGACTGGCAATGTATCTTATGGCCTTGCTAAGCCTTGTCTCTCCAGGAACTAAGATTGCTGAGAACTTGCCTCGTGTCAAGATGAAGAAAAGACCTCCATTTGGGTATTAAGTGCTGTGTTTAAACTTGATGTAACTCTGGGGTAGATTCAATTGTGATCCAGGGGTGGGGAACTTTTGACCTTTTTGTGTTCTATGGTTGAGCAAATGAATGTATTTTACTTATGTTTGGAAACTAATCTCCATTTGAGAAGAGGGGCTTTGTGGTGGACTTAATTAAGGTATAGCCTAGGGGTGGAGAAGTATTTGGAACAGAGACTTTGTAATTGATTGAATGATTGGAAAGTCCTGGGGTGGGGTAGGCCTTGGAGATGATTTAATCACACTTAGTAAATGCTGTATTTTGAATGATGTCATGTTTTGATCTTCTCTGTTCTGGGTTTGTTACTGAATAAAATAGAGAGCACCTATGCTGGTATTTTGAACCTGGGAAGTTGCCTTTGCTTGGTATTACATTACAGTAGTCTCACCAGTCTCACCTGATCTCACCAGTGTGATTAGGGAGCTCATCAAACTGACCAGGGGTCCCTTTGGCACCACTGGTATATAAGTAAATAAAGACATAGACAAAGAAATTGTGGAATGAGGTGAAGGAATGCCAAAGTTGCTGAGGCTCAGAGGGAAGTAGGGGGCCCACGAGGCAGGGGTGAGGAAGCCCTGGTCTTATATATTCAAGGTATAAGACCATGTCATAATAGGGAGCCATTGAATATTCTTGAGCTGGAGGAGTAATGCGTACAAACCCAAATTTTATGTATATAATCTTGGCAGCTATGGAGAATGGACTGGAGAGGGGACATTTTATTAGCAGAGAACCAATGAAGAGTCTATTACAAAAGACCAGGTGCAAAAGCCATTCACAGGGGATTTGAGGGGTGGCCCATGGAATAGCAATTATATGGGAAAAAATGGAATTTCATGTAGAGGGCATAAGAGGGAATGACATGTAACCAGCCTTCAGAGACAGGTCAGATTTAGATTGTAAAGGACTTTAAAGGTCAAGCAGAAAGATATGTTTTGTCTCACAAGCAACAGGGAGCCATGGAAACTTCTTGAGCAAGGCAGTGGCATGGATAGAGCCTTACTTTAAGAAACCTGGTCTTCTGATTCTAATTCCATTGCTCTCAGGGTCATAGGAGTATTCTAATGACAGAGTGTTGGGAAAATAATATGGAGTAATGCCCAGGGACGTCCACTTAATTTCTATGCTGATGTTCTCTCACTACGTGTGCTGACTGTGGGTTCTTAGAGGTCATGCCAGGAAGCATGAGCTCCATTAGGTCCTACCAAACTGGGAAGGCTTCAAACAAAGGCCTTCCAACAGCTTGTATGTCAACTGTCCAAATGCCAACCAAGCTAATTTCCAAAAGGCCAATTGTCACAAGGTTGGCCAACAGATGGTGATTTTATTTATTTATTTTTTGGGGGGCACTCCAGTGTGATTTGTTCTGGGAATTCTCTACCAGTTATTCCCCAATCCCCAACATGGAGCTTGGGCATCTTCAGTGATGGGGAGCTCACTTCTATGCCCCAGGTTTATTCTTTGATGATTCCTGTCTCCCTCAGACTATAAGCTCCCCAAAGGCAGAGCTGGAGGTATGAGTCTCAAGCTGTCTTGGTGAATCCGCGTTAATAAAATTAGGGATCTTTGGGAATATTGAAGTGAGAGGCATGAAAGTGTTTTGAAAAGTCACAATGATACAGAAGTATCTGTTGTTCAGTTGTTTCAATGATGGCTGATCTTCGTGGCCCCATTTGGGATTTTCTTGGCAGAGATATTAGACTGGTTTGTCGTTTCCTTTTCCAGCTCATTTTACAGATGAGGAAACTGAGGCAAACAGGGTGAAATGACTTGCCCAGGGTCACCCAGCTAGGAAGTGTCTGAGGTCAGATTTGGACTCAGAAAGATGACTGCCTGACTCCAGGCTCAGTGTTCTGTCCACTGTGCCAACTAGTATGCTATTATTATGACCAAGCGCAGTGCCAGTTAATTGAATCAAAGCCTAGAACAGTGGTCAGCAGTCTTTTATTCTTATTTTTTACAGAGCTTTATTGATGCATACTTTTTCTTCAATAATCAATACTTAATAAAGAGCATATGAGTCTGGGGTGAGAGCATGTTGATGTTGAAGCATGTTTAATTTCTTTTAAAATTTCAAGTCAGTCAGCTAACACTTCTGGGGCAAGTGAAAGACGTTGTATCATAATGGGATGGAGAAAGGATGGGCATAAAAGATATTGTTGATGTAAAATCGACAAGACATGGCGATGGACAGAATGTGGGAAATGAGGAAAGATGGAGGAGTCCAGAATGACTGAGGCTGTGAACCTGGGTGCCTGAGAGGATGGGAGGGGAGAGCATTGCATTGTATTCTGTGCCTACTCGCTTTAATAGGGGAGGCATGAGCATGATATTATCTCCTAAAATAACTCATGGTTCTGTAGTACTCTGGGATTTACAAAGTGCCTTCCACTCGCCAGCCCTAAGAAATGGGTAATTTCCATGTCTGTTTTGCAGATAAGGAAGTTCTCTCCACTGATACGGCCACCACGTTGGCTCAGGCCATGTCACTTTCCACCTGGATTTTTGTAATAGCCTTTTCGTTGGTTTTCTGCTTCTTCAATCTCCCCTTTCCAAGCCATTCTCCATAGCTGTCAATATTAAAGTTTAGGTTTGCATGCATTATTCTTCCAGCTCAAGAACGTTCAGTGGCTTCCTCTTATGAAATACAAATTCCTTGGCATGGCCTCTAAGGTCCTTCGCAATCTGTCTCTAGACGACTTTTCCTGTCTTTTGCTAGTTCTGTGTTCCAGTCAAATCATCCTGTTTGCTGTTCCCAGAGCCCCAGACTTTGGGTCTTCCCCCAAGCCCGCCACGCTCTTTCCCCAGCTCTGCCTCTTAGGTCCTGGAACTTCTTTCACCTCCCTGATGTTGTGGGTCTCTTCAAGAATGAAGGACAAAGAACAGTAACACAGGCCACCTCCTACAAGAAGCCTTTCCCGATAGCCAGAGTTATCGGTGCTCTCTCTTCCCCCGATTATTTTGTCTTTCCCTAATTGCTTGAGGCAGCTAGGTGGCACCATAGTACATAGAGTGCTGGCACTGGAGTCAGGAAGATTCATCTTCCTGAGTTCAAATCCAGCCTCAGATACCCACTAGCTGAGTGATCCTGGGCAAGTCACTTAACTCTTTTTGCCTCAATTCCTCATCTGTAAAATGAACTAAAGAAGGAAATGACAAACCTCTCCAGTATCTTTGCTAAAACAAAACAACAGCAACAACATGAGAAAACAAATGGAGTCACAAAGAATTAGACACAATTGAAAACAACTGAACAACAAGAAAATGGCTTAGTGTGATGTCCCACCCATGGAACGAAAGTTTGAGGAAGCTTCTTAGAGGTAGCTAGAGAGTGCAGCGAATGGAGTACTGGGCCTTGATCGAGGAAGAGCTGAGTTCAAATCTGTCCTCAGATACTAACTGTGTGATCCTGGGTGAGTCATTTCAATTCTGTCTGCCTTGATTTCCTCAATTGTAAAGTAAGGATAATAACAGCACCCACCTCCCATGGTTAATTATTCAGATAAAGTGAGATAATGTTTCTATAAGTAGTGCGTATGTTGGTTGGCATATAATAGGTGCCATATAAATGCGTATTCCCTTTCCTTTCCCCTTTGAGGAGCAGGACGGGTCTTCATTTTTATCTTTGAATTCTCAGTACCCTACCCCAAACCCAAAATGGTTTTATTTTTTAAGTCTCAGCACTTAACAACATGCTGCATGATTTAGGCCCTTATCACTTCATGCCTCAACTATTGCACAACCTTCTGGTTGACCTCCCTGCCTCAAATTTCTCCCCACTCCAGTCTATCTTTCATTCAGTCATCAGATTGATCTTTTGAAAGCTCAGATATGTCCACATCACCCCCCTATTCAATAAACTCCAGTGGTTCCCCAAAATGATATCTTCTGTTTGATATTCAATGCCCTTTAGAGCCCTGTTCTCCAGTTGCCTGTTTGGTCTTCTTGTGCCTTATTTACTTCTATATACGGTGAGACCCAGTGACATTGGCCTCTTGGCTGTTCCTCACACAGGACCCTCCATTTTCCAACTCCCCACATTTTCACTGACTGACCACATGCCTGGAATTCTCTCTCTTCATCTCCGCTTTCAAGTTTCCCTGATTTCTTCAAGTCTCAGCTAACATCCCAGGCTCTCCAGATGCCCCTTAACGCTTTTGCTGTCCCCCTAAGATTATCTCCAATTTATTCTGCTTGCGCCCTGCTTCTTTTCACTTATTTGCTCCTTGTGAGTTGATTAGGTTATAAACATATTGAGGATAGGGTTTATTTTTTGTCTTTCTTTGTACATGGTGCCTCGTACTTAGCAAGTGCTTAATAAATACTCAAATTGGACTTGAACAATAAGTATTTCAGTCATCTGGAAAAATCACTTTGGTAGAAAATCTCCTTTAACTGAAGCTGGTGGAATTATTTAAGTCTGATTTTCCCCTGACATATGAGCTTTAAGTGTGGGATGAGAAGGAGGGTACATAGTGGAGAGAGGCTATTTTGGTGAACAAAGATCTGGCCTCTGGTCCAGCCTTTGACACTCGCTGGCTGTGGGATTGTGGGTGAATTACTTAGCATTTCAGTGCCCCAAGCAATGGTCTGAGACTACTAGTAATGGACAAGTGTTGGTGGAGGGCTGTTCCACACCTGGAGTTTCCATTGTGAGTGAAATCACAGACCCAGACAGAAGGATAAAAATGATAGGGGATACTTTCCACAAGAAGGAGCAGCTACTCAGGAAGGAAACAGTCATTTCTAATGTTTTCTAAATATTATTCTTTTGACTAAATTTGAATTTAGCAAGTTAACGAAAGAGGAAATGGGTGGATGTTTCTTTTGCCAGCTAGGCCATTAACTGTATTCAGAAGGATGAACATGGTGTCAGATTTCGTTTTTTTTCTCTTGGAAAACTCTGGCCTGGAGGTAGGAGGGGTGAGGAGCTTTTGAAGAGGGCTGCAGCCTCTGAGGTCCCATGGGGATCCCAATGGCAGACACAAAGTCCCTGAGCTCTCAGAGAGAGCTTGGTTTCACCAGACTCAGTTACCTAAAGGGAGATAATCTTGCCAAGCCACATGCCAGGCTCCTTTTAGACAGCTCCTTGTGGCTCCCTTCTATTTTCTCCCCTGTCTGCTGGATTTCCTTCTTTCTTTCTTTTTTTTTTTCGTTAAGTTTGCTAAAAATGAAACCACCATTCTGTAAGAAACCTGTAGTTAGCCAAAAAGAATTCTAATTTGAGGTCTTTTGCAAATCTTTATTTGTGGTGACTAAGATCAGACACCCCTTCATTTAGTTGTGTGAGTCCTAGGGGAAAGGTGAAGTACAGAATTCTGGATGGACCACAACAGGAGAGGGCCTAAGTCCCTCCAGACCACCCTACAATGCATGGTGATTTAGACTCTTAAGCTAGCTGTGCAGAATTCAAAATTCTCATTGGAAGGTGACCATAGAGCAAGAGAAACTAATCAGAGAATATTCTCATCATTGTTCCCTTGTGACCAAGGAAGATGCTGAGACTATTGAATTGGAGTGGGGGTAGGGGTAGGCAGGACTATAAACATTCATCTCAAAAATTATTATAACCCAACAAGGGTCAGAGAGGATCTGGCTAATGGTCCGCCCAACATAAACCTGTAATTTAATGAGCTCTTCACTCCCCCCCCCCCTTCTTTCCCTGAATGTTAAATGCCAGACTCCTGGCAAGATCAAAGGAGAAAATACAGGACTACATTCGCTGGTCTGGAAAGATGCTTCAGAGCCCTGGTTTTTCCTAAGTGAGACCTCCAACTTTATGGATGATTTATGAAGAAGCACCAACAGCAGTTGCACAGGGTGAGACAACATGGAGAGTCTGAGATCTAGTTCGGGGGGGCAGTTCCCATACTGATGAGAGCAGAGAACCCCTGAAATGTTGCAACACAAGCCTGGTCTTTGACAAAGGAGGTGGGGCATGCTGGATTCACCTGGAACTGACTAATCCCTAAGTCTAGCCTCTCGGAAATGGTATTAGTTTCCTAATGGATGGTCTCACTGCTCACTACCAGGCAGTTAAGTATCACCTTGGACAGAGCTCTGTGGCTGGTATCAGGAAGACTTGAGTTCACATACAGTCTAAGACACAAATGCTGTGTGAGTCTGGGCAAGTCACTTAACCTTTGTCTGCCTTGGTTTCCTCATGAAATGGGGATAATAACAACATTTACCTCCCAGGGTGGTTGTGAGGATCAAATTATATGATAATTGCAGAGCAAAAATTCACATGGTAAGTGCTATATAAATATTAATTATTATTTTTTCCAAGCAATTGGTAGTTACTGTTTTGCCATGAAATTGAACTTTAATGAGAAGTTGTTTGTTAATTAGTGTTAATAGTGAAGAATCTTAAGACCACTGATTTAAGGAACCATGTGTGCATAACCTGGAAAAGAGAATTAGGTAGGACATGTTGGTGTTTTCAAGGCTTAGAGGGACTCCCTTGTGGAAGAGTAATTAGACATGCTCTGCCTATCTTCAAAGGAGAAATCTAGGAGCAATGGGTATACATTACAGAGAATTAGATTTCTCATAAAGAAAACATTAATCCAGATGTTGTAATGCACACCTATAACACGTGCTCCTAGAGAGACTGATGCTAGTGGATTGTTTGAGGTCAAGATGCAATGGGCTACAAGTTAATCATATATCCACATTAAATGTGACATCAATATGTTGCTGAGTAATGGGGTTGGTCATGTGAGAAGCTGCTGTACTTCCAGCCTAAGTGAGATGGCAAATTAGAAGAAAGAAAGAATGAAAGGAAGGAAAGAAACGAGGAAGGAAGGGAGGGAGGAACAAAGAAAAGGAAAGAGAAAAGAAAATTCAACTATTAGAATTGTCTACAAGTGGAATGGGCTATCTTGGCGGGTGTTGTCTCTCTTTATGATTATATGGTTCCTTCTTTCAATTATGGCTGGACAATCACTCAGGGGACATTGTTGAAGAAGATGCTGTTTGGATACAGAGTAAGACAGATGGCCTCTGAGACCATTAAAACCAAAGCATTCCAAAAAGCATGGTTGAAAGAATAGATTTATGACTTTCCTACTTTAAGTCCTAAGGACCACTGGGCCAGCCCATTTACCACGAATCTTCCAAACTATGTTGTCTCTGTCAATTGGAACACGAGCTCCTTGAGAGCTGGGGAAGCCTTGATTTTTCTGGCACAATTCTTAGCACACAGTAAGTTCTTAATAGATATTTCTTTATTGATGGATTCATTCTAGGAAATATACCTCCTTATGAAAAGCATTCATTGCTATTAAAAGGGTCCTCTATACCAGAAGTGTCAAACTTGTAGCCAGCACTGCTCAAAGAACTCCCAAGAGCCAACTGAATGAAATTAAAATGTATTTGGGAAATGTTCAACAAAATAATTTCAAATACACTAAAACATTGATACTCAACTTCTATTTTTCTAAAATAGAAAGTCTAAGTCAGTATGTGGCCCACACGGATCTATTTCTGCTTAAGCTTTACACCACTGCTCCGGACCTATTGCCTTCATTTTCCCATTTCCCCTTCGTCTCTCATTCCCTTACAATATGACTCCCAACTCTACCACTCGACTGGAATTGCCCTCCCCAAGATTACCAAAGACCTTTTCTTTAACTGCTAAATCCAATAGTGTTGACTTTCTCTTCATTTAATGTGATATCTCTGCGTTGTTGACACTGTCAACCCCCCAACTCCCCCAAGGTACTCACTCTTCCTTTGCCTTCTGGAACATGGTTCCCTTGCATTTCTCTTTCTACCTGCTTGATTGCTCCTTCTTAGTCTCTTCTACTGGATCATCATACTTTCCCTGCCCCTATACATGGGCAGCTCCCAAGACTCTGTCCTGAGTGCTCTTCCCTTCTTTCTCTCTTTATGATCTCATCAGCTTTCATGGGTTCAATGATTATTTTTATGTCCAAATCTCCATCTCCCTTTGTAATCTCTACAGGGCTCCAGCTCTGTGCTACTAATTGCCTGACAATCATTCCCATCTTGATATTCCATAGACATCTCAAACTTGACTCAGGATCTTTTCCCCCCAATTTTCTCTTCTTCCAAACCTCCATGTTTCTGTTGAAACAGAAACCTTCTGATCTCCAAGATTCACAACCTGGGAATCATTCTTTACTTTCTCAAGTCCAATCAGTTCTTCATCCAATCAGTTTCTAAGTCTTGTCAATTTGATCTTTGTAATTATCTCTCATATACATCTTATTCTCTTTGCTCATAAAGCCTCTATCCTAGTTTAGGCCCATGCTACCTTTCACCTGGACTGTTGTAGTAACATCTTCACTGTTATCCTGATTGCCAATCCTTCCCCTCTCCAATCCATCCTTCGTTAGTCTGACAAAACAAAAATCCAGATTTGACAATTTCATTCCCATAATGAAATTTTTCTGTGTTTTTCTATTTCCATTAGGATCACGTGTAAAACCTCCAATTTAATATTAAAAGTCTTTTACAATCTGACTTCCACCTCCTTTTCCCAATTTTACATTATAACACACCCATTCTAATACCTTTAGTTTTAATCAAACTATTCCATTGGCTGATCCTTTGCATAAAGTGGTCCCCCTGCCTAGCCTGGGATGCTGTGTATGTATCCTCCTCACTTGACAGAGTCCTTAATTTCCTTTAAAACTTAGGTCAGCTGCCATTCTCTGCAAGTGACCTTTTTGTTTACTGTTTACTCCCTCTTGAAACTACTTTGTATTCACAAGATTGCAGACTTAGAGCCAAAAGGGATCTCAGAGGTCATCTAGTCTAACTCACCTATTTTATGGACTAAATAAACAAGGACAAAAGAAATCAAATGACTCATTTGAGGTCACATAGGTAGAAAGCAGCTGAACTGGGATTCAAGCCCAAGTCGATCCAATTCTCTTTCTGTTATACCAGATGCACCCTTTATAAATAGTCTATATTTACTTATCTGGGCATGGACTATTTTCCCCAATAAAATCTAATCTCCTTTTAAGCAAGGATTGTCTAACACTGGTCTTTATGCCCTCAGTGCCTAGTGTTATGCCTAGAATATAATTATGACCTAATACACATCTGTTGGATGATATTAAATTTAAAAGAAGCTTGTCCATGGTCCTGTGAACTGGTAGAAACCTCCAGTTTTCCAGACCTTGGACTTGAATGCATCTGGCTAGCTAGCTAACCACATTGCCTCTGATTTATTTTGAAGAAGATTAAATGGTAGGCTCTGGTACCAGCACGTGCTCCAAGCTGATGCTCAGAGAAGGAGCCTTGGCCTCTCCTTAAATGAAACGGGACTGAAGGAACTGAAGGAACGGAAGGAGGATGTCATGCTAGATAGCTGATTTCCTTGAAGCTGGCTTCTAGGGAGGAAGGGAACTAACATCTCCTTACTGATGTAAACAAAGGAATTTAGTCATTAGAGTTTAATTGTTTGAATGCATGATACCATCCTCTAGCTCAGTTGGGTGCCCTGGGAGGGAAGCACCTAAGTAAGGCCAGGGAGTTATTTGTCCCCATGACATACAGGAGGAAAAAGGTCTCCCAAACTGGAGTTTCTAATTTAGTAAAGAAAAGCTTTTTTTAACCATGACAAAGCATTTGATTTTCAAGGTTTTCCTTCTTGTCCAAAATCTTTGATTGATGAGAAGTCTTGGTCCCTGAAAGCTTCCTTTAACAGGAAAGCATTATCTCAAGTTGCAAAGAGGGGCTCAGAGAGACCATCAGAAAATAGCACCTGTCAGGGCGGCCCTCACAGTAAAGCCAGAGGAAATGAGTTAAAGTGGGAGAGGCCCCAAAAGACCAGGGGGAAATGTAGAAGAAGGCATATGGAGGGGCAAAAATCACAGAAACACAGAACCTTGGACAAGGAAGGAACTTCAGGGGCAGCTAAAATTTGAGATTCCCAGCGAGTCTGAGAATTTACTGAGAATCCTCAGTTGGTCATGGTCATTCAGCCTCTGATAGGGAACCTCCAGTAGGTCCTACCTCATGGGGTAGTAGAGACAGAGCTGGATTTTGGAGTCAGAAGACCTACGTTCAAATCCTGATTTTGCTGATCACTGCCTTCACAGCAATTCAATCCAACCCAACCTAGTTCTATTCAACAACTGTTCATTAAGTTCCCACTCCCTGCCAGGAACTATGCTGGTGTCAGAGACACAAAGAAAAGACTGTAATCAGCCCTGCCCTCAAGGACCTTCCATTACTCAATAACAGAGTCACGATTCAAATCCCCATTCCCTTACATCAGCACAGCTTGGGATGGGGAAGGGACTTGGTGGGAGCATCTTTGACTGATTTAATTTTCCAGCCTGGTTTCATAGTGCTCCTTTTTACACACTCTACATGCCAGCCCAATTACATGACTGCTATTCCTCCAACTGTATGGGGGCAACTGGTAAAACAGTGAATGGAATGCTGGTCCTGGAGTCATGAAGTCCTGAGGTCAAATCCAACCTCAGAGACATATTAGCTGTATGACCTTGGGGGAATCCCTTCACCTCTGTTTGCCTCAGTTTCCTCATCTACAAAATGGTAATAAAAATAGCACCTACCTCCCAGGATTATTGTGAGGATCAAGGGAAATAATAATTGTAAAGGTTTAGTAGAGTGCCTGATATGCATCTGTTCAGGCAGCCGCCTCCACCTGGGAAAACATCCCTCCCTTCAAGGTTCAGCTTAAGTATCACCTTCTTTATTCATGTGGTAGTTACTGGGTTCCTCATTGCCAGTGCCTTCCTATCCTTGGGCTTCTTCTGTAGGTGCTTTTCATATACCTAGATATGTATGTGTCATTTCCCAATTAGATTGGAAGCTCTTTGAGGGCAGGAATTCTTTCTTTGTTGTCTTTGTCCCTTGCATCTAGCTGAGTGTCTGGCCCACTGTAGGTCCTTGATAAATATTTGTTCCTTTGATAAGTGGCAGAGACATGATTCAGACTCAGACCTTCCAATTCCAATACAAATACAGTAGACATACTGCAGTAACTATAAGTTTATTGAGGGTGGGGACTATATGATTTTGATTTTGCAACACCATTGCCTTGTGTGGTGCCTTTGCATGCTATATAAGTCAGAGGTTCCCAAAATTATTTGACCTATCACTCACTTAAAAAAAAAATTACTCAGCACCCTCCTGGAAATGTACTTTCTTTAACTCTTTAAGATTTTTTTTTTTTTGAGATTTGCATCATTTAAATTTGTTTTTTAAATGATGCATCTTAAACTTAATAAATTATTGAAAACTTGTGTTTTCCCCCTGTGCTGAAAATTTGATGACTCACTACTGTATCATGTATAGTATTGTAGGGTAAACAAGTCATTATGCATACATGCTCCTGCTGATGCACGATGGACTTCCCGACATTATGGGACATGTTCACTTGCTAACACTTACTTGTTAAGACCTGTCAGGGAACTTGACCACTGATGTGTTATGTTTGCATTTTGTATGTTTGTTTGGAAAATAATATAATCACTACGACTTTAACTCTCTTACACAACAGATGAAACTTGCGTGAACAGTTTTTCTTTTTTAAATTAAATTTTGTGTTTATTTTTAGTTTATATCATTCATTTCCACAACATTAATTTTCTCCCCATTTTCCCCCTACCCACCACCCCAAAACAGAGATCTCACTGTATACTCCTTCCCCCAATCTGCTCTCTCCTATATCCTGCCCCATACCCACTCCGACTTTCCAGTAGGGCAAGATGGATCTCTATACACCAGTGCCTATGTATCTTATTTCCCAGTTGCATGTTATATATATATATTTTTTTTTCCTCAAATGTTTAATATATATTTTAAACATTTGATTTTAAAACTTTGAATTCCAGTTTCTTTCCCTTCCTCTCTATAAATATCTTTAATTTCTTCCTCTGTAAACTGCCTGTTCATATCCTTTGAGCATTTATCAATTGGGGAATGACTTGTATTCTTATAGATTTGACCCAATTCTCTGTATATTTTAGAAATGAGGCCTTTATCAGTGACATAGGTTGTAAAAATTCTTTCCCAATTTTCCACTTCCCTCTTAATCCTGATTACATTGGCTTTGTTTGCATAGAAGCTTTTCAATTTAATGTAATCAAAATTATCCATACTGCATTTTATAATGCCCTCTAATTCTTGTTTGGTCATAAAGTCTTCCCCTCTCCACAGATCTCACAGGTAAACTATTCCTTGTTTTCCCAGATTGTTTACAGTATCAGCCTTTATACCTAGATCATGCACCCATTTAGACTTGATTTTGGTATATGGTGTTAGATAATGGTCTATGCCCAGTTTCTGCCATGCTATATTACAGTTTTCCCAGCAGTTTTCTGTCAAATAGTGACTTCTTATCCCCAAAACTTGGGTCTTTGGGTTTATCAAACAGTAGATTACTATAGTCTTGACTGCTGAGTCTTGTGTACCCAATCTATTCCATTTATCTACTACTCTATTCCTCAGCCAGTGCCAAGTAGTTTTGAGGACTGCTGCTTTATAGTACAGATTAAAATATGGTATAGCTAGTTCACCATCCCTAGCATTTCTTTTCATTAATTCCCTTGATTTTCTGGACATTTTGTTCTTCCAAATCAATTTTGTTACTATTTTTTCTAGCTCTATAAGGTAGTTTTTTGGTAAACTGATTGGTATGGCACTAAATATATAATTTAATATAGGTAAAATTGTCATTTTTATTATATTAGCTTGACCCAGCCACCAGCAATTGATGTCTTTCCAATTAGTTAGATCTGACTTTATTTGTGTGAAAAGTGTTTTGTAGTTGTGTTCATATAGGTCTTGGTTTTGTTTTGGCAGGTAGATTCTCAAATATTTTATATTGTCTACAGTAACTTTAAATGGGTTTTCTCTTTCTATCTCTTGCTGTTGAATTTCTTTAGAAGTATACAGGAATGCCGAGGATTTATGTGGGTTTATTTTATATCCTGCAACTTTGCCAAATTTATTTATTGTCTCAAGTAGTTTTTTACTTGATTCTCTAGGATTCTCTAAGTATATCTTCATATCATCTACAAAGAGTGATAGCTTGGTCTCTTCTTTGCCTAATTTGATTCCTTTGATTTCTTTTTCTCCTTGAATTGCTACTGCTAACATTTCTAGTACCAGATTGAATAAGAGGAGTGATAGTGGACATCCTTGTTTCACCCCTGATCTTATTGGAAATGCTTCTAGCTTCTCCCCATTACATATAATATTTGCTGATGGCTTTAAATAGATGCTGCCTATTATTTTAAGGAAGGCTCCATTTATTCCTATACTTTCTAGTGTTTTTAATAGAAATGGATGTTATATTTTGTCAAAAGCCTTTTCTGCATCTATTGAGATAATCACGTGTTTTTTGCTAGTTTTGTTGTTGATATGATCAATTATACTGATGGTTTTCCTAATATTAAAGCATCCTTGCATTCCTGGAATAAATCCTACCTCATCAAAGTGTATTATTCTTGTGATAAGTTGCTGTAGACTTTTTGCTAATACTTTATTTAAGATTTTTGCATCTATATTCATGAGGGAGATTGGTCTATAACTTTCTTTGTTTTATCTCTTCCTGATTTAGGTATCAGTACCATGTTTGTATCATAAAAAGAATTTGGTAGGACTCCTTCTTCACTGATTTTCCTGAATAATTTGTAGAGTATTGGAATCAATTGTTCTTTAAATGTTTGATAGAATTCACTAGTAAATCTGTCTGGCCATGGAGATTTTTTCCTAGAGAGTTCACTGGTGACTTGTTCGATTTCTTTTTCTGAGATGGGGTTATTTAAGTAATTTACTTCCTCTTCAATTAATTTGGGCAACCTATATTTTTGTAAATATTCATCTATTTTACTAAGATTGTCAAATTTATGTGCATACAACTGGGCAAAATAATTCCTAATTATTGTTTTAATTTCTTCTTCATTGGTGGTAGGTTCACCCTTTTCATTTTTGATACTCAAAATTTGTTTTTCTTCTTTCTTTTTTATCATATTGACTAAGGATCTATCAATTTTATTGTTTTTTTCATAAAACCAGCTCTTAGTTTTATTTATTAATCCAATAGTTTTCTTAATTTCAATTTTATTAATCTCTCCTTTAATTTTCAATATTTCTAATTTAGTATTTAATTGGTGATTTTCGATTTTTTTTCTAGCTTTTTCAATTGCATGCCCAATTTATTTACCTCTCCTTTCTCTAATTTATTCATGTATGCACTCAGGGATATAAAACTTCCCCTAAGAACTGCCTTTGCTGCATCCCACAAAGTTTGGTATATTGCCTCATTGTTGTCATTCTCTTGAATGAAGTTACTGATTGTTTCTATGATTTCTTGTTTGACCCACTCATTCTTTAGGATTAAATTGTTTAGTTTCCAATTAGTTTCTAGTCTGTCTTTCCATGGCCCTTTATTGCATATGATTTTTATTGCATCATGATCTGAGAATGATGCATTTATTATTTCTGCCTTTCTGCCCTTAATTGTGAGGTTTTTATGTCCTAATACATGGTCAATTTTTGTATTTGTGTCATGTACCACTGAGAAGAAGGTATATTCCTTTATATCCCCATTCAGTTTTCTCCAGAGATCTGTCATACCTATCCTCTCTAAAATTCTGTTCACCTCCTTAATTTCTTTCTTGTTTATTTTGAGGTTGGATTTATCAAGCTCAGAGAGGAGGAGATTAAGGTCTCTCATGAGTATAGTTTTGCTATCTATTTCTTCTTCTAATTCCCTTACCTTCTCCTCTAGGAATTTGGATTCTCTACCACTTGGTGCATATATGTTAAGTAATGGTATTGCTTCATTCTTGATCATGCCTTTTAGCAGGATATAGTTTCCTTCCTTATCTCTTTTAATTAGATCAATTTTTGCTTTTGCTTCAACTGAGATAAGGATTGCTACCACTGCTTTTTTTTAAAATTTAGCTGAGGCATGATGTATTTTATTCCAGTCTTTTACCTTTACCCTGTGTGTATCCCTCTGTTTCAGGTGTGTTTCTTGTAAACAGCATATTGTAGTATTATGATTTTTAATCCATTCTGTTATCAGCTTCCATTTTATGTGAGAGTTCATACCATTCACATTCAATATTAAGATTATTATGTGTTTCTTTTCCTCCATCCTATTCCCTCCCCTGTTAATGCTTATATTTTTTTCTCCCCTGCTCCCTTCCCCTCCTTAATAGTTTTCTTTTTTACCCTGCCTTCCTCAGTATTCCCTTATCAGCCCCCATCCCTTTTCCTCCCCTTCCCTTTTACTTCTTCCCTCCCTACTAACCACCACCCCTTTTGTAGCCCTTTCCCCCTCTTACTGCCTGTAGGATAGTTTTATACTTAATGAAGTATGTTATTTCTTCTTTGCAGCAAAAGTGACAGGAACAAATCTTATGCAAAGCTCCTCTCCCTTCCCTCTTTCCCTCCAATATGATACTTTTTGCATCTCTTCTCAATAGAGTCCTATGCTTAACTGGTTGTTATACCCTCCTTGTACCAGAACCAATGAGGGAAAAGTTCATATGATTCTCATCTCCCTCCCTTCTTTTCCTCTGCTGTATTATTTTTATGCCTCTTTGTGTGGCATAATTTACCCTTTTCCACTTCATTCATTTCTTTTCTTCCATTGCAGTCCCTTTTTAGCCCTTAATAAGATATTTTTAATCGTCATTTTGTGTAATTTATACTCATACCCTCTACTTATCTATAAACAGTTTGCTCTTATTAAATAACTGTGTGTGTGTGTTTTCCTTGTTTACCTTTCTATGTCACTCTTGCATCTTGTAATTGGAGGTTGAATTTTCCATTGAGCTCTGGCTTTTTCATCAGGAAGGTCTGGAAATCTGTTATATCATTGAATGACCATCTCTTTGCCTGGAAGAATATGCTCAGTCTCACTGGGCATGTGATCCTTGGTTGTAACCTGAGCTCTTTTGCCTTGTGGACAATTGAATTCCACCGCCTCTGACCTTTCATTTTAGAGGCTGCCAAATCCTGTGTGATCCTCACAGTGGTTCCTTAATATTTTAATTGTTTCTTTTTGGCCACTTGAAGAATTTCCTCTTTTATCTGGTAGTTCTTGAGTTTGTCCACAATATTTCGAGGACTTTTCAGTTTGGTATCTCTTTCAGCAGGTGTCCAGTGGATTCTCTCGATTTCTATTTTACCCTCAGGTTCTAGTACCTCAGGGCAATTTTCCTTAATGAGCTTTCGGAGGATGTTGTCCAGGCTCATTTTTTCACCATGATTTTCTGGTAGGCCTATGATTCTCAGATTATCTCTCCTGCATCTGTTTTCCTGGTCAGTTATTTTTTAATTGAGCTGTTTTACCTCTTTTTCTAATTTTTCATTCTTGTTGTTTTGTTTGACTAATTCTTGGTTCATCATAGAGTTATTTGTTTCAATTTGGTTGATTCTGGTTTTTAGTAAATCATTTTCCTTCATTAGTTTTTGGAGCTCCTTTTCCATATCATACACTTTTCTTTTTAAGGAGTTGTTTTTCTAATTCTGCAATTTTGATTTTAAAAGAATTATTCATTTTGTCTTCTATCTCTCTCATTCAGTTTTCAAAGTTCCTTTTGAGCTCATTTATGAGAGCTTTCTGTGCTTGGGACCCATTCCCTGTTGATGTTTCAGCTGTGGGTGTGGAGTCCACATTATAGCCCTCTGAGTTTGGTTTCTCCCTCTGAGGATAGTAGGACTCCAGAGTCTTTGTAGTCTGCTTTCTACCCATTTTGAGGCAGGGCCCTAGCCACGCCCTTCCTCTAGGCTTCCCAAGCCTTTACTGTAGAGGGTTTTGCCCTGGGGCAATAGTTACTATGTTTTCAGGGTCAGAGTGGGGGTTGCAGCAGGCTGGGTTCACTCTGCCATCCTGATCCTTGGAGGTCCTGATAGGGGCTTATAAAAAAATTTCTAGTCTATGGAGTGGTAGTCCCAGGAATATTTGCTGTCCTGGACAGGGGCCCTGCATTTGGTTCTTACCTTGCTCTTTCTAGTCCCAGCCCTTTGGTGAAAGGCCTGGTAGTAGCCCTTGTAGTTGGTGGGACTACTTGCACCCCTTCTTGATCAGCCCTCCTCCTGGCCTGCTATGCCCCATTGCCTCGCGGCCTGCCGACCCTCTCCCTCTTCTTTTTTTTTTCTTTTTTTTTTAAGCAATTGGGGTTAAGTAACTTGCTCAAGGTTACACGGCCAGTTATTATTTCTGAGTGTGGTGCTGAGTATCTGAGCTCGAATTTGATCCAGGTCATCCCGACACTGGAGCCGGTGCTCTTACTCGCTGAGCCACCTGGCCGCCCTGACCCTCTCCCTTTTCAAAAGTGTGTGCTTCCAACTTCCCTCCCCCACAATCTGCCCTTCCTTCCGTCATCCCCCCCCATACCTTTCCTCCCATTTCTTCCCCTTCCCCCCCTACTGTCCTGTAAGGCGAGATACCCTATTTAATGTGTATGTCATGAACAGTTTCAAAATTTTTGTATCTTCTCCTCTTTCCTTCTGTTCAGCTACCCCCTTATTTTTATTTAATACCACCCAATTGTACCTGAGGCTACTACCACCCCCTGGATCATACCAGCACCATCCAGGGGACCAAAATTGCCCAATTTCAGAACCTCTGTCTATGTGCTTAATAAGTCTGTCTAATTTACTTAAATGGGTAGATTAGGAGGTTAATTCAAAGTCAGAACTTCTTTGAAGATTTCCAACAATAAAGGTAAGAGGTAGCATTATGTAGTAGGTAGAGAATGGACCTCAGATTCAAGTACAGATGGGTTCTCAAGTCCTGACTCTGAAATTTATTGGATGTGTGACCCTGTGCTAGTCTTTGAATGCTCTAGTTAGGGAAGGGAATAGGCAATTATTAAATGTCTACTATGTATCAGAGACTATGCTAAGTGCTTTACAGATATTATCTCATTAAAGTCTCACAACTATTGCTATATCTTATTATGATTCCCATTTTACAGATGAGGAAACTTCAGCAGACAGAGGTTAAGTGACTTGTCAAGGGTTATACAGTTAGTAAATGTCTGAGGCTGGATCTGAACTCAGGTCTTTCTGACTCTAGACCCAGTGCAATATTCACCATACCAACTAGCTTCTTCTGAGGTCACTAAATCTAGAATTTACAGAGAAGAGTGAGATCTGCATTCATAGAGGGCCTTTCCTCACTTGGGAGTTCCCTGATCCAACAAGCTCAGATGCCCATTCTTCTCTAAGGGTTAAAGTAAAAATGTCTGAGTCCAATCGTGTAACCCTAATTGACATTTTCTCTGATGCTCTGTGTTTAAACATTTTGTAGGCCCTCAGGATTACCATTCTGGATCTGTGTAGCCCTGGAGATGTAAAAGATACAAATAATTGGGCTGGGTTTGTACTGCTGACACCAGAACCTCTTCTCAAAAATGACTGAGTCTGAAATTTCTGATTTGAGCTTTCTTTGTGTTTGGCATGTCTCTGTCCTAAAATGCAGGGTAGAAGGAAGAATAAAAGTCATCTTCCTAATGGATAGTTATGGATGGCTAGGTTCTAGTTAATGATGGCTTTATTGTAATTACAATCATATGTGATGAAGGATGCATTTTCAAAAGGTTTAAACCTCGAAGTCCTCACCAAAGTATATCTGATTCATCAGGTAAAATGAGATTTTCCCATCATCTCTCTCAATCAGTCCTGACTCTTACTCATGGCTTCTCATCTAATGGCCCCCAGTATCAAAGAACTAGGAGGAGAGAGCCTTGAAGTAGATTTGCAACAGCTGAAATATGGCCCACAGATTGCTGACATTATTGGGAGGCTGTTAGGGCAGATCTCTCATCTTCCTCACACCAGACTGTCTGGTAAAAGGGGGAGGAGGCACAAAGCTATTTCTGATCTCTACCATTGCACTTTTAAAGAAGGTGTTTCTGAGGTTCCAAGGTGCTAAGAGAGAAGTAATTGATAGCATGTTAAGATGAGCATCTGCAAAGGTTAATCTATATGGAGGCTTTATACACTATTAGACTTCCAAATATAGTCTAAAGAGGAAAGAAGTTACCATTTTTAGTTAACAGAAATGGAGTACGAGTGGTAAACGTGTACTATTTGCTAGGAGATCAGGAGAGTACAGGTCTGACCGTGACACCCCATATCAATAAACTCTAGTGGCTCCCTATTACCTCCAGGATCAACTATAAAATCCCCTGTTTGCCTTTCAAAACCTTTCATATTCTAACCCCTTCTACTTTTCCAGTCTTCTTACACCTTATTCCCCAACAAGTAATCTTCAGTTCAGTGATACTGGCCTCTTAGCTGTTCCCCAAACAAGACACTCATTTCTTGGCTCCAGGTATTTCCTCTGGCTATGCACCATACCTGGACTGCTCTCCCTCCTCCTCTCTGCCTACTGACCTTCCTGACTTCCTTTAAGTCCCAACTAAAATCCCATCTCTTACAAGAAATCTTTAATTCAAAGTCTTCCCTCTCTAAAATATTCCTATTTATCCCATACTAGCTTGTTTATACATATTTGTTAACTTGTCTTCCCCATTAGGTTTTTATTTTCTTGAGGGCAAAGAACTTTTTGTATCACCAGTGCTCAGCAGAGTGCCTGGCCCTCAGTAGGTACTTAGTAAATATTTGTCGACTGACTGAATTCTCGAGGACTCAGGATAAAACCTGCCCCCTACCTCCTGACAGCTGTTGGACCCAGAACACAGAGTGAAACTTTTGAAAGTATGGTCAAAAAGGGAATTAATTTTGTTTGACTATAGGTGTGTGTAACCAGAGTTTTGTTTTATTTTCTTTCTCCATGGCAGAGAGGAAAAGGTGGTAGGAAGAGAAGGCAGCATTTCATTGATTGAAAAAAAATAATTTTAAAAAAGATCAAGAACCAAAGAGGCAATCATGGGATTCTGATTCTGATTATACTTTGGAGACACCACAAATAAGATATTTTGATGAGAAGGAAGAAACCCCTAATTAGAAAGCCTGGGCTTCCTATAGGAAATGGTCCATAAACTGATCTGTAACTGTAAAATTTTGAGGTGAGGAAGGATAGCATTCCAGGTACAAGGGACGGTCAGTGGAAAAAAAAGCAGAGAGGCCAGAGTTTGTGGGTTTGGCGAACAGTAAGTAGTCTGGTACAGCTGGAAGATGGTACACTAACCACTTTGCCACCGAGCTGTCCTGCTTTGCATAGAGTAAGTACTTAATAAACCCTTGTTGGGCAGGACTGGCAAAATATTTCAGGGATTGTTCCCATAAGTTGATTGAAGACTACAGTCTTTAGTTCTGATGTATATAGAGGTTAAGGAGTTCTTTAGTATCCAGAAGACTCTTCACTTGACCATTTGTCTCCCAACTGCCCAGCAAATACCTCCTCCCTTCCCCGCCAACCCATTTTCTGGGTCTTGCTCTGAGAATAGTAAGCAGGCTTCAGGAACGTGACTTTGGCAGCTGAGTGGAAGGTGGAGAGGAGAGGAGAGAAGCAGGAGGCAGGGAGACGAATGGGAGGCCATTGACAATGGTCCAGGTGATAAATGATGAGAGCTGTCAAGCCTGACCAAATGGCCAAAGAACCAGAGCTTCCCTGCAACAGCTGTTAAGTCAACAGACAGAGAGCTCACACAGGTTATCAAAACCAGTTGATTCTAAAAGTAAAATAAAACAAAAGAAAACCAAAGGGTTCACAGTGGTTATAAGCAAAAAGCTTTCTTTATTCCATTGGAGGAGGGAAATTAGATACACACGTGCCGGGACCCCTCCATTAGGAGGCCCTCTTTAGTGTGGACAAATCTCAATACTGATACCAATGGCTGCCCAGGGGGCTGTAACCCTGACAAAGAGGGGTAATGGTAGCAATGAGACAAGTTTGATTCATAGCAAGGCTTCATGACTGGAACGTGGGTACTGCAGGTGCTTGTCCAAGCTTAGAGACCATCTAATACTGGTGTGAAAAATTCTGGGATTTTTGCTGTGGCCAAGATCATCTATTGGGTGTGCACAAAGGATTGTTGTTATGCCAAGCTCAAGGCACAGTTTGCTTGCTGGATCTTAGCTCTGGAAAACAGGATGTCTATTAATAGTAAAAAGAGGAATAAAAAAGAGAGAGGGGTGATTTTGGCACAGGGATCTGACGGGGCCTATAGCAGGGGTGGTGGTAATATGAGGGTGCAGGAACAGATGAGAGAGATGTGGTAGAGGTAGAAACGGCAAGATTTGGTGGTTGATTAAATACATAGAAATGGGTGAATAAAAGTGAGGAATCAGAGATGATTCAGGTTTTGAACCGAATTGACTGGGATACTGTGGGTTCCTTCATCAGTGAGAAATGAGGCTGGAAGCAGAGTAGGTTTGGGGAAACTATATTACAAGGATATCTAAGATCCCAACTGCGATGAAAAGGAGTGAGGCAGGGCTCTTACTCACTGGTCAATACCATCCCGCTATCAAGACACAAAGCCCATCCTCTGGGGAGTATCTGATACAGCCATGAATCTGTCCAGGGAAGAGCAGGAAAGGGGAATGGGTGGGATTTTTCCGGTGGTCCCTGGGCTGTTGATTTGGATAGTTATTCATTTGTGCTGTAACTAGTCTAAGGGGCTGCCTCCTTGCTTAGTAGGGAAGAGTGTGGGTACTTAAACCCCAGAGGCAGGGAGCTGAACTGAAGAATTGGGGGGACTTGAGTGGGCATAGTTGCGTCAGACAAGGCCCATGCCTGGCCTTCCACCTCCTGTGGGCTGGTCACACAGCTCTTGGTGTTAAACCCATAGGCCCCTTGGATGACACCACAGTTCTTCTGGAGGCTTGGGTCTCCCTTTGGAGACTTCTGCTCTGGGAGAGGTCTTAGGGTCCTTGCAGATGGCATCCACATCCTTAAGAGACCTCTTCCTTTATGAAACTCCAGACAGAGGAGGAACCATTATGATTGTTCTTCTTTTGTGACTGACACTCCAAAGGTCTCCTTTGGAAGCCAGGCAACTCCAACGCTAATCACGTAGACTTCCAGTTCAGCTCAAACAATGAAGACCAGGTGCTGGAGAGGCTCCTGAAACGTCCCTCTCCAAGTAGTGAATTGTCAGCGCTCTTAACTCTGCCTGTCAGCATCAAAGTCAAAAGACTTCTAGCTAACAGGCTTTGGAGGCGGAAGGAGGTTACTGAGCTGCCACTCGGGCTGCAGGAGTCCACTCGCTTTCAGGTTGGAGCTGGCAGCCCCACCAGGCTCTGCTGAAGCGGGCTCCATATCCCTCTGTCTGAATGCTTCTCCCAGTTTTCCAGTCACACGATGATGGGCTTCAAGTCGGGAGTGACTTCAGGGACCACCTTCATTTTATTCCTGGAAAAACTGAGGCCCAGAGGAGTTAAGGGAGCCACCAAAGGTCACCGAGAAGTACATGCAGGTAATATGGTTTGTAGACCATGAAGCGTCACAGATACATTTGTGCTGCTCTTACTGTTTTTGTTGTTGCTGTGTTAGTCAGTCAATAAGCATTTATTAAGCACCAACCATGTGCCAGGCACTATGATAAGAGCTGAGAAGGCAAAGGAAGGTAAAAGGCAGGCCCTGCCCTCAAGGAGCTTATAGTCTGAAGAGGAGAAATACTGTCCAACTCTGTCCAGAGGGAAGGCCCTGGCATTTGGGGGACAGGAAAGGCCTCTGGCAGAATGTGTGCTGTTAGCTGGGACTTCAAAAAAGCCAGAGAAACCAGGCTGAACCTGGGAGATCGTGGAGTAGAGTGTTCCTGGCATGCATGGGAGACAGCCAGGGAAAATACCCAGTGAAGACATGGAGTGTCAACAGACGTGTCAGTGGTGTTGTATCCCAGAGTACAGGGAAGGGGGGGGAGGGGGGGGGGGTATAAGGTGTAAGAAGGCTGGAACGCTGGGGACCAGGGAGAAAGGGCTTTGGATGCCCAAGGGAGCATTTGACATTAGGGCCTATAGTAAAAAGAGCCATTGGGGTTTGTTAAAGGGGGCACAACGTGATCAGACCTAAGACCACTTTAGCAATTGAATGAAGGATGAAGCAGAGTGGGGACAGACTTAAGGCAGGGACAACCCCAAGCAGGTCTTGCAGTAGTCCAGGTATGAGATGATAGGGCTGTTTTCCAGGGTGGTGACAGCATCAGAAGAGAGAAGAGGAGCAGGAGAAAGATGTTACAAGGGAAAAATCAACAGGTCTTGGAAACAGATTGAATATGGGGGTGAGAAAGTAAGAGAGGCTGAGGTTCTGAGCCTGGGGGCCTGGGAGGATGGGGTGGCATCAAGATGAAGTGGGAAGTTGTTTGGCTTGGGTACTTCATCTATCATTTATCATTATCATTTATCTAATTTATCATTTATCCAATTTTTCTTTCTGAGATTAGATTGTTTAAAAGTATCAGCATTAAGGGCGGCTAGGTGGCGCAGTGAATAGAGCACTGGCTCGGGAGTCAGGAGGACCTGAGTTCAAATCTGAGCTCAGACACTTAACACTTACTAGCCGTGTGACCTTAGGCAAGTCACTTAACCCCAATTGCCTTGCCTTCTCCTCTCCAAAAAGAAAAACAAAGAAAAAAACCCAAACCCCTCTCTATCATCTTTTGTTAATTTGATTGTTTTTCATTTTTCGTAGGCAATCATTCATTACTTTTCAATTCTGTCTTTTGATTGTACATGCCCTTTGATCCAACAATACCACTTCTAGGTTTGTAAGCCAAAGAGATTATAAAAATAGGAGAAGAGCTCACATGTACAAAAATATTTATAGCAGCTCTTTTTGAGGTGGCGAAGAACTGGAAATCAAGGGAATGCCCATCAGTTGGGCAATGGCTGAACAAGTTGTGGTATATGATTGTGATGGAATACTATTGTGATATAAGAAATGAGGAGCAGACAGACTTCATAGTAAACTTATATGAAAGACTTATATGAATTGATGTTGAATGAAGTGAACAGGACCAGGAGAACATTATACACAGTAACAACCACATTGTGCAATGGCCAGCTCTGATAGACTTAATTCTTCTCAGCAGTAGAAAAATTTAAGAAATCCAAAAGACTCGAGATGGAAAATGCTGTCCACATCCAGAGAAAGAACTGCGGAGTCTGAATGCAGATCAAAGGAAACTATTTTCTCTTTTTTGTTTCTTCCTTTTTGTGTTTTTTCCCTTTGGTTGTAATTCTTCTTTACAAGATGACTAATGTGGAAATATGTTTAATATGATTGTACATGTATAGCCAATATCAGATTGCACAGTGTCTTGGGGAAGTGGGAGTGGAGGGAGGGGGAGAAAATTTAGAACTCAAAAGCTTATAGAAGTGAATATTGAAAACTAAAAACAAATAAAAAGAAATTAGAAGTTATGAAAAATATAATCTTTTCTAAAATTTCTCTATTTTCTTGGGGGGAGAAGAGAGAGAGACAGAGAGAGACAGAGAGAGAGAGAGGGAGACATAGAGACAGAGATAGAGGAAAATCAAATTATCGAAATAAAAAATATTAACAAAGTAAATTGACAGTGAAGAGGTAAAATAAAAATAAGAAAAGAAAATCTCTCTCTCTCTCTCTCTCTCTGTCTCTCTGTCTCTCTGTCTCTCTGTCTCTCTCTGTCTCT
>NW_027186352.1:23721436-23722977 GCF_028583685.1 Petaurus breviceps papuanus
TTCTCTCCATCCCTCTGACTCTCTTTGTCTCTCCCCAGGTTATCTAAAGGTTTATCAATTTTTGCTAGTCTTTCAAAACAGCTCTTAGTTTTGTCATTTCATCCTTTTCCCTTTATTAATTTATAGTTTTCAAGTTATTAAATTTGATGCTTATTTCTTGAATGTTCTCTTTTCTTGTCAGTTGACATTTTCAGACATATAATTTGTCCTCTGTAGGCTGTGCCCCAAAATGTTGTCTTTTGTTTCATTGTTATTATTCTCTTTTGCAGTTATTGTTGTTAGTGATAATAATATCAAATGTTTACAGAGTGCTTTAAGGAGCACTTTACATTTTTATCTCATTTGATTCTTACCACAACCATATGAGGAAGGAGATGTTCTTATCCCATGTTATGGATGAGAAAACTAATGCTGAGTTTAAATGACTTGTCTAGGTTTAAGTTACTAGTAACTGTCTGAGGCAGGGTTCAAATTCAGGGTTCCATCAACTGCACTGACTGCTTCCACTGGAAATTCTATCCAGGGTTTCTTTCTTATATTCACTTAGTCACGATCTTGTTGCTTTGTCTCCATTTAATTTCTCATCTAGTTTTTTTTTTTCTGGAGGGGCAATTGGGGTGAAGTGACTTGCCCAAGGTCACATGGCTAGTGTTTTCTTGTGTTTCTTAAATATAGTATTTATAGGAAGTGCTGGGTATTTCTACCTTTCTTACTTTTATGGATAACTTCTTGGTTTCTTAATGTGTCATCTATTTTTGTCAATGTACCATCAATGCTGAGAAAAACCCACATGTGCATCTTCATATATCTTCTTTAAGAACTTACTCAAGAGACTCCATAAGTCTTTCAAATCTAACTTTTCCAATGTCTGTTTATGCCTATATTTTCCTTTTTGTTGCCTTTCTATTAGATTTATACAGTTCTAAAAGAGAAATTTTAAAGTCTTTTGAAATTATGTTGTTATCTCTGTCTTTTAGTAATTGAGTCATCTTTTAAAAAAAATTAATTTAGATCCTATGCAATTGGATCCAATTACATGTATTAATGAAATTGTTTTGCTTTCCATGATGCCTTTAAAGTATAATGTACTTTCCATTTTTATTTCTCTTGATATGATATATTTTTGTGTCTTGTCTTAATGTGATTGCAATACCTGATTTTTTCTTTTGGAATTACTTGAAAGATATTAATTTTCATCATAGCCTCTCATTTTCACTTTGTCCTTATTTTTTAAAAAATATGATTCTTGTATGCAGAAAAAATTATCTATTTTATTATTTTGTTTTATTGGGAAGTATAATCTATTCACGTTTAAGGTTTAATTGTCAGTTTATATTTTAAAATTTATTTCTTGTGTATTAATACCCCCTTTCTCTTTTAAGCCAGCAACTTGTCCTATAGTAAATTTTTCTTACATTGATTTGATTTCACTCTTTTACTATAGGCTTTCTATTCTTATTTACCTTCTCTGTACCAAGTTTATTATATTGGACTCTTCTCTCTCTCTCTCTCTCTCTCTCTCTCTCTCTCTCTCTCTCTCT
>NW_027186352.1:23727977-23751376 GCF_028583685.1 Petaurus breviceps papuanus
TGTCCCTCATGAAAGGCAGATGTTGAGCTCCACCCCCACCCCACTTTGATCCCTATAGTAATGCATTTTAGATCTCATTGTATCCATCCTTCCCTTCATTTTTCTTTGTTTCTTGGCTTTGTTCTGGGGGCTTCTTTTGCCCTGTTCTACTCCCAGAAATAGCAATTCATGAAGCAGGTCATCTGGTGTGATAGAATTCCCTCTTTTGTGTCATGAGAGACAGTTCTATGCTGGCTTTTCCCATCACCATTCATCCCTCCTAAGTCCAGTATGTTCTGTTTTTGACTCTGGTCCCCCTTTCATCCTGGATGGTGTTCCCCCTATGTGTCCATATAGCATCTCTCTGGGAGTGGAACACACTTGCTCAGAGAAGATGGTCACCCATTCTCCTTAATGAAGCCTGTGTTATGGCCCTTGCTGTTCACCTCTCCGTGGCATCTCATTTGATTTCCCTTGGGTGAGATGAATTTCCCCCTTCCCCTACGATATTCTCTCCTCTCCTTTGCTCTTGTCCTCCAGTCCTTTCCAGCCCCATGCTGGTGGAGAGGCCCAAGAGGCTGAATAGAAGAGTGTCTCCGGCTCTCCTCTTTCTTTCGCCTCCTCTCTCTGCACCTGATGGACTTCTCTCTGTTTTATCCATCATCCCCAAATATTAATTACCTTGTAGAGCAATATGAGCTTTAATCCATGGAAGAGTCATTTCATTCTTCTTCCTTTCTCCTTCCCTTCTCATAAAACTTAAAACTTTAGCTCCTTAGATTTGTTTTTCTGTTCATGGTCCCTTTTTGAGTTTTCTTTTAATTAAACCAATTAAAATTATTTTGCATCCATTTATAAGCTACACCTGCTCTTATCCCTATGTCCACTCATTGAATAACAACAATGACAAAAATAAAACCTTCATTAAAAGCATGCATAGTCCAGCAAAGCAAATTCTCACTTTGGCCATGCCTGAAAATGTATGTTGCTCTCATCTTTCATCATATTGCCAGCTGCAGGCAAATGGCCTCTTTCATCTTCACAGAGTCATGGTTTATTATGGCATTGACTAAAGATCTGAGGTTTATTTTCCCCAACAATGTTTTTGTCATTCATTAGTTGTTATTCTAATTCTACTTTCTTCTTCTGTGTCTCTTTTTTGGGAATGTTTGCAGGTCAAATGCCCCAACGAATTAAAATTTTTTGGAAGAAGGTACCAAAAGTCTTTCACTTTTGAAGGGTCCATTTTTCTTTAATAATGATTAGGCTTAAGTTGTTAGGATACAATTTTGGGGTGCAGCCTGATCTTTTTTTGGGGGGGACTGTCATTTTCTGATCTCTCCTCTGATTCTTCATAGATATGGAGTAATCCTGGACTATCCAAATTGACTTTCCTTAAAAATGCTTTTCTCTTGTCTTTTAAAAAAAATGCTTTCTGTCATTCAGATACTAAAATTTAACTACTACCTGTCTAGAGATTTCAAGCTTTTTTCTGTTGGAAATCCATGGATTTGTTCATTTAGGATTTTTGCCATCTATTTTCAAAACTTCAGAGCAATTCATCTGTGTTGTTGCTGCAGGACAGTATTCAAACTTTTAAATAAAATTTATCATTTTATATTTATCTATTTTGGGGAGGCCTCTGGTTCTAGGGTTCTGTATGTCCTATCTTTAGGGTCACTGGATTTGTTTATTTGTAGTTCATCTTCTGTTTTTCAGCCCTACCATATCACTTCCTGGCCATCTCCATGCCATGATACCTCCACTTCCACCCAGAATTAAAGGTTCCACCCCGTGACCTTGCCTCCAATTGGTAAGTGCTCTCCTGCCTAGGCTCAGACCCATCTTGACTCTTTCCAGACATTGACATTCTATGCTGCCCTCTCTCTGGCCTCTACTTTCGTCCAGAACTGACGGACTCATTCCCATGAGCCTAATTCTGATTGGTGAGCGTTACTTTCTTTCACCTTGTCTCAGGCCCTCCATGACACTTTCCAGACATCTCTTTTCAGTGTTATCTTCCTTTCCCAAGAGGGCTGCCTTATGTGCCCTCCCACCCTCCTGCTAATAGATTACTCTTCCCTACCTCTGAGAAAAATAATCAAATCAATATTACTGTTCCTGGTAAGGAAATGATGGCTATATAACTCCAGTCACCATTCACACTGACTGCCCTGTCCAAAAGACTTGTCTTTGACCACTGAAGGAAATATCTATTCCATCTCATTGGAGTACTCATTTGTCCTGACCTATGGCTTGCCACTGGACTCAGATGACTCTGGAGGAGACAATGAGGCTGATGACTTTGCCCAGTTCTGCCTCATTAAAATCCAGTTCACTTGCAAGTTAAGACATCACCCTCTGGATGTCATTGGTCCTCTTTGAGAAAGAAGGACCGCCACCGCCATCGCCATCACCACCAACCAACTCATTCATTTATTTTCATTTGTAACTGTTGTCTTTTGTTTCTCTATTTACTAAATTTCTTCTACTCCTGTATTTTAAAGTTCTAAATCGGTTACTTTTCTCATAGTCTCTACTATTTGGGGGTAATTTCTTTCTTCTATTATAAGTTGCCTGTTATATTTTTTTAAAATTTCTTCTTTGAAAACTTTGATTCTTAACCTAATCCACCCTTATTTCTTATTCTACAAGTTTGACTTCCTTTACTGGGTTATTCTGTAGTTCCTTGTTTTTGTTTTAAGCGTTGCTCCATGATCTCTGAGGAATCATCAGAATTTCCTCTATTTTTCTATTTTCATGTTGGGGCTAAGTCCACTTTCATTTTAAATATTGTCCTACAGGATTTTTCAGAATGTTTGCTCATTTTTCCCCTTTCTTTAGGCATCTAATTGTCTATTAATCTGTTTGGGAGTTGTGCTTTTGGGGATTTCTCTGCTTGACAGTCTTTTTCTCTTGGCTCTTTTTTCTTTTCATTCTTTTTCTTTCTGTTCCTGGAAGTTCTTTGCAGACTTCTCATTTCATCGTTAATCTGTTGCCCCTACCACTTTTTAAATGGCCAGACTACTGGACCCTGAAATACTTGAGTTGGGGTGTATGATGACTTGGCTTCATCTCTTCCTCATTTAAACTCTACAGGGAGAGGTTAAGTTCCATTGCTTGTCTATAGATGCGTCTTCCCCACTATAAAGCTCTTCAGTATTGAGATTTCCCCTTCGCCTCGTAGTTGGGACTGCATTCTATTACCTAACTGGACAAAACCTTTGGTTTTCACCAACTAGGTAGAAGGGTTATAACCAAGTCATTGCTGTAGAGGGCAGGGGGAGGCCACTATATCCTAGACCTGTACCCTAAGACTGGCAGGTTGCTTGCACTAGTTGTTGCTGGCTTGGATGAGTAAGGATGATGGAGGGTAGTTAAGGTGTGTGGCGCCATCAGGAAGTCTGACCCTCCATCGTTGTTTCAGACTTTATAGCAGCTATTTCTATTATCTCCTCTTTTTGCTGCGGTTTGGATTCTGACTCCTGTAGATGTTTCTTGTTTTAAGGCTGTTGCCAGGGTGAAGGGAGGCTGTTGAAAGTATCTAGAGTGGCATATGGCCTGTCACATGACTCAGACTAAAGGACTTGGGCATTCAAGGTGTTATGGTCACAAGGTCAGTGACAGCTGCATGATTCATAATCTCCTTTGTGACTGTCTAATTTTTCCAGCCTGTGCTAGAGGTTATAGCTCGGACAATGCTACCTCGTATCTGAGTACTTTTCTAATTTTGATATGCAAGCAGTGACTATTTTTAAACTTCAAAATGTTATTTATAGTTCCATTTAAACTTTGAATACCCTGAAGAAATTTTTTTTAGGGCAGTCAACTGTGGATCCTGAAATTGCAAAGCAGTCAAGCAATGGGACCATGGGATATAATCACATTTTCAGTTCATCTCCTGCTTCCATGCCTTCACCTCATTGGTTTTCCCAAGTCTGGAATGCATGCTCTCTCATATCTGCCTTGTACAAAGAAACCCTAGTTTCCTGCAAAGTCTTCTTATATCCTATTCCTTATTACACATTTTACAATCTACTTGTCCTTACCTATGAGCTCACAGGTGATGCTCTATCCTTCAGCATTTGCACTGACTGTCCCTGTGCTTGGAACGCTATGCCCCATCATTTCCACCCAGGGTTGTGCTGGAACCAGCTCTGACCCGCTATTGACAGGCAACTTAAAATTTGGTGTGAATCTTTACACTTTGGAAATCAGCAAAGGCCATCAGTCAGGGCTTGATTTATTCTTTTGTTGACTGTTTAGCCTTAAGAAAGCAATGGAGAAAATGTCCATAGTAAAGATTAAATCTAAAGGTGTGTTATATTTTCTCAGCATACCCCTGGCTCCAGCCAAGCCGCTGCCTCTTGGTTTTCCTTCAAGACCCAGCTCAAATGTCATCTTTGGGAGAGCTTTCCTGGTCCCCAGAGCTGAGAGCACCTTCCTTCTGAGATTACCATCCACTGTCTATATTTCTTGCATGTATCTAGTATTTTTATTTATTTTTTTTATTTTATTAAATAATATATCATTATTAATTAAATAACAAATTATTTAATTATTTACATGTTGTTTCCCCTAACAAAATGGCAATTTCTGAAGGGCAGGGGCTGTTTTTTGCCTTTATATTCCTAGCTCTTAGCAAGTGCCCAGTATATAGTTGGTGCTTAATAAATGCTTATAGACTGGCCAGTTTACTAATTATCATTTTACATGGTGTCTTTGCTGATTCCCGCCTGCTCTCTCCTAGTTATTCACACCATTATCCTTTTGAAATTACTTTGAATATGTTTCATGTTTTCTTACTTATATGCAAGGGGCAGCTAGGTGGCACAGTGAATAGAGCACTAGACCTGGAGACAGGAAGACCTGAGTTCAAATGTGACACGTTTTAGCTGTGTGACCCTGGGCAATTCACCTCACTCTGTTTGTTTCCATTTCCTCTCTTGTAAAAATGAACTGGAGAAGGAAATGGAAAACCACTCCAGTATCTTTGCCAAAAAACCCCCAAAATCCCAACAGAATGCAAATGGGGTCACAAAGAGTAGGACTTGACTGAAATGGCTGAATAACAATTCCAACAACAAAATGGGGGTGATAGCACTTACACACCTCATTTGTGTAATTGGTAACACTTTGCCATTTCTTGCTCTAGCTCATTTTACAGATGAGGAAACTGAGGCAAACAGGGATAGGTGATTTACCCGGGGTCTCTCAGCTATTAAGTATCTGAGGGAAGATTTGAACTTAGGTCCTTATGACTCTAGACCTTGTGCTTGACCCACTGCACCACCTAGCTGCCCCTTTGTAAAGGGAGGAAATGTCATTTTTAAATCTTTGTGTTCAAGCCCAGTGGCTAGCCCATTGTAGGTGCTTCCTGCCTTATGCTGTTTATTTTAAAGATGCCTGGACTGCCTAAAGGCAGAGGGCTTGTATAAGATTTTGAACCCCTTTCCATCTCTCAAGTTCCTGGCCCTTCAGCTGTTTCTTGAGTTTTTATTGTTTGCCTTTTTTTTTTCTGACCTGAAGGGCCACAAGGAGATCACAAGATTACAACATAAGAGCCAGAGGAGACCCTAGAAGCTGTCTAGTCTACCCCCCCCATTTTACAGAAAAGGAAACTGAGGCCCAGGGAAATTAGTTTCCTGGCCCAAGTCATCCAGGCAGCATCAGGTGACATTTGGCTCTGGCTCCAGAGCTGGTCTCTTTCTGTCATACTTTACAATTATCTTCCTGAAGTGCTGAATAAGTCTATAGGTAGCTTGTTAGTGGGCCCCATGACCAGCCAATGTTATATTTTCAGTAATTACCGGAAAAAATGCACGATGTTTGTGTGGGAGACTGACAATTTAAGGGAAAAATACCATTCTGAATCCTGCCTCTGGGGCATCGTGATTGGATTCCAGGAACCTGGAGCTGTTGTGCTTGGTTGATGGATTGACTGCACTGTTGAAATCTGCTGTTTGTCACTTCCATTCCAAATTATAACGTCACAGAAACCCCCCTGGGGGAAATTAGCATCTGTCCACTACTCTCCATCACCTTCAAAAACTTATTTGTGAGGACCCTCGGAAAAAAAGCATCGGTTAATGCTGAGCTGCACCCATCAGCCCATCCATCCAAATTTTCTTTCATTTCTAAAGCCTTGTTCTGATCAACAGTATTTTCAGAGAAATTTGAAACACACCTCAGAGGAACCGGGATAAAATTACAGCAATTTGACAGAAAAAGCAGCAAGAAGATGCGAACCAGTAGAGTCCCATCTCTGCCTTCTGAACTCCCTAAGAAACACAAATATCAGGCTGGAAAAAGAGAACAAAACAACACAGCACAAAAGAGATCATTTAGACTGAGGTCATAGGGCCCTAGATGGAGAGCCTTAAGGGGTTCTCCAGTCCACCCCCTCATTTTAAAGATCAGGAGACCTAGAGAGGTTGAGTAACCTCCTCTAGGTCACACAGGGAGTGAGCATCAAAGGTAGAATTTGAACTTGGCTCCTCTGACTTCTGAGTTATTTCCCTTTCCCCATTATGTTTTACTTTGATTTTAATCTGGAGCTCCCAAGTTTTTTTAGTTCCATTCCAGTGGTCTAGGTTCTCAATAAATGCTTATTGAGTTGAAGAGAAACAATTTGAAACAATCCTGTGAGGTGTTTTTGAACCTACAATGTACTTAACACACACACACACACACACACACACAAAAGCATGTGTGATTTACTTCAGGTGTTTCTTAGTCCCCAGAACCTGGCACAGTAGGCCAAGCACATAATAGGGTTATTTCGTGTGTGTGTGTGTGTGTGTGTGTGTGTGTGTGTGTGTGTGTGATCTACTTCAGTTGTGTTTCTGAGTCCCCAGAACCTGGCACAGTGGGCCAAGCACATAATAGGGGCTTAAAAATGCTTTTTGGTTGACTGATGACATGAGTGGAAATAACTCCATTAAATAGACCCAGATAGAAGGGGCTTTGCAGGTCACACTGCTTTTGGGCAGAGGTCTGGGGAAGCCTGCAAGTAGGTTTTCCTCAGAATCATGTCTTTAAGTGCATAGAATAAAATGCCTAGTACTACAAAGGAAAGAAATTACTTTGAAATAAAGTTGTCAACACGTATATATGTATTCATGCACACACATGCTTGTATATACAGATGTACCCTTGAAATGCAGAATACAACATATAAGATATAAACAAAATACATATTTATACATACATATTTGTGTATGCTTTAATATATACATATAGCCCACAGGTTCCAGGGTTAAGGTTAAGACTCATGGTTTTAGGGAATGGTAATGAAAAGTGTGTGACCATGGACAAGTCACTTAACCTCTGTTTGCCTTAATCCATTGGAGAAGGAAATGGCAAAACATTCCAGTATCTTTGCCAAGGAAACCTTACGTGGGGTCAAGAAGAGTTGGACAAGACTGAATAAAAACAAGGAGAAGCAAGCTCTTGGTTTGGGTAGAATTGCAGAATATATTTTCATTTGGCAAAATTTCCTGCGTCTCCTATCCTGTCCCATTTAATTTCCCATCTTTCATTATGATATATGTGTGCATTAGTTATGTGTGTGCACGTGTGTGCTTGAACCTCTACCTTTGGTTTCTCTTTGAATTTTTTGAGACAGAGAGTAAAGTTAGGTGTAAAACAGATAATTTTGATCACCTTAAATTGAAAAGTTTTTGAATAAATAAAACATGTAGACGAGATCAGAAGGAAAGTAAGAAATTGAGAAAAAAATGTATAGATAGTTTATCTGATAAAGGCCACATACCTAAAATATATAAAGAATTTTGTCAACTCTATAAGAATATGAGTCATTCCTCAATTGATAAATAGTCAAAGCATATGAATAGACCATTTTCCAACTAAGAAATCAAAACAATTTATAATCATGTGAAAAATGCTTTAAACCATTATTGATTAGAGAAATGCAAATTAAAACAACCTTGAGATATCATTTTACACCTACCAGATTGACTAAAACGATAGATGGGAAAAGTGACAAATGTTGGAGGAGATGTGGAAAAATTGGGACGCTAATTTTTTGGTGGCACTGTGAACTGATCAAAGCATTTGGAGAGCAGTCTGGAATTATTATTATTAAATTTTTTATAATGTTATAATATAATATCATAATATAATGTATAATAATATAATATTATTAAATTATTAAATCTGGAATTTAGTAACCAAAGAGTTATTAAACTACTTATACTTTTAATCCAGCAATAACACTACTGTGTCTATTTCCACAGATGATTAAGGGAAGTGGGAAAGAGTCTCTATGTTCTAAAATGTCTATAGCAGCTTTGTGGTGCCAGAGAACTGGAAATTACAGGGATGCTCATCAATTGAAGGATAACTGAACAAATTGTGGTATATAATTGTGGTGGAAATACTATTGTGATATAAGAAATGATGAGCTCAGTGATCTTAGAAAACCCTGAAAAGACTGGCATGAAATAATGAAGAGTGAAATGAGTAGGGAGGGACTGGGTCAAGATGGCGGAGTAGAAGCAGGACCTCCCCTCAGCTCTGGCTTCCACCTTCCCCAATCCATGTAAAAAGGGAACTCTAAACAAAAATTGGAGCTGCAGAACCCACAAAATGACACAGAGAAGCTAACCTCCCTCTGAGGACAGCCTGGCAGGCCAGCAAGAGTCCAGCGCAGCACTCTGGGAGGTGAGCCCAGCCCCACATGCAGGCTTTAGCCCAAGTGCAGGCCTGACCAGCCACTTGCAGAAGGGACTCCAGAACAGCAGCAGCTGTGGCCGTTTCTAGATTTATCAACACATAGATGTGAAGGACAAAGTGAGAGGTCAGTGCAGTCTGGACTTTGGGACCAGTAAGTGGGAGTGCATCAGCTTTTGCCCCCAGGACGAGAAACTGCTGAGATGCCTGGCACAGCCAGCCAGTGCCATGTGGCAGCTTCAGCTCCTGGCCTGCAGACTGTAGGGGGAACAAGTGACCAGTCTGAAGGGTAATCGCTCTTGCTTTAACCTGCTTGGATCTGGATTTCAGTCTAGGGTGGAGTCCTGGGGTGTGTGTCCAGCTTGCCAGAGTGTGTGGAGGCCTCAGAGAGGACACCCATCTAATACCTCCAGCAGCTGAGAAAACCCCAGCATTTTGGGATGAAAGCTCCCCTGTCTGGTGGCAGAGTCCTGCTGTGGCAAAAAGCCCATGGGTCAAGTGACTGAGGGGGCGACATGACCAGGTAAAGGAAACAAAGCAGACAGAAGATCCCAACATTAGACTCCTATTTTGGGGACAAAAAGGAACAAAGCATCGAACAGGAGGACGACAGTGAATTCAGAACTCCTGCACCAAAAGCTTCAAAGGAAAATATGAGCTGGTTACAGGCCATAGATGACATTAAGAAGCAG
This sequence comes from Petaurus breviceps papuanus, assembly GCF_028583685.1. Taxonomy (NCBI): domain Eukaryota; kingdom Metazoa; phylum Chordata; class Mammalia; order Diprotodontia; family Petauridae; genus Petaurus; species Petaurus breviceps. The sequence goes on from NW_027186352.1 coordinate 23,737,343, forward strand.
ATAAGAGAAGTGGAGGAAAAATTGGGAAGAGAAATGAGAACTATGCAAGAAAATTATGAAATGAGAGTCAACAGCCTGACTGAGGAAAATCACACCTTAAAAAACAGACTAACTCAAATGGCAAAAGAGGCTCAAAAAGGCAATGAGGAGAAGAATGCCTTAAAGAGCAGAATTTGCCAGATGGAAAAAGAATCTCTAAAGCTCAATGAGGAGAATCATTGCTTCAGAATTAGATTGGAGCAAATGGAAGCTAATAACTTTATGAGAAATCAAGGTACTATAAAACAGATCCAAACAAATGAAAGAATAGAAGGCAATGTGAAATATCTCATGGGAAAAACCACTGACCTGGAAAATAGATCCAGGAGAGAGAATTTAAAAATTATTGGACTACCTGAAAGTCATGATCAAAGTAAGAACCTAGAAATCATCCCCTGATGTTTTAGAACCAGAGGGCAAAATAGAGGTTGAAAGAATCTACCAATCACCTCCTGAAAAAAGATCCCAAAAAGAAAACTCCTAGGAATATTATAGCCAGGTTCTGGAATTCCCAGATCAAAGAGAGCATATTAAAAGCAGCCAGGAAGAAACAATTTGAATACTGTGGAAACACAATCAGGATAACCCAGGATCTGGCAGCTTCTACACTGAGGGATTGAAGGGCTTGGAATGTGATATTCTGGAGGTCAAAGGAGCTGGGATTAAAATCAAGAGTCACCTACCCAGCAAAACTGAGTATCATGTTTCAAGGGAAAATATGGTCATTCAGTGGAATATACAACTTTCAAGCATTCTTGATGGAAAAACCAGAGTTGAATAGAAAATTTGACATTTAGGTGTCTTCAAGAAGCAAGAGAAGCATGAGAAGGTAAACAGGGAAAAGATATCATAAGGAACTTATCAGAGTTGAACTATCAACAGTCCTACATGGAAAAACAATAACTGTAACTTATGAAACTTTTCTCAGTAGCTGAAGGGAATAGAAATATATATATGAGGGTATATGGGTATTTGAATGCATATGTGAATGTGTGTATATATGTTTACAGGTATACATAGATAGAGGGCACAGGACCAATTTAACAGGAAGGGATGATACTTAAAAGGTGAAATTAAGAGGTGAGAGAGGAATATAATGAGAGGAGATGGGGAGAGACAGAATGGAGTTAACTATCTCATATAGAAGTGGCAAGGGAAAATGGTTACAATGGAGGGGAAGAATAGGAAGGCAAAAGGGAATGGGTCAACCTTATTCCCTTTGAATTTGGCTTGAGGAGGGAATAAAGTATACAGTAAATGGGGTATCTCACTCTCCAGGAGAGTAAGGGGGGGAAGGGGATGAGAGGGGGGATGATGGAAGGGAGGGCAGGATGGGGGGGAGGGAAGTTGGAAGCACCCACTTTTGAAAAGGGACGGGATCAAAGTAGAGAATAGAACAAGTGGGAGTTGGGATAGGAGGGAGGGAAATATAGTCAGTCTTTTATAATATATCTACTCTGTGATTGTTTTGCATTATCCACACATGTACAACCTATACTGAACTGCTTATCTTCCCAGTAAGGTTGGGTGACAAGGGAGTAAGGGAATGAATATGGAATTGAAAGTTTCAAAATCAAATATTCAAATATATATACTATTATTAATACTATTTTACATGTAATTGGGAAATAAGACATACGGGCACTGGGGCATAGAGATCCACTGGAAAAGTCGAAAGGGGTATGGGAGAAAATATGGGAGAGAGCAGATTGGAGGAGGGGATATCCTGTGGGACTGCTATTTTGGGGTGGTGGGTAGGGGAAAAAGGGGAGAAAATTTGTAACTCAAAATCTGGCAAAAATGATGTAAATCAGAAGTTAATAAAGCATTTGAAAATTAAAAAAAAGAAATGAGTAGAACAAAGAAACGTTGCATAGAGTAACAACAATATTTTTTTCAAGAATGACTTTGACTGAATAAGCCATTTGGACTCTTATAAACACCCAAATTCATGTAAATAACATATGAAAAAATGCTATAGACATCTAGAATAAGAACTGATAACCAGAAGTGTGTATAGAACAATTTTACATACATTTACCTATTTGTGTCTCATGGTAGCCATCTCTAGGATGGGGAGGAGGGAAGAAAAAAATTTTCATGATAATTTTGGAAGCATTTTGCATAGTAGATTTGCAATTTTCATGTGCAATCTTTTATCTTTTTGATGCACTGTTATGGAAATATTTTTGTTCCATAAATTAAAAATAAAATAAAATAAAATGTCTTGAGACATAGTTCTCAGGTACTCGAGTGAATGTCACACAAACATAATCAGCTGCTCATAGAGTTCATTGGCTGTCACCATTGAGTTGTTACATAGGATGTCAACGCTGAACCGTTACCCACTTTTGTCTTCATGTTGCTGTGTGCTTCCAAGAACAGATCTGATCATGTCATTTCCTGCTCAAGAAAATCCCAAGGCTCAGTCTTTCCTCTAGGATGAAATAGAACCTCCTTTTTGAAATTTTCTCCTCTTTTATGTCTGGTTCCAGGAGACCTTTCCAAGCTTCCTGAATGTTTCTCTCCTTCATAGTCCTGCTGTTCTGGCCAAGCTGGCCTGTTTGCTGCTCTCTGTTCATGGCATTCACTGCCCATCCCTAGGCCTGGAATGAACTCCCTCCTTACCTCCCCAGTAGAATCTGCAGCATTCTTTGAGACCTGAACTCAAGTGCTATTACCTTACCACAGGAAGCCTTTGCTGACCCTTTCTACTTCTAGGAGTCTCTCCTCACAAATTACCCCACATATATTTTGTACTTAATTCTCTGTATACATGTGGTTTTCTCTCAAATGAATGTAAACTTGAGGATGAGAAGTGCTCTGTTTGGAGCTTTGTATTTCCAGTGTCTAGTGGTAGTGCCTTGCACATAATAGATATTAAATGCTTGCTCAGTGAAAGAATGAGCAATTTTTCCCCTGGTAGAGCATATCTTCCTATCATTTCCATTCATGGATGGTGTGGAAAATGCAGCTTTGTCTCAATGTGTTGCTTTTGCATAATTGTTATTTATTCACAGATTTCTCCTTGGATTGGAACGTCACCTCCCCCCCCCCCATACATTGCAGCACAAATCTATGGCTAGAGCCATATGAACATAGTCAGCAACTAGTCATTGTCTGCTATTTGGCAGACAGGTCTAACTCCTCACCTAATTCTTCTCTGAAGTATAATTGGGCAGAAGGAGGACCCCAGAAGAGTGGTGGAGAGACACGGCAGAGAGGATTGACTTTGGAGTTTGGAATACCTGAATTTAAGTTCTAAAACTTGCTGGTTACATAACCCATGAGCAAGTCACTTAACCTCTCAACGACATTGACAGCACTAAGACTTCTGCTTGCAGGTGAATTGATTTAATTTGGCGAATTCCCCATATGAGTGAATTTTTAAAAACAGCCCTTAACAAGAACAAAGATTTACATGAAATATTTGGAAAAGTGAAATTGGGCTGGCTTTTACTGTAGCCTCATCTGTTTCCTAGCGAGGCCATTTGGCAGTTGATCTGCCACTCAAAAGGTGCAAAAAGCTTGTCTTCTCATTTTCCTTTTTCTGCTCCAATGGTTTTATGGTAGTGAGCCATGGAATATCAGAATCCCCAGGGAATTAAAATTAGAGGTCAGAGGAAGGAAATCTAGAGGAACCTGGTCAGTGTAAGTAGGCTGTAACTCCTTACATGCAAAGAAACATATAAGGGAAGCTGTCAACAGAAGGCTTTGTGAGTAGAAAGCAAAAGGACTCCTACATGTCATGAAAAGCAAGAGTAATTGTATTTGGCACCTAGTAGGCACTTAATAAATGCTCATTGACTGATCGATTGATTAATGAATAGTCTGTGGTTATTGGTATTCACCAATTGGTCAGTGTCAATTAAATAAACATTCAGGAGGTACCTACTCTTGGCCAGGCACTGTGCTTGCCATTGAGGGCACAGATATGAAAGCAAAGCAGATCTTGCCTTCCAGGAACTTACATTCCCCTGGGGGATACAATTAATAAATAAATATTATACATGTGTGTGTGTGTATGTGTGTGTGTATATATATATATTATATATATATTATATATATATAATATGTATATATATTATATATATATATAATGTGTGTATCTACACACACACACACACACACACACACACAAATGTAATTCAAGAAGGACATAGTGTTAATGGGGGAGAAGTAGGAGTTGGAACAGGTCTGATGTATAAGGTGACTCCTGAGTTACTCTATGAAGAAAGATAGAGATTTTATTTTATTTTTTTTTTAAAGCAATCAGAGTTAAGTAACTTGCTCAAGGTTACATGGCCAGTTATTTCTGGGTGTGGTGTTGAGTATCTGAGCCCAGATTTTGATCCAGGTCATCCCGACACTGGAGCTGAGCTGAGCTACCTGGCCGCCCCTAAGCAATTGGGGTTAAGTAACTTGCTCAAGGTTACACGGCCAGGTGTTTCTGGGTGGGTGCTAAGTGTCTGAGCCCGGGATTCGATCTCCAGGTCTTCTCAACACTGGAGCCGGTGCTCTTACTCGCTGTGCTACCTGGCGGCCCCAAAGATACAGATTTTCAAAGGTGGAGGTGGCAAGAAATCTAAGGAAATAGTCTTCAGGATATTGGTTGGCCCCCTTGTGGTGGACAATAGGAAAACACATGGGGAAGAGTGGCCAACGATGAGAAGGTACGGATGAGTTGAAATCTGCATTACTGGAAGAAGTGCCTCCAATCTGCGTTTGTATCAAAATAAGTCTACAAGAGAAAGTCAGTTCAATTTTGTTTTTGCCAGTTAGTTCCCTGGTTGCCAGCCAAGTGTTTACTTTCCCTCCCTCCATGGACACCATGAATTCCCAGCATTTATTATTCATGGGTTTAAATGCTGATCATTATGAAAATATTTAATATTCATAAGGGCAGCATTGCTATTTTCTCAGGTGCCATGATAGTTTTTCAACATAATTTAGCATCATTCATGGACAGCTGGAATCCTAATGTAACATCCTGCCCCTTTTGGATAAAGTGTATCAAAGGAAGGGAGCCAGGGCATTGGTATAAATTTTAAGGTTCTGTGTTCCCTGAGAGCATCCATTGACTCTACCCTAGATTATTAAAACAAGCTATCCCCCTGCTCTACTGTTTCAGTAAAGGGAAAAGCCAAATGTAGCCCAGCAAGTAAATTAATGAAGAGTGCAGGTCACTAGTTAAAGGGGACAGAGAAAACAAAAATATCAACATGTCCATTTTCTTGAGGAGAAAGCTCCTGGAACATTAGTGTCATTTTCGGCTTTTTAGGTCTTTAAATTTGCTGCCTCTTAGAGGATGTACGTTATAGTTTTTCCTCCTCACCAATGCGCCATCTGTTTCTTTGCAATTGGGGATGGTTGAATAATTTTCTGAGGAATTGCTGACAAGATGTGGTGAGGGGGGAAGGGACCCAAATCCTCCAGGACCAGATTTCTCATTAAAACCACAGAACTCAGCTGTGTTGTAGCAAGATCTGATTGAAGGGGGGCGCCTTGGGTAGAAGGTCAATGGCCAGCATCTACCCATTCTGTTTTTCTGTAGAGGGCAGTGAATGCTTTGGCCCCAACTTGTATGTGATTCTGGATGAATCTGTTTGGGTAGGGAAAGCCTTTGGACCAAGCAGATGGTTCCAGAGAAGGCAAAGGCAAGGGGAGTCTCTCTGTTTCTCAGTGAGGACACATGCACTTGTCACACCACATGGTTTCCTTTGGCTCCAGGCTAGAGACAGCTATGGTCTAGTTGAGGCAGGTGGGGTAGTTGAAAGAACCTGTAGGATCAAATATAAACTCTTAGGCTGGGAATTGGAAGGCCTTGACCACTTCACTCTAGATTGCCTTTGCAGACTTATTACACGCTATTGGCCTTCACGTACTCTGTCTTTCAGCCAAATCTGTTCATGTTATGTTCCCCATACCTGGCATTTTCTCTTTCATCTCTCTGCATTTGCCCAGGATGTTCCTGGACCTCAAATGAACTCCACCTTCAAGGCTTACAACCCGTGCTCCCTTTTACAGGAGCCCTATCCTGACCCTACCTAGTGTCCTCCCTAACCCCACCCCCCATGAATTGACTTTGTTTTTATTTTTTAATTTGCTTAACTGTGTCCTTGTTTTCTGTCAGCAGAATGTAAACTTCTTGAGGGCAGGCTGTGATTCATTTTATCTTTGTCACTAAAGGGTCTATCATAGTCACTGGCACATAGTAGGTGTTTGATAGCTACTTTTTTGAATGAATGAATATATCAGAGAACCTAATTTCCAAACTCTTGTGAGACGTTAGACAAGTCATTTCCCCTTTCCTGGAACTCAGTTGCCTCCTCTGTAAAATGAGGGGATTGAATAGAGTGCTGCTTTTGGAATGAGGATCCTTTTTTCCTGGAGACAATCAGATCTAAGTGATTTGCCCAGGGTGACAAAGCTAGTAAGTGTCAAGTTTCCAAAGCTGGATTTGAACTCAGGTCCTCTTGGCTCCGGCTCTATCTATTGCACCACCTAATTGCCCCAAGAAGGAATTTCTATAGGTATGACTTTGGGAAAGTTATAGCCTCTTTGGGCCTCAGCCTTCTCACTGTAAAATGATACAGGTTGCTGTGGTATTATGATTCTCTGATCCTACAAGACATCTCACAGTCTCTGTCTTCTATCCTCTCCATCTGCCAGAGTGGCCAATGGTGTTTGCCTGGCATCCCATTTGTCACAGCTTTAGCAGATAGCCCAGATCTCCTCTTCCACTGACTCTGAGCTCTTGATTATGGATGGAGCTGGAGGCGCCTGGCAGCCAGCCTGGGCTCAGGGCAGGCTAAGGTGCCAAGAAGAAATCCAGAATAGACCTAATAATAAGAACCACCACTTTTATTATTGCTGCTGTCGTTGTTTGATCATTTTTCAATTTGTCTGACTCTTTGTGACTTCATTTGGGGTTTTCTTGCAAAGATACTTGAATGGTTTGCCATTTCCTTTTCCAGCTCATTTTACAGAAGAGGAAACTGAGGCAAACAGGGTTAAGTGACTTAGCGTCACCCAGCTAGTAAGTGTCTGATGTCGGATTTGAACTCATGAAGACATGTCTTCCTCATCCCTACACTTCATCCACTGTACCACCTAGCTGCCCATTGCGGAGGGCTTTAAAATTTGTCAAGATTCCCATCTTTTGCTTCATTTGAGTCTCACAGCAACCCTGGGAGGTAAATGCTGCTTACATTGCTATTATTGCTTTGCAGATGAACACACAGAAGTTCAAAGATGTTATGTGACTTGCCTATGGTCATTCAGTTAATAGGAGTGACAGCATTTGAACACAAGTCTTTCTGATTCCAAATCCAGCACTGTGTTCCAGAACAACAAAGGAGAGGAAGTGAAAAAGCAAGGAAGAGGAGATGAGAAACATGTCTTAATTAGAGGTTCCCTGGTATTATTTTCTATTGATTTCATACAGTCTTTTCCCCCTTCACAAACTCTTCAGCTTAAACACACTTAATCCATTCAAACAATCCTCCAAGGTCATGATTTGTCCCCAGTCTTGGCCACCCTTCTTTGGGTGGGCTCCAGTTGGTCAATTTTCTTCCTTAACTGTCCCAAATGGAACCAGACACATAAGCCCAGCTGTGACATGATCAGGATAGATAAACTGGGAATGCCCTCTACCTTATTCTGGATACTGTGCCTTTAAGAAAAAGGCCCAAGATTGATTGAACTTTTTTCACTGCTCTATAATGCCTTTGGTTCTTACTGAATCATGTTCTTCTAAACCCAAATATTCTGATGGAGCTGTGATGTCACTGATTCTGGAGGTCCCTCCAACGATATACATAGCCATCCCTCCATGCCAGCATTTGCTGTGTGACTTTGATCTCTATCCTCCCATACTTGCTGCAGAGGGCACACTCCATATACTGGTGGCCCTTTGGGCTTTGTTCTGACATTTTGAGGGGGCCAGTGGATGAGTCTGGCCATCCCGCTTGTCATGCCACATGGTCAGACCATCTTCTCTATCTTCTAGAGACAGCTAGGTAGTCAAGTGGATAAGTTTGGTGGCACAGTGCATGGAGTGCTGGGGCTGGAGTCCATGCTCTAGTAAAATCACTGCAAATCAGTATCGTCCCCATTTTATCCAAGATTCCTAACTGTGTGACTCAGGGAAGCAGGCAAAGGCTTAGCTGTGAGGTGCTGGATATGTTCTGTGGCTGAATCCTTAAGATCCAAAGGGATGTGCATGATTGTTTTACAAAACTCAATGTGGCATCTTAAAACAATGGTGCTCATCATAAAGACTGAGAGAAGAGAGAAATTGCCAGTTTGACATTGAATGTGGCCTTGGCAATCCACGCCTATCTCCCCTGCAATGACATCTGGTCTGTTGTGCTTTATGAAGGGTTGGCGCCATGGAGAAGGCATCTTGTCTGATGAAATGCTTCTCAGGGTCATTGACATCAATCTTCGTTACTGATTCTCTTTTACATAACAAGGGCTCAAATGATAAATAGTCCTAAGAACCCAGCTGTTGGCTTCATACTATCAGTCCTGATGTTCCTCTAAATCAGATGGAAAACAATACTGGAATGTCTTTGAATCAGTCATTAAATTGCAATTTATTGTATGCTCATCATCTGCCTCACTGGCTGATGTCCTGCTCTGAAGCCTCAGTTTTGCTGGGGAGATGACAATGGGGTCCCAAAGACTATATCATCCGAAGGAAAGCTGTGGCAGCTGCCATTAATCTGGAGAGGAATGAAGCACATGTCCCACCATGGCCCATATTTTGGTTTCCGAGGGAGAGTCTGGCCAAAGTTGGGCAGGCTCAGCACCAGCTTGCCCACAGGTGGGTGAGTTGTTTTGGCAGCTTCCATTCTCAAAGATCATATACTAAGCTGAGGGAGGTTATGATGGGAGATTAGTAGAAAGAGTACCCACCATGAGCAAAATCAATGCTCCTTGTTGTATTGGAGAATTACAACATCAACCTAAGGTTCTCAGAAAGATAATGCTACTGGGAAGGCAGAATTTGGGCCAAACAGAGCCAGGCAACTTCACAGCCTCCAACATCCCCCTCTCTAAAGGGCCCAATCAGTTCTCAACTTCTCCATTTAGTTCAACCCTCTCATTTTGTTATTCGAACTCTTCATGATTCCATCTGGGGTTTTCTTGGCAAATGTACTGGAGTTATTTGCCATTTCTTTCTCCAGTTCATTTTACAGATGTGGAAACTGAGGCAAACAAGGGTTAAGTGACTTTCCCAGGGTCACATAGCTACGAGGTGAGGCCAGATTTGAATTCAGAAAGTTTGAGTCTTTCTGACTCCAGGCCTGGCACTTTATTTACTGTGCCACCTAGCTGTCCCCTCTCATTTTAGAAAGAAGTAAGGTCCATGGAAATTCAGTGGTCCAAGGCCAAGGTCACAACAATAGCAAAGGTCAGATGCAGAATTTGAATTCTGACTTCAGTCAATTATCTTTTCCTAGTACCTTGATGGCTCCCTATTCAATGAATCTTTGATTGACTGTATGAATGGTAATCAACAGCCATCTTCCCTTCCTAGATTGTTTCAAATACAGAGGTTAAATTAATATATTTCTTAGATCTGTGATTTCATGTGTACTTACACTTCTGTTGTGAACATCTTCAAATCTTACCACTTTCATGAATGGTTTTGGCCTAGAATATTAATCATTTAGTGGTTCTTCTTCTTCTTCTTCTTCTTCTTCTTCTTCTTCTTCTTCTTCTTCTTCTTCTTCTTCTTCTTCTTCTTCTTCTTCTCCTTCTCCTTCTCCTCCTCCTCTTCCTACTACAACAACTACTACCACCACCACCACCATAACAACAACACCAGATATTTATTTCAAAGTCATGGCAAGGACAAAGTACAAAGATTTCCCCCCAATACTGCAAGACATGTATGTCTATGAACTACCCTAGGTATATGGAAAAGTAGTTTCAAAATTTAGCTCTGTTTCTCATAGTATTGGCCCCACCAAGTTCATGTCCCCTTATGGCATGACTACAAATGTGTCCTCTTCTCAGCTTCTGCTAGCATGGGGTCCTGAAGATCATTCCAAAAGTTTCATTGTCTCTGTAACCCAGATTCTAGAATGCTGGGATGCCAAGACCCCCTATAGACTTTCTAAAACTCACAAGGCTTCAATGTCCTTCATCTTAAAGAGAAAAACTGTGGAGGCCAAGGACTGGGGTCCCTTCATCGTGCCATATAATCTATGAGTTTAGAGCATTGTCTGGATGCTCTGATCAAATGAATCTCCAAATGAGACCAAGTACCCAGTCTTTTTAAAAAATATTTTTATTGATACATTTTATTTTTGCTTCACCTACATTTTCCCATATATTGTCACATTTCCCTTGCAACAAAAAATTAAAAAGAGAAATTAAAACAGTTTAGAAAAACTAACCGATATGTAGAAATAATGATGATGATGATGATGATGGTGATGATGATGATGGTGATGATGATGGTTATGGTGATGGTGATGAGAATGATGATGATGATGGCAGCCAGCATTTAGGTAGTACCAGCTATGTGCTGAGCACTTTACAAATAGTATCTCATTTGAACCTCATGAGAGCCCTGAGAGCTAGGCGCTATTATTATCCCCACTTTACAGTTGAGGAGACTGAGGCAAATGAGGTTAAGTGACTTGCTTAGGGTCACAAAGCTAGGTAGTGTCTGAAGCCAGATTTAAACTCGGGTCTTTTTGTACAGGGCTCTGTCCACTATGCCACCTGGCTCCTGTTACCAGGTGGATTGCTTTTTGTTAACAAGGAGAAGGTGAAAATGTCTACCTGGCCTCTATGGAAGAAAAGACAAAGTATCTCAGAGACTCTTAATAGGGCAAAGGTGTCATATCCATGGTCCCCTTTGATGTCGCTGTTGGGCTAGGGAACAAGAAGGGGATCCTGGTATAGGGCAATTCTAGCTGACCTGTTATGAGAATCAGTGAAGTGGCACCATCTTTAATGCATCCTTGATATTCCTGGTGCTGCTTCTGCTCAGGGTCATCTATGAGAGAACCACGAGGAACTGCAAAAATTTGACATTTGCTACAACATAGACCAGATTGTTTTGATCCAGAACTTGGTCTTTCCAAAGGAAAAAGGTGAAAGCTGGCACCTGTGGTCTTCATTCCCTCATGTTCAATTGCCCCTTAGGGGGAACTTCCATTTTTTTGTGAAATCTTTCTAATTTATATTTTCTTATCTCTTCTCACTGATGCTTGTGTTAGGTTTTTTTCATTACTGAACTGATATCAGTCCTAAAGTTGCTTAAGTGGTAGAAAGTCCTCTAGAAGATCTTAAGCCCTTCCCACCAAGGGGTGAGATATAGTGACAGCACTATTCACAAATATACATATAGTCCCTTCCCTCATGCAAATTGGTTAATTTTTCTTGAAATGTATCACAACTTTCCTTGAGATTTGATTGGCCTTGTGGGCTAACACTTGGTATATCAACTTGGTTTCCTGGTCACTTGGATACCAGATAGGACCAGAGGGACTGAAACCTGAGGTTTGGGACTATTGACAATAAGCGTGAAGAACACAGCAAAGTTGTGCTCATTTGAATCAATGCTTTATCCTGGATGAACATCCCCTCCCTCCTCTCAGCATCCTTCCCTTGCTATGGCTAAGTAAACCTTTTCTTATCTGTTAGATGGATTATATGTGTCTCATTTTATTCCATTTTCAGACTTAAATGGCCAGCTAACTGACCCAAGTCAGGCCCAGCCTATGGCAGGCCAGCATTCAGAAAATGTGATGCTGAAATGAGTCCAAAACCATTGTCTAAGAGCACAAGCCTGTCAGGAATAAAAATAGCTTCTGAAATGCCAAGAAGGGACAAAGTGACTCTCCCCCTCACTGCCGAAGGGTGGCTAGAATCAGGAGTGAAAAGGATTTTTCTGCTCTGGGTGGAAAGGTTGGGCTAAACTGAGGCTTCTCTCTATCATACACCCATTAATTCTAGGATCCCCTGGAGTGCTTCGCAGAGCCCCAACCACTGGCCCACTAAAGCCTCCCATCACCTTGGCCTGCCAGCTGCTCGAGTGACCTCCCATTCGCCCTGTATGTATCTTGTATGCCCATAATTGTTGGCATTTGGTCTCCCTCATTAGTTTGTGATTTCCTTGAGGACTTCTTTTGGCCTTCTTTTCTATTCCTAGTGCTGACCATAGTGTCTGACACAGAGCAAGTGCTTAATTATATGATTGTTGACTGACTCACTTTCCCTTCAAGGTGGAGATCCAACAGAGCTCCTGCACCTGGTCCAGTTTGGGCACTTGGGCACTGCCTGTCCCCTATTCAACTCTCCAGATGGTCGTTTACCTTTCTTCACACAGTCTTTCTCCAAAACTCAAAGTCACTGATTATGGGGAGGAGGAACTGTATTGTATCCAAGCTACCACAAGCCAGCAGAAACTGGGGTCAAAAGCACTCAGACATGCTCTCTCAGATACAGTCTCCAGCAGGGGTGCTATGCCTGAATCCCCAAAGCTTCATTTTTTTCCACTAACTTGTGTACTAATGCGGTCATGGGAAGGGTCTGTCAAGACACTTTGGGGACCTCAGTGGCCAGCTGTTCCACACCTGGAGAAGTACCTCTACTGAATCATATGAGACAAGGGATCATTCAGCTTCTGCTTGAGAATCTGCAGAGAAAGGGGAAGAGTCAGCTGAGGATGTAGACAGGAAAGTGAAATGGTTCCTGCCCTCAGGGAGTTTGCATTGTAAGTGGGTAAGTGGGGAGACAGCAAGTTGATCAATTGGATCAGAGATGGATCAATTAGATCAGAAATAGACAGATGTATGCATAGAGAGATAGATGGATACTTGGGATCTCTGGAGAAGAAGAAGGCAACTCACTCTACCCCAGGACAGCTGTGATCATAAGGGTTTTCAAGCTAAATATCCTCGGTTCCCTCAGTCTATCCTCATACAACATGACCTCTAAGCCCTCCGTCATCCTACTTCTCTTTCTCTGGACCTGCTAGCAATGTTCTCTTGACTCAACTATTGATGTTCAGTTGTAGATCTATTATAAAGCTTGGCTCTCTGTGTGCTGACCTGTGGGTCTGTCACCATCCTTAAATCCTGCCGGTTTTCCTGTTGGGACTAAAAGTGACAATGGTTTAAACAACCTTTTTGTTTTTCAGCATCTTCTCATGCCTGAATCCCTTGGGATGCATAACCACTCTCACTTAGAGGCTTGATAACTGTGTTCTGTTGCAATATAATTAATTATTTGATTAATCGTTTCAACCGAATTCCACAGAGTCTGTATTTTACATGTATTGAAGCTTTTGCCTCCATGTTGTGTCAAAGCTATGGTGATTTAAGGCTCATCCAAGCATCAGCCCAGTGCTAATGTTTCTGCCTTGACTCTCAAGACCGTTGTTGGGGAGGATTAAACAAACATTTAAACAGAGCTGCTGTGTTGCTATCAAAAGAGAATAATCATTTTATAAACCTTGACACATAGAACAATAACACCCTCCTGCTTCTTTTCATTAGTCTCTTTTGACTCCCTGTCCATGATCTTTTCTTTTAATAGGGGCAAGCCTGGGAATTCTTCTTTAGGGTCCAGGTGCAGGTCAAGGGAGGCTGCAGGGTTCCAGGAACTCCGAAATGGAGAAAGACAAGAAGCCGAACAATCAAATGATTGGCAAGTACGCGCTTTGACGAAAATATGAAGGAATAAATGAAGAAGAAAAAAGTCATTGATGGCTGCTCCATTCAAACAATCATTGTTAACTCTGAGGAATGATGCTAATCTTAGAAATAAGCACCAGGTCATATACCTCAGGCACCAAGGAAATCTGGGCTGAAGATCAGGCTCCACTGCTCAATGAAAACTTTAAATAGCTCTTTCCTTCTTTCCTTCCTTCCTTCCTTCCTTCCTTCCTTCCTTCCTTCCTTCCTTCCTTCCTTCCCTCTTTCCTTCCTTCCTTCCTTCTTCCTCCCTCCCTCCCTTCCTTCCCTC
>NW_027186352.1:23756376-23797330 GCF_028583685.1 Petaurus breviceps papuanus
CCTTCCTTCCTTCCTTCCCTCTTTCCTTCCTTCCTTCCTTCTTCCTCCCTCCCTCCCTTCCTTCCCTCTTTCCTTCCTTCCTTCCTTCCTTCTTACCTTCCTTCCTTCCCCCTTTCCTTCCTTCCTTTCTTTTTTCCTTCCATTCCTTCCTTCCTAATTCAATTTTTCAATTTGATTCAACAAGCTTTTATTAAACCAATCAATCAACATGTATTTATTAAGTTCCTACCATGTGCCGGGCATTGCACTAGGTGCTAGGGACCTAGGGATAGAAGAACAAAGAATTAAACCATCCCTACTTGCAATGAGATGACTTGACATTATAATGGGAAAGACACACACATACAAATGTATTCCATAACTAATAAGAAAATAAGTACAGAAACATATAAAGTAGTTAAATACATGGCAGTTAGGGAGGGAGGACACTAGCAGTTGAGGGGAATCAGGAAAAGTTTCAGGTAGAAGATGATGCCTGAGCTTCATTTCAAAGAAAGAGATAGACACTAAGGTAGAAATAAGGAGTGAGTGCATTCCAGTCATGGGAGACAGTCAGTGCAAAGTCATAGGAAAGGGAAATGGAATGTCCTGTATGAACAGCAGAGAAGAAAACCAGTCTGGCTGGACAGTGGGGGTAGGGGAAAGATGGGGGCTTCATGGAGGGCAATGTCCAAGGAGGCTGATGAGATACAAATACTGAAAGAACAAAGCCCCTGCCCTTAAGGAGCTTCTACATTCTCTTGGAGAAGGTGGGTAGCAGTCCCACAGATAAAGAACTACAAAATAGATACAAAGGAAATACAAAGGAAAAGTATAAAAACTATATACAAGGTACACCATGATTCACTAGGCTCTCGGGGACAAATAGAAATAAATTATTTTCCTGCTCAATGAGAGTTTGCAGTCTAAAAGACGAAGATAGGATTGATATTTAATCAACTTAAATATTTTTACTTCATTTAATGAGTCAGGAAGAACTGGGTTCAAGTCTTGTCTCTGACACATACCAGCTATGTGACCATGGGAAAATCACTATCTCTTTCATACTTGGCTACCTCATCTGTTGAATGAGGATATAATACTGTAGTGCTGATATAAAAACAAGAAACATTTGAATAATATTTTAAGGTTTTCAAAGCACTTGCGAGTATCTTCTCTGAGTTTCAAAAATCCCTGGGATGTAGTGGCTATAATTATCTCTAATTTATGAAAGAGGAAACTGAGAATGAGAGAGGTTAAATTATTTTCCTAGGGTTGCATTGCTAGTGTCTGAGGAAGGATTTGAAGTCAGATCTTGTTTACTCTAAGCCCAACCCTCTATCCTCTGAACCAACAAGCTACCTAGTTCACCAGATTATTATGAGGATCAAATGAGATAATATATGGAAATAACAAAAACTTTATGGTGCTATCCATATAAAACCATTTATTATTTTCTTTTTTGTCTTTATTAATTTGTTTACTTTTACAAGATTCATTACCACAATTCCTTGAGTTTCAAATTTTCTCTCCCTCCCCCCCTTGACCCCCATGGCATCATACAATCAAGTATAGCATCTGCAAATATTTTCACATTAGGCATTAGTCAAGTTATGAAGAAGTATTGTAACAGATGGAATGAAGAATAGGAAAGAGGAAACAAAACCAAACAAGAAAAAGAAAAAGGGCAGGTAGTTTGCTTCCATCTGGGTTCAAACTCAGTTCTTTCTCTGGATATAAACATCTCTCTCCATCATGAGTTTTTGGGGTTGACTTATGACTTTGGATTGCTGAGAAAAGTTCAGTTTATCAAAGTTGGTCGTCACACATACGTTGTGTCTGTAATTGTGTACAAATTCCTCCTAGCTCTACTCTTCTTACTAAGCATCAGTTCGCATAAGCCTCTTCAGGTAAATATGAAGTCCATCTGCTCCTTGTTTCTTTTAGCACAATAGTATTCCATAACATGCATACACCACAACTTGTTCAGCCATTACCCAATTGATGGGTACCCCCTTAATTTTCAATTCTTTGCTGCCACAAAAAGAGCTGCTATACATATTTTTGTACACATGGGTCTTTTCCCCACTTCTATGATCTCCTTGGGATACAACCCTAGAAGTGGTATCGCTGGGTCAAAAGGTATGAAATTATTTATAGCCCTTTGGGCATAATTCCAGATTGCTTTCCAGAATGGTTGGATCAGTTCACAACTCCACCAGCAATGCATTAGTGTTCCAATTTTTCCACATCCTCTCCAGCATTTATCATTTTCCTGTTTTGTCATCATCTTAGCCAATCTGACTGGTGAGATGTGGTACCTCAGAGTTGTTTTGATTTGCATTTCTCCAATCAGTAGTGATTTAGAGCACTTTTTCATATGCTTATAAATATCTTTAATTTCTTCCTCTGTAAACTGCCTGTTCATATCCTCTGACCATTTAACAATTGGGGAAAGACTTGCATTCTTATAGATTTGACACTATTCTCTGTATATTTTAGAAATAAGTCCTTTATTAGTGACGTAGGTTACAAAAATTCTTTCCCAATTTTCCACTTCCCTCCTAATCCTGGTTACATTGCTTTGTTTGTACAGAAGCTTTTCAATTTAATGTAATCAAAATTATCCATTTTGCATTTTATAATGCCCTTTAATTGCTGTTTGCTTATAAAGTCTTCTCCTCTCCACAAATTTGACAGGTAAACTATTCCTTGTTTTACCAGATTGCTTAGAGTATCAGCCTTTATACCTAGATCATGCACCCATTTAGACTTGATTTTGGCATATGGTGTTAGATAATGGTCTATGCCCAGTTTTTGCCATACTATATTCCAGTTTTCCCATCACTTTTTGTCAAATAGTGAGTTCTTATCCCCAAAACTGGGGTCTTTTGGTTTATCACACAGTAGATTACTATAGTCATTGACTGCTGAGTCTCATGTACCCAATCCATTCGATTGATCCACTACTCTATTCCTCAGCCAGTATCAAGTAATTTTGAGGACTGCTGTTTTATAATACAGATTGAAATCTAGTATAGTTAGTCCACCTGTATTTTAGGACAGTGGGTAGGGGAAAAATGGGGAGAAAATTTGTAATTCAAATCTGGAGGAAATGAATGATGTTAATCAGATGTTAATAAATCATTTGAAAAATGAAAAACAAATAGTTTTACTTTTGACCACAGCCTCCCTCAGTATTCCCTTATGAACCCCCCTCCTTTTTCCTGCCTTTCCCCTTACTTCTCTCCTTTCTAACCACTGCCCCTTTCATAGCCCTTTCCCCCTTCTACTGCCTGTAGGACATTTTTATACTTAATGAAGTATGTGATTTCTTCTTCGCACCAAGAGTGACAGGAACAAATCTCATGCGAAGCTTCTCTCTCTCCCCTCCTTTCCTCTATCATGATATGTTTTGTGTCTCTTCTCCATAGAGTCCTTTGCTTAACTGGTTGTGTTATTCCCTCCTTGCACCAGAACCAATGAGGGAAAAGCTCATATAATACTCATCTCGTTCCCTTCTTTTCCTCTGCTATATTGTTTTTATGCCTCTTTGTGTGGCATAATTTACCCTTTTCCACTTCATTCATTCCTCTTCTTCCATTGCAGTCACTTTGTAGCCCTTAATAAGATTTTTTAAATCATCATTTTGTGTAATTTATACTCATACCCTCTACTTGTCTTTAAACAGTTTGCCCTTATTAAATAACAGGGTGTGTGTGTGTGTGTGTGTGTGTGTGTGTGTTTTCCTTGTTTACCTTTCTATGTCACTCTTGCATCTCATAATTGGAGATTGAATTTTCCATTGGGCTCTGGCTTTTTCATCAGGAAGGTCTGGAAATCTGTTATACCGTTGAATGACCTTCTCTTTGCCTGGAAGAATATGTTCAGTCTCTCTGGGGAGGTGATCCTTGGTTGTAACCCAAGCTCTTTTGCCTTCTGGAAAATTTTCTTCCACTGCCTCTGATCTTTCAGTGTAGAGGCTGCCAAATCCTATGCAATCCTCACTGTGGACCCTCAATATTTGAATTATTTCTTTCTGGCCACTTGAAGTATTTTCTCTTTTACCTCATAGTTCTTGGGTTTGGCCACATCATTTCAAGGACTTTTCATTTTGGGATCTCTTTCAGGAGGTGTCTGGTGGATTCTCTCAATTTCTATTTTAACGTCAGGTTCTAGTATCTCAGGGCAGTTTTCCTTAATGAGCTCTTGGAGAATGTTGTCCAGGCTCATTTTTCATCATGATTTTCTGGTCGGCCTATTATTCTCAGATTATCTCTCCTATATCTGTTTTCCAGGTCAGTTATTTTTCATTGAGCTATTTTACCTCTTTTTCTAATTTTTCATTCTTGTTGTTTTGTTTGACTAATGGTTCCTCACAGAGTCATTTGCTTCAATTTGGTTGATTCTAGTTTTTAGCAAATTATTTTCCTTAGTTAGTTTTTGGAGCTCCTTTTCCATATCACACACTTTTCTTTTTAAGGAGCTGTTTTCTTCATTATAATATTTTTCTAATTCTGCAATTTTGATTTAAGAATTATTCATTCTGTCTTCCATCTCTCTCATTTGGTTTTCAAATTTCTTTTTGAGCTCATCTAGGAGAGCCTTCTGTGCTTGGGACCAGTTCCCTGTTGATGTTTCAGCTGTGGGTGTGGAGTCCACATTGTCTCCCTCTGAGTTTGGTTCCTCCCTCTGAGGATAGTAGGACTCCAGAGTCTTTGTAGTCTGCTTTCTACCCATTTTGAGGCAGGGGCCTAGCCACGCCCTTCCTCTAGGGATCCCAAGCCTTTACTGTAGAGGGTTTTGCCCTGGGGCAATAGTTACTATGTTTTCGGGGGAGGCAAGGTGTGGGGGGGAGGGTTGGAGCAGGCTGGGTTCACTCTGCCATCCTGGTCCTTGGAGGTCCTGACAGGGGCTTTTAAAATTTCTGGGCTATGGAGTGGTAGTCCCAGGAGTATTTTCTGTCCCGGCATTTGCTTCTTACCTTGCTCTTTCCAGTCCCAGCCCTTTGGTGATAGGCCTGGTAGTGGCCCTTGTAGTTGGTGGGACGACTTTCCCCCCTCATTGACCAGGCCTCCTCCTGACCTGCCTCTCTGCGCAGCGCCGTCCAGGTCTGCCTCTGTGTGCTGTGCCATCGCTTCACAGCCTGCCTCTGCATGCCCGCCAAAGCTTTAAAAAACATTTATTATTGTTTATAATTTTATGTGAACATTCCTATCCATCCTATCATCTATCTTATCCCCACTGCTGCCTTGGCTGATTCCAATTACTGACATCAGTCCTATATAACTAGATAGTAGTCTTGACCAAGCTAAATAAGCCTTGGGCTTTGGAGTTCAGGCCACCTGGCCCAACTCTCTTATTTATAGAAAAGGAAAGTGATGCCCATGGAGGGTAAATGACTTGTTTAAGGTCTTACAAATATCAAGAGAAAAAAGTCTGTTGCAGTGATTAGAGCGCAGGAGTCAGGAAGACTTACCAGCCCTGTCACCTTGAGAAAGTCCCTTAACCTCTTAGCCTCAGTTTTATCTTCTGAAAAGTGAGGATAATAAAATTATCTTATTTATTTATTATTTATTATATAATAATATTATATATATTATTTATAAAATAAAATACACTTCCATTGCATGTTATTATGAGTATAAAACAAGATGTTCTACACGCAGGTAGTTGTTATTATGCATGTGAAGCCTTTGTCGCTGAGTCCTTTCCATCACGTCTGATCCTTCACAACCCCACGTGGGTTTTTTTGGCAGAGGCATTGGAGTGGTTTTCCATTTCTGTCTCCAGCTCATTTTATAGATGAGGAAACGGAGGCAGACAGGATTAAGCCACCTACCCAGGCTCACACAGCTAGTGAGTGTCTGAAGTCCTCCTGACTTGGGGGCTGGCATTCTATCTGCTGTGCCACTTACTTGCCTCTATTTCTGGGGTTTAAACCTGTCACGTTGCATTTCAGATCTTCTGTGAAAGTCTGTGACACCACAATGCCCTCCCACACAGCCACTGACCTAGGAGTGAGGGCCAGAAGTCTACCAGGCACCCAGGCAATGGGCATCCTTTTCTCCCATCAGGATGATATTTGCACAAATTCACACCCGAATAGAACATCATGCCCAGTTGTGGTATCCTGATAGCAAAGTTTCCAGGAGTTAGAGCTTGAGTTCAACTGCTCTTAACAAAGACACTAAATATAAACTGATTTGAAAATCGCTCTGAAGTTCTTCAGTGTCCTGCTGAGGCAGAGGGTGGGGCATGGGTAGTGTGGAGTGGGCATGGGGAGAATTTTCCTTTGACTTTTGGCTGCCAGACTGTCTGAAAGACTTCAAAAGGCAGCCCAGAATCCAAGTCTGCACCCAGCGGCCCCATGGGACGGACATCAGATGGGCCCAAACTCCTACCAAGTCTCACTTTCATTTCTGCATAAGGCAGCTACTGTGCATTGAATTGTGTGCATAATTAGATCATCTAAAGGGAGACCTCACCAGCACACAGCAGCATAAAGAGCTGACAGACCCTTTCCCCCAAGTCCAGTGTAAGAGCCAAAGACCCACAGATGATATTAGAGTAGCAGCACAAATGGTTAGGAGCCATTCACTCATCCCAAAGAGAGAAACACAAGAGAGAGAATAGTATGAGAGAACACTCCAGCTCAGGAAGAGTCATTTGCCCAATGACATCTCCTATCTCTCTCTTTCAACACTCAGTGATCACATCAGTTCCCATGGGTTCAATTATCATCTCTATGCTGAGGACCCTGATCAAAATATCATGACCAGTCTCTCATTCCTAGGTCACTTACTGCTTATTGGACATTTTCGACTGGATGACTCATTGGCGTCTCAAACTCAACATGACCAAAATAGAACTCATTAGCTTTTCCCCAATTCCCCAATTCCATGCTACTGGCCAGGGCATCACCATCCTCCAAGTCACTCAGGCTTGTGACTTCAACGTCATCCTCTTCTCAATTCCCTCCAGAGAGGCAATTAGATGCCAACTGCTGTCAATTTTACCTCTCCAATGGCATCTGTCCCCTTCTCTACGCTCACACTGACTTCATCCCCTCTTGCCTGGACTATTGCAAAGACCTCCCAGTTCATCTCTCTGTTTCAAGTGTCTCAAAACCCTCTCTGGTCTAGGGGCATCTAAGTGGCAGAGTGGATAGGGCACTGGGCCTGGAGTCAAGAAGTTTAAATCCAGCCTTGGACACTTTAGCTCTATGATCCTGGACAAATTCCTTAACTGTTGGGTGTTCCTGCTTCTTCATGTGTAAAATGGGGAAAATAATAGTACCCACCTCACAGGTTGTTGTAAGGATCAAAGTGCTTAGCAACTGTGTCTGGCACATACTAGGCATTATATAAATGGTAGCTATTATTATTACTATTATTAGTCTATCCTCCATACATACACTTGCCAGAGTGATGTTCCTAAAGTCTGACTATTTAATTCTTTAGCTGAATACACTGCAGTACTTCCCTATCAGCTTCAGGATCAGACTCAAATTTCTGTGTTAGGCTTTTAAAACCCTTTACAACTTTATCCCAGCCTACCTTTCCAGTTTTATTATGAATTTTCCCAATTTGGTCTAGCCAAACTGGTCTTGTAGCTGTTGTCCACACATGACATTCCAGTTTTGGTCTCTGTACTTTGTTATAGTGTAAAATCATCATCATCATCATCATCATCATCATCATCATCATCTTCTTCTTCTTCTTCCTCCTCTCCTTCTTCTCTAGTCACCTTAAAAACTCAGCTTGAACATCTATAAGCTTTCTATAAATCCTGAGCTATAGGACCCTTCTTCAATTATATTTATTCTGGAGATATATATATCCAGACATATACATATATACATACACAAGTCTCTCTCTGATACATATATACATATATGTCTGTCTGTCTGTATATACTCGCTCCACTTTCTGTCTGCAGCTCTGCTTGGTTTCAACTTCTCAAAACAAAATAGCTCTTAGTGTCTCCCACCCCCTTCCAGCTTTTACTTTTTTCTGTTGTCTTCCCCATTGGATTGTAAGTTCCTTGAGGGCAGGGATTGCATATCTTTTTCTTATTTCTATCCACAGTGCTTAGCAATGTACCTAGCACATGGTAGGTATTTAACAAATGTTAATTGACCTGAATATATATATATATGTATTTTTAAAATTTAAAAATTGCATATAAACAGATCCACACATTTTCAATATATGTATGTATATATGTACATATATAAGTATATGTGTACATATATGTACACATATACTTAAGCATGTACATGCTAACTTCTTGGATAAAATATAAGCTCCTTGAGGGTAGGGACTATTTAATTCTTGTCTCCACAGAGCACAATGCCTGGCACATAGTAAGCATTTAATAAATGCTTGCTTATTGATTGGTTCTAGGTGCTTAATACGTGTTTGCTGAATTGACTCCTCACAAATTCATCACTTGATTGGATATGTGAGGTCTTCTTTAAGCCCCCATATTAATTCCCTGAGGAGGATTCCTAATTATCATTGGGTTGATTCTCTTAATTCTTTGTATTATAGTCATGAGCTCATGCCTTGAGTTTTGTTTAAGCTTCTGCTCACTAAAGACAGTCTCTTGGCTCTTGAAGTGTCTCCAGAATTTAAGATAAATCCCACCATTTACCAGCAAGTCACAAGTTCCTTTGCTCCCTGCTTCCCCTTGAGGTACTCTGGGCAGAACTGCCCTATGAGACATGAGGGCACTCACAGCAATTTTCCAATACTCCCTTCCCTGTTTTATAAAGCTGCCTTTGCCCCAGCACAAATAGAATCAATAGGCATGTAGAGTGAGCTCCTCACCGTTGCTTACGCATCTCCCACTTGGTTACGTGTGGGGTGTCCCATGCCTTTTGTAGGGAGGAGTCTGGGGTCATGCCTGGCTGTTGAATTGCCAATTCACGGCCTGTTGTGTATGTTTCCATTGGTGCAAGAAGTTGCTGAGTGATCCCAGCTCCTGTGCATCCTTCCAAACATCCCCTTCAAATGTAAACCTTTCACATAGCTAATTCCTGGACTTCTTCACTGCCCATTCAGACTGAAATACCACCCTTTTCCCTGATCTCCTTACAAAGAAAAATATTGGCAAGTAGGAGGGAACATTGAAGTTGCTTTCTCATCCTCAAGCATTTACATACCGATGTGCATTTAAGTAGATAGATGAGTAGATAAGAAAGTCACTTAATGTCATCTGTCTCAGTTTCCTTATCTGGAAAATGGTAATTAAAAAAAAAAGCATGGGAGCAAGCACACCGCTTCGTTTCACTCCATTGGTGACTGGGAAACAGTGAGAGGATTGTCCATTATCTAGAACACAGGCATGCATGCTATTATGAAATTGATGTGCAATGCTGATGAACTTCTCTGGACAACCAAATTTTGATGTAATTTTCCATAAGCCCTCGTGACTGACAGTATCAAAGGTCTCGGTCAGATCTACAAATGTCGTATACAGATCTCTGTTCTACTCTTGCCATTTCTCTTGGAGAAACACCCTATCCATTGTGGCCCTTTCTGAAGCCACTCTGGCTCTCAGGTAGATGACCATCTTCCCGGTGGAGGATCAGTTGATTAAGGAGGACTCTGGCAAGAATCTTGCCAGCAGTGACTAAGAGAGAGACACCCCCGCCCATGCTTGCCAATCTATTTCCTTGACCGTTATAGAGATGGACAATGGAGGCATCCTTGAGCTCCTGGGGGATAACCTCCTCTTGCCATATAGCCTGGAAAATTTCTGTCAGTTTTTGTATGAGGAATGGATCCCTACCTTATACATCTCGAATGGAAAAGAATCAGCACCAGGTACTTTGCCACACAGAAGGAGCCATGTTTTCAGTCATGTTGTCAAATGCTTTCAATGAGGATGAACACGTCAAGGTCAGCAATGGCACCGATGAAAAATTCTTCAACTTGAAAAGGCTACAAGCCAAGACCAAAGTAGAGGGAAGGTTGGTGCATGATCTTCTGTTTGCAGATGACTGTGCACTCAGTGTAGTCTCTGAAGCTTAGGTGTACCAAAGTTCTCTGCTGCTTGTACTAATCTTGGCCTGACAATTAACACCAAGAAATCACAGGTGCCACATCAATCACCACCACACCATCCTACATGGAGCCATTGGTGACAGCAAGTGGAGATGGTTTTCTACTTGAGACGATAAATAAATTTGGCAAAGTTGCAGGATATAAAATAAACCCATATAAATCCTCAGCATTCCTGTATATTTCTAATGAAATCCAACAGCAAGAGATAGAAAGAGAAATCCCATTTAAAGTTATTGTAGACATTATAAAATATTTGGGCATCTACCTGCCAAAACAAACCCAGGACCTATATGAACACAACTTTTCAAAAACTACAAAAACACTTTTCACACAAATAAAGTCAGATCTAACTAATTGGAAAAACATCAAAAGCTTGTGGCTGGGTTGAGCTAATATTAAAAAAATGACAATTTTACCTAAATTAAATTACATATTTAGTGCCATACCAATCAATTTACCAAAAAATTACTTTATAGGGCTAGAAAAAATAGTAAAAAAATTCATTTGGAAGAACCAAAGGTCCAGAATATCAATGGAATTAATGAAAAGAAATGCTAGGGATAGCCTAGCTATAACAGATTTAATCTGTACTATAAAGCAGCAGTCCTCAAAACTACTTGGTATTGCCTGAGGAATAGAGTAGTGCATCAATTGAATAGATTGGGTACATGAGACTCAGCAATCAATAACTACTGTTTCAGAATCTACTGTTTGATAAACCCAAAGACCCCAGTTTTTGGGATAAGAACTCACTATTTGACAAAAAACTGTTAGGAAAACTGTAATATAGTATGGCAGAAACTGGGCATAGACCATTATTTAACACCATATACCAAAATCAAGTCTAAATAGGTGCATGATTGAGGTATAAAGGCTGATACTGTAAGCAAACTGGGAAAGCAAGGAATAGTTTACCTGTCAGATTTGTGGAGAGGGAAAGACTTTATGACCAAACAAGAATTAGAGAGCATTATAAAATGCAGTATGGATAAATTTGATTACATGAAATTGAAAAGTTTCTGTACAAACAAAGCCAATGTAACTAAAATTAAAAGAGAAGTGGAAAATTGGGAAAGGATTTTTACAACCAATGTCTCTGATAAAGGCCTCATTTCAAAAATATACAAAGAATTGAGTCAAATCTATAAGAATACAAGTCATTTCCCAATTGTTAAATGGTCAGAGGATATGAACAGGCAGTTTACAGAGGAAGAAATTAAAGATATTTATAACCATATGAAAAAATGCTCTAAATCACTATTGATTATAGAAATGCAAATCAAAACAACTCTGACATACCACATCTCACCAGTCAGATTGGCTAAGATAACAAAACAGGAAAATGACAAATGCTGGAGAAGATGTAGAAAAATTGGAACACTAATGCATTGTTGGTGGAGTTGTGAACTGATTCAGCCATTCTGGAGAGCAGTCTGGAACTATGCCCAAAGGGCTATAAGTAATTTCATACCCTTTGACCCAGCAATACAACCCCTAGGGTTGTATCCCAAAGAGATCATAGAAGTGGGAGGCAGACCCATATGTACAAAAATATTTATAGCAGCTCTTTTTGTGGTGGCAAAGAACTGGAAAATAAGGAGATGCCCATCAACTGGGGAATGGCTGAACAAGTTGTGGCATATGAATGTAATGGAATGTGCTATAAGAAATGAGGAGCAGATGGACTTCATATTTACCTGGAGAGGCTTATACGAACTGATGCTGAGTGAAAAGAGTAGAACCAGGAGAAATTTGTACACAATTACAGACACAACATATGCGTGACAACCAATTTTGATTGACTGGACTCTTCTTGGCAATGCAGGGTTATAAGTCAACCCCAAAAGAGTCATGATGGAGAGAGATGTCTACATTCAGAGAAAGAACTAGAAAGAACAGTTTGAATGTAGATTAAAGCAAACTACCTGCTCTTTCTTTTTCTTGTTTGTTTTGGTTCCTCCTTCCCATTGTTCATTCCATCTGATACAATCCTTCTTTATAACCTGACTAATGTCTAATGTGAAAGTATCTGCAGATCCTATGCCTGATTGTACGCTGGTATGGTGGGGGGGGGCAGCAGGGAGGGGAGGGAGGGGAAGAAAATTTGAAAGTCAAAGAACTGGGGAACTGAATCTTATAAACTCAAAGTAAACGAACAAATTAATAAAGACCAAATAAAATTTAAAAAAAGGAAAAAGAAAAGAATAGCTGAGTAGATCCTGAATTTCAAATAAAACCGATTGTTTTACTTAAGGAAAAACAAAATTGCCTTTATAAGAGGGGAAAATAGGCCTCAAATGGACTCTGAAGAGATGTACACCTTCTTTTCAAATATAGTTGTTATGGATGCAAAAAAAAGTGGAGATATTTTGAATGCTGTGGAGTTCACTAATCTTGGTAGTGTACTCTCCAGGGATGGACACATTGATGATGAGGTCAATGCACACATTGACAGAGCTAGCTCAGTGTTTGGGAGACTTGGAAGGAAAGTGTGGGAGAGAAAAGGTATTGGACTGACTACTAAAATGCAAGTTGTGCCGACCTTCTTGTTGTATGCCTGTGGTATATGGTCACTACACCAGCCCCACTCCAGGAAAGTGAATCACTTCCATTTGAATTTTCTTAGGAATATTCTGAAGACCACCTGGCAGGATAACATACCAGACATTGAGGTCCTCACTCAAACTAAACTGCCAAGCATTCAAACTCTGCTTCAGAGAGCACCACTCCAAGGGACTGGCCACATTATTTGAATGCAAATCATATGCTTGCCCAAAAGACTATTTTATGGAGAACTCATGGAGGGCAAGAGTTCACATGGTGGTCAGAAGAAGCAATACAAGGACACTCTCCCAGTCTCTCTGAAGAACATTGGAATTGATTGTGTGACATGGGAGACACTGGCACAGGACCAGTCGTCATGGCGTGCCCACATCAGAGAGCGAGCTGTGCTCTGTGAGCAAAGCACAATCGAGACAGCTCAAAGGAAATGGAGGATGCACAAATTTGGGGAGTCCACCCCAAATGTTGTGCCTGGCCTGTGGTAGAGCATTCCCAACTTGCGTTGATCTGGTCAGTCACAGTCGGACACACTCTGACTTGACTCTGGCATAGTGATGTCTCTTTGGTCCTCTTCAAGAATGAAAGACAGCAACTGAACCAAATCCGTAAAACACTCCCCCTGCCCCAGAGCTGTGGGGATCAAATGGGACACACTCTTTAAAGTGTTACCTAGATGTGAGCTACAATTATTGTTCTGATTTTATAGGTGAGAGAACTGAGGCAGACAGTCCAAACGACCTACCCAGGGTGATGCACTTAAGTCAGTGTGTGAGGCTGGATGGGTTCTTGATTCAGAAGGTAAACCCACTAGCTTTTGGATCCCACAACTGCCTCATGGAACCCAAGAAGAATGGTTTGATTTTTTAAATTTATTTTTAATGTCTAATTAGCAGAACTTTAGAGGGATGGGATTTCTTGGCAGAGTATATCATGCTCATTTAAAAAAATAAATGTGAAATTTGTGTTGCTTTCTTAATATTTGTTACTAGTGTTTGGCAGCAGCCTAGAGTTGTGGAATTGTGTACCAAGTATGAACTAGATCATCCTGACTCTTACCATTTCATTTTTTAAAATTGCTTTAATTAAATGAGCCAGAAGGATTTCCCCCCTTTTTTTTTCCTAAGAGGAATAAGTTCAGACACATTATAAGGTTAGTTTTTCAAAGCATTTAGTCCACAAGAAAGAATCTATCACGTCATGTTGTGAAGGTAACTTTTTGCCATATGTTATATACTAGACTGGCTGTAAATAATCGTAAAATGAAATGCCAAAATTTCCCCTGACATGTGGTTTCTCATTAAGTTTTGATGCAGTTTCTCCAAAGCGAAACTGGTTGAGGGGCTGATTTCTTGTATTGTCAAGCTGTTTTCTGAGAGCTTTTGTTGGCCCACCTACCTGGATATGTAATTAACTTCAGCACCCAGAGGGCTTCTCGGGGAGTTGGGCTGTATTACCACGGAAGGAAAGCTTCTTTTCTGTAATACTACGCCCGATCCAAAGTAGCTTCAGTGACCATTCTTTAATGATCCCATTTAAAAGTCAGATGGGATGAGGACAGGCAACTGAACTAAAGGTTATTTTAGAGTTAGCCCCAGGTGGAGACCCGACAGAAAACTCTAGTTGCCATCATTTCAGTCCCATGGACCAGGTTCTTGGTTTCTTCTTTTTCATATATACTGATGAGTGCTTGAGAACTAGGAGGTAGCATGATGGAGTGGGAAAGTTGGCTGGATTTGAAGTCCAAGGACCTGAGTCAGATCAGTACCACCTGTGTGACCTTGAGCCATCTCTCCACCTTTCTGTGCTTCAGTTTCTTTACCTATAATACAAGCGGGTTGGATTAAATGACCTCTGAGTTCCTTCCAGCTCCAAAGCTATGATCCCTTAAATTAGAGATGATTTCAAGGAGGAAATTTTCATACAAAAAGTAATATGGCCAGTAGTAGCCAATCTATGTAGGGAGAAGAAGATATGGATCAAAATTGGGACTATGTTTTAGTTGTCACCAGGGACAACTAATGGAGTTCACTTCTACCCAGAGTTTTATTGGTGTAAATTTCTCTCAGTGTATTCAATTTTAAGTAAGCTTGTACTTAATCCTCAAAAAAAGAATGAATAAAAAATAAGTATTTACTGTGTTCCAAGACCTGTGAAAACAAATACAAATTCAGAACGGTGGATTACATTCTCAAAAGTAGATGAAACACATAGAGGCCAGGGAGGGGAGTTTTATTCTGGGTAGTCACAGGGATGGTGAAGGGAGTCATAGGGTCAGAGATCAACATGTCCTTTCCAGAAGCAATTCTAGGATTCATTTGATTAATCTTCCCAGAGCAGGAGGTAGAATGGAATTGGGGAAGAACTAGAAGTCAGCAAGATAGATTGGGTGGATGACGGGGTATAAAACGGGTCTGATCTGGGTCCAGCTAGACATAGCAGCCTAAATGAGATTTTACTCACTTTTCAATGAAGACAGTTCAATGAGACAGTGGAAACAGTTTCTTAGAAATCAGAGATTGTTGAATGGCACCCATTGGTAAAGGGCCAAGAAACCACGAGAAGACATGTAGGGATACAGTTTCAGATGATGTCAG
This sequence comes from Petaurus breviceps papuanus, assembly GCF_028583685.1. NCBI lineage: Eukaryota > Metazoa > Chordata > Mammalia > Diprotodontia > Petauridae > Petaurus > Petaurus breviceps. The sequence continues at coordinate 23,771,585 of NW_027186352.1, forward strand.
GGGACATTTTCTTGGTGGTTTTCCAAGAATGATGAGGGAGAAGGTACTGATGGAGTTATATAGTACCTTGATGCTGGAAGGGACCCCAAAGACCATTTAGTTCCATACAAACCTTATAAAGCATTCCCTCTACATCATTCCCAGAGAGGGACCATCCTACAGTGAAGGAATGCCCAGTACCTTCAGAGGTAACACATTCCACTTTAGTAAGTCCTTCCTTAAATCAAGCCTCAATATAGTTATTGTTACATTAGAGATTTCTTCCTTTACATCTTAGAAGACTACCTTGATAACTCAGGTAAGATCAGGCAGTTATTGAGCATTCATGAAGGACTTAATATATGCCAGGCACTTTGCTAAGGTAAGGTGTGTGTGTAGGATATTAGATCTACCAGTAGTTTAGATGTTAGTGTGAATTAGATCAGTCATATTCCTTCTTAATGACAAGTTTAGAACAAGTGAATTTTGTGGATTGGGAAATGAATAATTTTGGAGCCTTACTGTGTGACCTTAGTAAATACCTGTTTCTCTGAGTATTGAGTAAATACTATTCTCTTCATTTTGCAGATGGGGAAACTGAGGAAGTAATTTGAGAAAGATAATATAGCTATTCAGTGAAAGAGTCCACAATGAAACCTAGGTTGAGTGTTCTTTCCACCTCTCCATGGTTCAGAGAGTGCTTTTTTGTTTCATTTTTGTTTCTGTTGCTTTTCATCCTTCTGGTTCAGGTGCTGAGGAGAGTCCTGGACGTGAGATCATGAGAATTGGGGTTTATATCCCGCCTTGGGGAAAGTCATCCTCTCTGAGTCTCAGTTCCTCCATCTGTAAAATGGTGCTGACAATAGTAATCACTTTACAATTTTGTTGTGAAGATCTAGTGAAATGATGGATATAAACCACTTTGTGAACTTTTAAGTCATTGTTACTGCTTTTGTTTTAGCTGTTCTTATTGGCAGTTAGAGGGTCCAGTGGATAGAACACCGGACTCAGAGGCAAGAAGACCTGAATGTAAATCCAACCCCAGATTCACCAGCTGTGTGACCCCTGGCAAGGCACTTAACCTCTGGTTGCCTCAGTTTCCTCAACCGTAAAATAGGGAATACCTCATCTCTATTTTAAGACCCTACCTCTCAAGGTTATAGTAAGGACCAAGAAAGATAATATTGCAAAAGTTCTATGTAAATACTATCTATTCTTACTGTTGTAGTTAGGACCAATCCTTCTGTTGCCTAGCCCAAAGGGTTAATGAAGGAAAGGTACCACAGATATGTTAGAAATTTTTAAAATTGTCTTCTCTTTCTTGGCCACAACTTCCCTCTCTATGGGTTGAACCAGATGACCCTTAAGGTCCTCTTCACCATAGAATTTGTATAAATCCATTTTCACATTTTTTTAAATATAATTCTCCAGAACATCCGATGTTTTCATTTTGCAAATACCTAGATGCTAGTTATCTTAAAAAATTCTCTGTATTGACCAACAAAGCTTTTATGACTCCATTCAGTTACAATTCAGACTGGAAACTGCTGACCCCTGGTGCACAAAGCTGTGTCTTACTCAGAATTCATGATAGCTTAGTTCTGGAGGTGGAGCAGAGCTGAACAAAATGGAAAAATCTCTCTGCAACAATAAGCCATCAATTGAGGACATGGCTCCTATTGCCAGGACATTAGTGCCTTTACCCAGTTAGAGAACACCCACCCCCAGATTGCAATGTGTCACTCGATCTCGTACCGGCAGCTCTCTCCTTGTGTCTGGCTCATGCTGGGGTGCTAGGCTTGCCTCATTGCACCACATTTAACATGTTCTGCTTCTCTCAGTCTCTGATTCTGAACGCTTTTACTGTAAATCGAAACTGCCTCCACAGCATGCTGGGTCTGGCCTCTGATTGGGGGAAATTTTGTGTGCTTCTGTAAACACGGGCTCAGTTTCAGACGGGTCATGAAAGGTGATGCCTAGAGAGCTTAGCCCAGTTCTCACTTTGGCTGCCAGTGTTTCCCATCACTCCCATGTGCAAATGCACTAGAATGGCCATGGCACTCAGCCACTGGCCTTTTGGAGGAGCAAGCCAACAGGTGCAGCTTGGATTTCAGGTGAGGAACCACAAAAGGCAAGATAGAAAGGCTTGGCTCACCATGCTAAACTGCTTCTATTGTCTATTTGAGCCACACCTCAGATTTTTTTTTCTACTGCAAATGCCTTGTCCCATTTTTTCCTGCTCAGGGCATTTCAAAGCCTCTACTTCTGGATTCTTAGGAAGAATAATGATGAGGGCATGGTAACTGGGGCTTTTTCATAGGGTCGAGACATGGTGGTGGGGGTGGGGGGGCTTTAGCCGTCTGGAGACTCCCTCCATATGCCTTGTGCTTCATGGTCCTCTTCTGAACCACACCTATGTGGCACAGTGGGGTATATGGCGTGTTCAAGGAGGACCAGCAGCTCTGGTGTGGGAGCTTGCCAAGCCCTTTCCAGGGCTGGTGTCAGCTCTCACCTACAGCTCCAAGAAGCTGCAGCATGTGCAGTGGCCACACCTCATCAACTGTCTCACCAGGATAAGTGTAACCAAAGGGCCTCCAACCCACAGGTGAGTTGGGGGGAAGGTATATGTAACCTCAACTCTGTGAAGGTCAGGTACTCTTTCACAGACCTCAAGCATGTGAAGACTTCCCCCAGTGAAAAAGGTGGATGTGAGCAACTTGTTCTAACAGGCCATGGAAGGGGTAGAAGCAGATACTGTGGAGGCCTTAGAGCTTGGTCTGCTATCAGAGATGCCCAAGTCACTCACTCCATCTTGGGCCATTGCCAGTCATGATGACTTTTATCTTGCCCCTGGGAGAATGAAGCTGGCTCCTTTGTGCAGCTCTACTCCCCTTAAATCCAATTCCCCCATGAGTCAAGACATCACCTCATGATGTCACTGATCATCTTGAAGAATGATGGACAAACAGCACCAAAAACAATAGGGTAGAGCCTTCTCTTTCACCCCAGTGTTCCTAGGTACACCTCCTTCACCCAAAGGCCATCCTTTGGACCACCACTGCTACTGTTGACCTTCCCTGTAACTGTGTTACCTCAGGTGCGAGAGTTCATTATTATAACTCTAGCCACGGATAGAAATCATTTTCTTTCACAAGTCACAAATTTTGAAAAGCAGATACAGGATTGAGAGGTCAAGAGACATGTTTGTTTTCAAGTAGTCTCTGTGGGATGCATAGTACTAATTCCCTCCTTTCTCCCCAACTCCCCCATTAGTTATGGAAATAAGTATCAGTCCTACTTCATAGCTGTTCATCTCTAGTGAGGTCATGGGCTATAGCTATAGAACAAAAGATTTAGATCATCTATACAGAATACTTTTTTAAGCCTGAAATATTGTTAAACAGGGGCATGCATAGCAGAGACTGTAAAGTCTTTTTTTTTTCTTTTGGTCTTTCAGAAATAAATTTTCACCAATTTGAAAACGCTCTAGGTGTAGTGAGACCTGAAAAGTCAGGAATGACTATAGGTCAACTGAGTCCTCAGAATGCCTTCTGGGCTTATAATTGATTTTATTAACCATTTGGTAAATAATTGCTATATGCCTATTTATTTATTTTAATAACAACATACATTGCAACATAGTGTGATAGGAAAAACCCAAGGTATGGAGTTAGAAGACTTGAGTTTTGGTTCATCCTCTGCCACTTAATAGCTGACTCTGGACAAACTGCTTCTTCCCTCTGGGGCTCCTTTTCCTCATTGGAAAAACAAAGAGTTGGACTAGAAAGGTCACTGATAATATTCCTTCTAGCTCGATACCTATGATCCTAAGTGGTTTTATGTCGCTTATTTGGATACTTAATGTTTACAAACATTGCTGATTTTCTGTTGAACTGATGTGATAAGCAAGAGTCGGAAATAATCAGCCTCGGCAGGTTGGTGCTTGATCACTCTTACAGCATCAACTAGGGGAAGGATGCTTTCTTCTGAAAGAACTGTTGAGAACACTGGTAAGCAGTTTGGCAGAAAATGCAATTAGATTAGTATCTTATACCATATACAGCAGTGAATTCCATTTATAACAGAAATTCCGTGCAAAATCATTTTTAAAAACTCAAATAAAGTGGGAGAAGTTACTTGGCACAGCTTTGGTTAGAGAGAACTGTTAAGCAAACAAGAGATAGAGGAGATCATGAAGGAGGAAAAAAAAGACAACTTCAACTCATAAAATTAGAACAAAAAAAACATTTGTATGAATAATGCATAAGAAGAGGAACTATCAGGGGATCTAGGTGGCACAGTGAATTGAGCACCAGCCCTGGAGTCAAGAGGACCTGAGTTCAAATCTGACCTCAGACAATTAACACTTACTAGTTGTGTAACCTTGTAACCTTGGGCAAGTCACTTAATCCAAATTGCCCAGCCTTTGCCCCTCCAAAAAGGTTAAAAAAAAAAAAGAGGAGCTATTAGTTGAAGGGAAATGCTTTGTATTAAATAGGATAGGGACTAGACATGTAATTTTAATAATACAGTGAATTCCCATGGGTAATTCTACTCTACTCATGAAGGTTAAAACCTCTGAAATTTATAAACTGAGTCCAGAGCGTTGAACGGTAAAATAACTTGCCCCGGGTCAAATGTCTGTGGCCATCAAAAAGGTTTGAGAGATCTAATTTCTGAGCATTTCATCATTGTATTAATAAGGGCAGCACATCATTAATAAAAGGATGGTCACTTGGCCACCTCTCTGAGACCAAGGACAATCATGGCAGGATGTTCAGGTCTTACATGGTGTTTTGGAAGAGGAGTAGCAATAAGCTCAGATTGGTTAAGAAAGAATATTAAGATGAGGGGCTGACAGTAATGTCATGTCCCCCTTGAACAGAGAAACTCTCTCCATACCCAGGCTACCCCAAGCCTAGGATAATGTATTCAAGGAATGTGTGCCCCACCCAAGTATGAACAGAACACAACGGCTACTCCAGCAGGCTTGGGTCTTGAACAAGAAAGTTAGTCCAATCTCGTTGTCAGCAATGTCCTTCAAGAGACTGACCATTTTAAAATCAGGATTTTTAGAAGAAGGGGAGAACTCTGGATCTCCCCAAATCATTGGTTACTAATAACAATTTATCTCATGGTTACCATGTGTCAGAGTCAGAACTTGAACTCAGCTCTTCCCATCTCAGATGTCAGCTGTCTCTTCGTTGTAGTACAGTGCCTCTCATCAAATATATACCGAACATCTGTAGCAAAAGTCTGATATCTAAGAGATGTAGGTATTTAACTATAGGACCAAGAGCCATTCTCAATACCTAAGTAGTCAAAGGATATGAAGTTTCTTCAATCCAAACAACTATGAGGTTGCCTTCATACCCAGGACATTGGCAAAGATGAAGCAAAGGACAGAAATAGTTACTCCTGGGAATATGGGAAGACGGATCCACAGTTGGAGGATGTAGGAATTGGTCCAACCACTAAACAGTTGGTATTGTTAGAGAAGTCACTCAGCTGTTCAAAGCTGTTCAAAGCTAACTCAGAGATACCATTATTGGACAAGAATCTCAAGGAGGCCAAACAAAGAAATTCCATATGTAACAAAACATTATAGTGATGCTAATTTGTGGTAGAAGAACCCTGGAAGCAAAGCCGGATCATAGATTTGGAGCCAGAAGGTATTTTAGAGGTTATCTTCCCTGAACTCATTATGAGAAATTTTGACCTAGATGGATCAAGAAATTTGCTCAAGGTGGAGGCAAAGGGAATGGTACAGTCATTGTTAAGAGCTTACTATGTGCCAGGCATTGTGCTAAGTGCTTTACAAATATATCTAATTTGATCTTCACCATGACACTGTGAGGTGGATGCTATTATGCCCATTTCACAGTTGAGAAAATAGAGGCAGGCAAAGGGGAATTGACTTTCCCAGGGTCACACAGATAGTCAGTGTCTGAGACTGAATTTGAACTCAGATGTTTCTGACTTCAAAGCCATCCACCTCACCACCTAGCTACTAAAGTCACTTGGGAAGTAAGGAGAAGAACGTAGGTTTGAGCTCCAGACTTCTGGTTACAAAGCCAGTATGCCCCGGGGGACAGATGAACAAGCTGTGATATAAAATGCAACAGAGGGGCGGCCAGGTAGCACAGCGAGTAAGAGCACCTGCTCCAGTGTTGGGATGACCTGGAGATCCAATCCCGGGCTCAGACACTTAGCATCCACCCAGAAACACCTGGCCGTGTAACCTTAAGCAAGTTACTTAACCCCAATTGCTTAGGAGTGGCCAGGTGGCTCAGCGAGTAAGAGCACAGGCTCTAGTGTTGGGATGACCTGGATCAAATCCGGGCTCAGATACTCAGCACTACACTCAGAAATAACTGTCCGTGTAACCCTGAGCAAGTTACTTAACCCCAATTGCTTAAAAATAGAATAAAATAAAATGCAACAGAATATTGTTTTGCTTTAAGGAATGATGTGTATGGGAAATCCAGAGCAGAGCTGTATAAGATGGGAAGATTCTTCATTCAGTTAAGACATAGATTTTGTTGGGAAGAAATAAGAATTTATATGAAGTGAATTGAACAGAGCTGGGAAAGCTAAGCAATGGGCATAATAACACAAGTGACCAGGGTACAAACAAAGACACCAGAGTATAGACAAACACTCTGAACCTTGCTCCATCGGCCTTGGCCCTGGAGAAGAGATGAAGAACTGCATTTCTCTCTGCTCCTTGGGAACACAGGGGCCAGAGTCTATGTAACACTGCTTGTCAGTTGTGTGGTTTGTTGTGCTTGGTTTTTTCCTTGTGTACTCTGGGTTGAGGTGGGAAGTGTATCCTGAAATGGCTATGACATAAAAACACGAGACATTGGTACTACTGGATAAATAGAAGGAAGGTTGATTTCCCTCATCTCCTTGCTTCCTCCGTGGCTATTCTCCATAGATGCACATCAACATCCATCCATGCTTGGTAGAGCGGTCAGATGATTCATTACCAGGCAGAGCATAAACCCCTTGAGGGCAGGTATTGGGTTTTGTTTTATTTTTGGTCTTTTGAACTTAGGTCTTTCTGACTTCCAGGATGGTTCTCTATTCACAGAGCCACCTAGCTGCCTCAGGAGGGCAGTCTCCCACAGAGCTTTTAGTCAGCTGCTGCAGCCTTCGGGAATGCAGGGTCACCTACTCATCATACTGAGGTCTGGGGGAGGATTTGGTTTGTTAAATAGAAATTCTTATGCCACATTAAATTGGGCTCTCACTGGAGCATTAGGAAATATTTTGGCCTTTTTTGGCCAAAAATGTGGTCACTGAAGATGCAGGACTCCAAGATGAAGCAATAGCAACACATTGAGAGGCCCCAGGATCAGAGGAACATCTGTTTTCCAGGTGGTCTCAGGGAGCAGAAGGTCCAGGGCAACTGGTCCCAAGACTGCTTCTATTAAGGAGGATCATTCCTGCTCCCCACCCTCCTACTAGGGTTCAACCAGGAACAGAAGCAGGGAAATGACGGTCAGCAAAAGGCCAACACGTGAATTTGAAAAAAAGAAAAACCAAATAGATGGTTTAAAATTATTTTTTACTCTCTCTCCTTTTTAAATTTCAACACAGACAAGCAACTCTTCCAGAAAGACACACTGTATGACTCTGAGTAAATCAGCCTCCTTCTCGTGTACCCAGACAACTCCCTAAGACTATACATTACTGACAAGTATCTGATATGTACCACATGAGTGGAGAACTTTTCTACACTGGAAAGGAAATCAGAGATCTGGACCAAAAGTAAAAATGCAGCAGGAACTATGGTAGGTGCTGAGAATCCGAAGACCAAAATTCAATAGTCTGATCCTTTAAAGGTTGGAAAATATTTGTCTAAAGAAGAGTTGTTGGATTGGCTAGGTGGCACAGTGAATAAAGTACTGGCCCTGGAGTCAGGAGGACCTGAGTTCAAACCCAGCCTCAAACACTTAACACAAAACTAGCAGTGTGACCTTGGGCAACTCAACCCCAATTGTCCTGCCTTCCCCCCTCCAAAAAGCGAAACAAAACAAAACAAAAACAAACAAACAAAAAAAAAGAGCTGTAGAAAAAAATCTTCCTGGCCAGGAGAATCTCACACTGCAAATGTCCTCCAGGAACTTAATGGTTCAAAGTGTTTCCCAGTGCACTGAGCTTGTGATTTTCTCCAGATCTATCCCTTCTTGCATAAGCAAGCCAGAAGCTTTTCACAGTTCACATCACTCTGATGTTGTCAGAATGCAGCAGAGCTTTGGATTAGCTCTCTTCTCAGGCTGTGTCCTGTTTTTCTTCTTTCTTGCAAAAAGGAATCCATCAGCTCTCTCAGTAGGGTATTCTGAGAAACCTGTCAGTCAGTCAATAAGCATGTATTAAGGGGCGGCCAGGTAGAACAACAAGTAAGAGCACCGGCCCCAGAGTCGGGATGACCTGGGATCAAATCTGGGCTCAGACACTTAGCACCCCCCCAGAAACACCTGGCTGTGTAACCTTGAGCAAGTTACTTAACCCCAATTGCTTAGGGGCAGCCAGGTGGCACCGTGAGTAAGAGCACCGGCTCCAGTGTCGGGATGACCTGGATCAAATCCAGGCTCAGATACTCAGCACCACACCCAGAAATAATAACTGGCCGTGTAACCTTGAGCAAGTTACTTAACCCCGATTGCTTTAAAAAAAATAAGCATGTATTAAGCACCTACTATATGTATACACACACACACACACATATATATATATATATATATATATGTATGTATGTATCAGACATTGTGCTAACCACTGGGGATGCAGAAAGAGGCAAAAGATAGTCCCAGCTCTCCAGGAACTTACAGGATAAGGGAAGGATCTATGAAGCAAACAAATACAAAGGAGAAATGGGAAATAATTAATAGAGGGTGGGGGCTGCAATTAAGAGGGGTTGGATAAGGTTTTCTATAGAAAGCAGGATTTTAGTTGGGACTTAATAGAAGTCAGGAGGCTATAGTCTCAGAGTGGAGATGGAGAGAATTCCAGGCATGGGGGGAGAGCCCAAGAGAATGCTGGGAGTGAGAGATGGAGTATCTTGTTCACAGAAGAGCCAGGAGGCCAGTGTCAGTGGCTTGAAGAGTAGGTGTTGGGAGGAAGGGGCAAGAAACCTGGAAAAGAAGAAGGGAATTAGATTATAAAGGGCTTGGGAGATCAAACAGAGGATTTTCTATTTGTTCCTAGAGGTGATAAGGAGCTTTGGAATCTATCGAGAAGAGTAGTGAAATGGTAAGAACTGAGCTTTGGGAAACTCACTTTAGTGGCTGAATGAAACATAGATTGGAGTGGGGAGAGATTTGGGCAGGCAGATCCACCAGCAGCTGTTGCAGTGGTCCAGATGTGAGGTGGTGAGGCCCTGCACTAGTGTGGGGACAGTGTCAGAGGAGAGACGTGAGTATATTGGAGAGATGGTACAGAAGTGAATGACAGGTCTTGGCATCAGCTTGCTTATGGGGGGTGAGAGACGGTGAGGAGTCAAAGACAACTCAGGCCATGAGTCTGAGGGGTTGGGAAAATGGCATTGCCCTCTACAGTAATAAGGAAGGCAGGGGCCAGGGGCAAGATTTAGGGGGAAAGATAATGAGATCTGTTTTTGACATAATGAGTCTAAGATGTTTACTGAACATTTATCCCAAAATGTCTGAAAAACATCTGGAGATGAGAGATTGTAGGTCAGCAGAGAGGTTAGGGCAAGGTAGGTAGATTTTAGAATTGTCAATATAGAAATAGTAATTATGTTCATAGTGGCTGATGAGATCACCAAATGAAGAAGTACAAAGAAAGAGAGAAGAGGGCCCAGGAGAGAACCCTGTGGGACACCTATGGTTAGAGGGTGTGATCTTGGGGAGGATCTTGCAAAGGGGACAGAGAAGGAGTGGTCAGGTGGGAGGAAAACCAAGAGAAAGTGGTGCCTGGAAAACCTAGAGAGAAGTGAGCATCAGAGGAGAGAGTGACCAGCAATGCCAAAGACTGAGGAGAAGGCTAGGAGAATGTGGGTAGAGAAAAGGCCATTGGGTTTGTCAACTGAGAGATCATTAGTAACTTTGGGGAGAGCAGTTTCAGTGGAATTATAAGGTCAGAAGTGAGATTGTAAGGGGTTAAAGAGAGTAAGGGAAGGAAAAATTGGAGGCCCCTGTTGTGGATGGTCATTTCAAGAAGGTTACCCATAAAGGGCAGAAGAGATATATGATGGTATTAGCAGGGACGGAAGGATCGAGTGAGGATTATCTGAGGATGGGGGAGATGTGGGCATATTTGCAGGCAATGGAGAAGGATGTACTAGAGGAAGAAAGGTGGAAAATAGTGTGGATGACAGAAGACACAGTCTTCTAGATGGGAGGGGATAGAATGGGAGCATTTGAGCAGGCAGGGGGATTAGCTTTGGTAAAAAAAAGACCATCTCATCATGTGACACAAGTGATGCAGGAAATTATGGTAGAAGGCATCTGAGTGATAGGAGATAAGGAAGAGGGGAGAAGTGGGATCTTGCAGTGAATGGCCTCATTTTTGCCCTGTAAAATATGAGGGAAGGTTCTCAGCTGAGAGAGTGAGGGAAGGGGGAGCAATGGGAGGTTTGAGGAGGGATAAAAAGGTTTGGAAGAGCCACTGTGGAGAGTGGGATAGTGAGTTGATAAGGGAGGCATGGTAGCATTGCCTAGCAGTAGTGAGGGCCCAGTTGCAGTTGTATAGCATAAATTTGTATTGAACCCAGTCAGAATTGTTGCATGATTTTCATTTATCAGTATATGTTTGGGTGTGAAGGTGATGAATAGTGGAAATGAGGTTTTGTAGGACAAAACTGGTCATAGGATAAGAGGTTAGAAAAAAAGGAAGACAGAGTAGAGATGATTTGGTTCACCAAGGTTCAAGATGGGGAAAAGAGGAGAAAGTGGCTAGTGGGAGGAGGGAAACCATCTCCCTTCTCCCGTCTCCTCTGGATAAGGTGTGGGAAAGGCTTGAAGGATCAAGGGACTGGAGGTCATCACAAGGATGAATGTTTGGTAAAGGAAGGCAGAGGGAGAGTGTGGCAGCAAGCACCCCAAGTGTCCTCAGGATTGCTGACAACACAGGTTCTTGGATCTGCTTTGATAAAGGAAAGCAACTCAAAATGGGTTAACAAGCTTACTTTAATCAGTCAGACATGTATAGTTTACCTAGTTCAGGGGAAAAAGGTCAGCACCCCGAACTTCAGAATATACAGACAGAATTATCAAGACAGAAACAAATCAAGTAGACAGCTTTCCAAACTGTCCAACCACTACATCCATACCAAATCAACATCTGGGTTTCAACATCTGGGTTTTTCAAAGCCGGGGGGGCTCTGGACAATGGCTTCCCAGAATCCATATCAAATCACAGAACACTTCTCAAAGTGAGCCCCAAAACAAAGCTACACATCAGGGCTTATATAGCCTTCTCCTGGCTCAGAGAATGTAACAACCTTATTGACTCACTGGCCAATCAAGAAGTATCTACAGAAAAACAAGCCTCCCACCCCAGGCTCCAGGTGCACTTTAGCCTAGGGGCAGGGAAGATCTTTAAAATTTACATTCCCATTACAGAGAGGTAGCTAGCCAATAGGTTACACTCAGATAAGGGAATTTCCTATTCCTAAATATGAAGGTAGCATATTTGGGGGTGATGGCTAGGTTGAGTATATGACCATCTTTGTGTGTGGCTGAGGTAGGGTAGAGGAGTAGATCTTGGCTAGTGAGTAGGAAGTTGAGGAACTGAGTAGTTGAAGTGTTTGAAAGAGAGTCAATATGTTGAAGTCCCCTAGTATGAGAGAGCAAGAGCTGGTGAGGAGAGGAAAATTATGAGTCAGGCAACGAACTTATTGAGGAAGGAAGGTTATAGACAGCAGCTACCAGGGTTTTGATTGGGTGGTAGATATTGAACCTCGAAGGAGGTGAGGTTACTGAGGGATGGAAGCAGGGAGAGAACCTGGAATTGGCAATGGGGAATAAAGAATATTCTAACTCCTTTGCCTCCATCAGTGAACCACATGTTCAAGAATGGGATTTCTGGGGCATAGATAGTTGTAAACAAATAATTGACAGTTGAGTGACTTTCTTATAATAATTATGAATTGTTTTCCTAGAATTATTGGCCCAATTCACAGTTCTACTAAAAATGCATTAGTTTCAAAATGGTGATTTGCGAAAATAATTAGTGCAAATGCAAAGAGGGGGAGCACTGTTTACACCCTTAGCAATCCAGGTTCGCAGACTCAATGTACTCCTAGTCTCTACTGTTTTCCCATCCTCTCATATCTAACCAGTTGCAAAGTTTTATTGATTCTCCCTTCATACCAATACTCCAAACCATCCCAATCACGGGGCCACCTCCCTAGCCTGGGCATTCATAACCTTTGTCCTGGACAATGGAAACAGTCTGCCATAGGGAATATTTCTTAGAACAGGGGTCTGAGAACTTCCTGGCATACTGAAATTTTCAGTTCAGAGGGATACTTATTCCCTCTTAGCTTTGAGAGACAATTGGATCATGAGAATCTCTGAGCTGAGAAGTGAGCTCGAGTCATGTCTAGTAGTTTTAAAATGGACACAAAAACACACAGACACACACACACACACACACACACTGACAGAAAGAGCTGAGGACTATGTGAGCCAAGGAGCAGCAGCAGTAGAGGAAACAGTGTTTCAGTCTCCTCCTAAGACTTAGTGAAGCTAGCTAGAAAGAATTGTCAGGGAGCGGCCAGGTGGCTCAGCGAGTAAGAGCACAGGCTCCAGTGTCAGGATGACCTGGATCAAATCCAGGCTCAGATACTCAGCACCACACCCAGAAATAATAACTGGCCGTGTAACCTTGAGCAAGTTACTTAACCCCGATTGCTTTAAAAAAAAAAAAAAGAAAGAAAAAGAATTGTCAGCACGTGGGCAGATGGGCCAAAGGAGAAACCCAAAAAGGGCTGATTTGTGACTGGAAAGGAGAAACTAATGTGGACCACTGGGCCCTTATAAATATTTTGGATCAGAAGACTCTGGTTGAAGTTGCTACTTGCACTCACCTCTTCAAGGACTTCAATGGTCCAAAGGGTTGACGCTTTCCCAACTGCTCCTCAAGTCTGGCCCATAATCAACACTGAATTGTACACTACTCATTCCTTTTACCTAATAATTTCCCATATCCTTATTTTGCCTCAACCACATAAAGAGAGGGATTAGCTGGAAATGCACAAAATTTAAATTATGGTAGAGACAAACTTCTGCCTGAATATTAGGGATTTCCCTAATTGGGGGCTTCAAGCTATTGTCACTGAATTAATAACTTCTCATCTGATAAAGCCTCAACAAAGTACCAGAGAAGAGGACCACATTGACTTAAGGAATATTATATTACTCTTAGGCTAAAAGTAATTAATCATTAATATTAGGATGAGGGTGCTTTACTCTCCAGAGATTACTGGATGACCAATTCCACACTTCACAGATAGTAGTACACAGACCAATGATTAACCTTGCTAATACAGGTGCAAACAGGCTCTTGAGTCCTCCTTTTGGAAAAATGGACATCATCCAGACATATTTTTGTTTTAATCCATGTTGCCTTCTCTACACATCCACATACAACAAAATAAAAACATCGCTTCAGTAATAATTGCTAACATTTCTATAGTGATTAAAGGCTTATAAAAAAAACCTTTTCAAATCTGATCTTTTTTATCCTTAACCACAATCCTGTTGAGGCACATACTAAATAAGTTTTTCATCTTCATTTTACAGAGGAAGAAACTGAGTCACAGAGAAACTAAATCACTCATCTATGATCACATACCTTTTTGTTCTTGGTAGTGGTATTCAGTCATTTTTCAGACATGTCTGACTCCTCATGACCCCATTTAAGGTTTTCTTGGCAGAGATACTGGAGTGGTTTGCCATTTCTTTCCCCAGCTCATTTTACAGATAAGGAACTGAGACAAACAGGGTTAAATGACTTGCACAGGGTCACACTGCTAGTAAGTGTCTGAAGCCTGATTTGAACTCAATGAGCCTTCTTGACTCCAGGCCTCTATGTCACCTAGCTACTCTGATAATATGCTTAGTATTTGTCAAAAAAAATTTCTTACCCACGTCCAAGTCCATTCTTCTTTCCATTTTGGCAGGCTCACAGCAGAATGAGGATCCTCCCTTTTCTCTTTCTTTGCTGCAAACCCCAGCTCTTCTTTTGAGTTCACGTCATGTTTTTATAGCCAGTTGATTCAGTGTTATATAACCACAACCAGGGCACTCATAAAAATGTTTACAAATGCTTGCTGCAGTGTACCAGTATATTTTTTCATTACACTGTGACATTTCCATTGAAAAATTATTTTAATCATCACCAACTGAATTACATGAGGGGAAAACATAATGAGATAATACTTAAAAGTCAGGATGTACAGTACATTAATTGCCCCTGCATAGCGAAAGAAACATGGCATGGCCGATGCTTGCAACATGAATCTTGAGCTAAACAGACAAATTACAGAGGGGACAGAACAAGGATGTATGTGTTCAAAATGGCATCCCCATCATGACTCCTTCTGTGGGTCCTATGCGTATCTGCTGTTCAATGTTTTCTTCCTCCCCATGTTATTCTGGCTAATTATTGGGGGGGGGGAGTCATAGCAGGGGCGGGGACAGGCTTGAAAGGTATGGTCTATTACTTCTATATTAGTAGGAATTTCAAGAGATGTACTTAATTCATTTTTGGTGGATTTCTTTGCAGGGCTTATTTATTTTTATTTTATTTTATTCTTTTTTTGAAAATAGTTTTATTGTTTCCAATTGCATATAAAAATAGTTTTCAACATTCATTTTTATGAAGTGTGTTCCAAATTTTTCTTCCTCCCTTCCCTCCCCCATCCTCAAGATAGAAAGCAATCTGATATAAGCTACACATGTGCAATCATGGAAACCTTTCCACATAAGTCATGTTGTGAAAGAAGAAACAGAAGAAGAGGGAAGAGCCACAACACTGCCACCCCAAATGAAAATAATATGCTTCAATCTTTGTTCAGACTCTATAGTTCTTTCTCTGGGTGTGGATCGCATTTTACATTGTGAGTCCTTTGGAATTGTCTTGAATCATTGTATTGCTGAGAAAGAACTCAGTCTATCATAGTCAATCATCACACAGTGTTACTATTACTGTGTATAGTGTTCTCCTGGTTCTGCTCACTTCACTCAGCATCAGTTCATGTAAGTTTTCCCAAGTTTTTCTGAAATCCACTTGCTCACCATTTCTTATGACACAAAAGTATTCCATTGCATTCATATATCACAGCTTGTTCAGTTATTCCCCAATTGATTAATGTTCCCTTAACTTCCAATTCTTTGATACCACAAAAAAGCTGCTATAAGTATTTTTGAACATGTAGGTCCTTTTTCCTTTTCTGTGATCTCTTTGGGATACACACCTAGTAGTGGTATTGCTGAACCAAACAGTATGTGTGGTTTTGTTGCCTTTTGGGCATAGTTCCAAATTGCTCTCCAGAATGGTTGGATCAGTTCATGACTCCACCAACAATGCATTCATGTTCCAATTTCCCCACATCTTTTCTAATATTTATTATTTTCCTTCTCTGTCATATTAACTAATCTGATAGGTATAAGGTGGTACCTCAGAGTTGTTTTAATCTGCATTTCTCTAATCAATAGTGAATTAGGGCATTTTTTCATATGACTATAGACACCTTTGATTTCCTCACCTGAAAACTGCCTGTTTATATCTTTCAACCATTTATCAATTGGGGAATGATTTGTATTTTTATAAATTTGCCTCTGTTCTCTATATATTTGAGAAATGAGGTCTTTATCAGAAACACTTGCCATAAAAGTTGTTTCACAGCTTTCTGCTTTCCTTCTCATCTTGGTTGCATTGGCTTTGTTTGTGCAAACCTTTAATTTAATGTAATCCAAATTATCCATTTTGTATTTCATAATGTTCTCTATCTCTTGTTTTGTTATAAATTCTTCCCCTCTTGATAGAGCTGATAGGTAGACTATTCGTGATGATTGTTTATTAGAGGCAGTTAGGTGGTATAGTAGGTACGATGCTAGGAGGCCGGAAGACCTTAATTCAAATCTGACCTCAGACCTGTCTGTGTCACCCTGGACAAGTCACTTGATCTCTTTTGGCCTGTTTCTTCATCTGTAGAATATTAATAATAATAGGGTTGTTTTGAGAATAAAATGAGATATTTTTTGTAAAGAATTTTGTCATCACTAAGGAGCTATAAAATGCTAACCATTCTCTTTTTCACAGCTGATAAAAAAATGTCTTGGTTAAAATGGCTTTGAGGATGTCCAGTATTATTTCAGAATATAAACTTAATTGGGCAGTTAGGTGGTACCATGAATAGAGAGCACCGGCTTTGGAATCAGGAGGATCTGAGTTCAAATCCAGCCTCAGACATGTGACACTTAACTAGCTGTGTGACCTTGGACAAGTCACTTAACCCCAATTGCCTTGCCTTCCCCCCTCCAAAAAGAAAAATAAGAACATACACTTAAAAAACAGATTGCTTTGGTCAACTCATGCTTATTGAGTAGAATGCTGGCCCTAGAGGCAGGAAGATCTGAGATCAAATCCAGCCTCAGACACTTACTGCCTTTGTGACCCTGGGCAAGTCTTCACTTCTCTACACCTCAGTTTCCTCATCTGTAAAGTGGGTATAATAATAATACCTACTTCACTGGGTTGTTATGAGGTTCAAATGAGATAATGTTTATAAAATACTTAGCATAGTGCCTGACACAGAGTAGGTATTTTATTAATTCTTGTTGATCTGAATTGAATTTGGGTGACTTTCATGCCTTTCTTTGTCTCAGTCTTCTCATCTAAAAAATAAGGATCTTAAATCAGATAATCTGTGAACTTGTATTCCTGGAATATCCTGTCCCAATTTCCACAGGGCTTTGGTTATGAAAATCAGTCGTGAATGACTGACCTTGAAATGCTTTATGCCATAGTGTTCATAATTCTGTCTATAAAGCATCTTTTGTTACTGGAAAAATTTCTATCTTTGGGTCTTGTCAACC
This sequence comes from Petaurus breviceps papuanus, assembly GCF_028583685.1. Taxonomy (NCBI): domain Eukaryota; kingdom Metazoa; phylum Chordata; class Mammalia; order Diprotodontia; family Petauridae; genus Petaurus; species Petaurus breviceps. The sequence goes on from NW_027186352.1 coordinate 23,788,642, forward strand.
AAGAGTTTTATGCTGATAATAAAATGAAGACGAGTAATATAAAGGAGGAAGGCAAGAAAGAAAAGAGGGCGGAGTCAGATTTGTGGCTTTTTGTTTTTATTTTTCTTCTCCCCGCTTTTGGAAGAGGATGTTTGTGTGGCTCCAGCTGTTCCCTGCTTGATATTATCCTACTTCTTAACCCTAACCCAACCCTATCCCCACATGTTTCCTTCTTGAGTATGATGTATTTATGTACCGAATCGCATGTACATTTTCAACCCTTCTGTGTTTCAGATAAGTAAGCTTCACCTGATCAGTAAGGAAGGGAACAAGCATTTATTAAACACCTGCTATTTGCCAGGCACTATACTAAATATTTTATAAATATTATCTCATTTGATACCCACTCCTTCTATTTGTATACTCTTCTTTTCACACACCCCATTGATGAGAAATAGCAACTTTTACTCCCTTATTCCTTTTTCGACCGCTAGTTCACACTCCCCTCTCAGGAAAGAATCAATTCACTTCAAGACTTCTTTCTAAAAAAATTACTCCCTCAATATCCTTTGAAGATACTGAGACTCTGAAGAAATACTTCTTTCCCCCATTAGAATGCCAATACTATAGCACACTGTCCAATCCAATTGCTGAAATTAATTTGCCTTTTTAGGTCTCTCTACACTCTTGTGTTAGCATTTCATTGCTCCTACTCAACTTTTATTTTTTCATCAGAAATGCATGAATATTCTTTATTCCACTGATGGTATTTTCTTTTTAATTCAGCTTTGAGAGTAAGTAATTCTCAATCACAAACCTCCACATTTTGTCTTCTAGACTATTGTATTCCAAGATCTCTGCTGGTTTTTAGTGGATGCTGCCAGGTCTTGTGTGATGCTGATGATGGTTTAGTACTTGAACTAATTCTTTTTAGATGCCTATTGAATTTTTCTTTGATGTGGAAGCTATGAAGTGCAGCTATGATATTCCCAGGGATTTTCTTTCAAAACATGAATGAGGAATTCTTTCTAGCTTTACTTACTTCTCTGTTTCTAATTTGCCTAAGCAGTTTTCATTGATGATTTCTTGAAATATGAAAACCCCCCAGTCAGTAATCAGTAACAAGCATTTATTAAGTACTTACAGAATTCCAGGAACTATTCTAGATACTGGGGTTTTGAAAGAAAGGCAAAACACAATCCCTGTTCTCCAGGAGCTGAGTTAATGAGGGAAACAATGCAAATAATGACATATAAATAAGATAAATACAAGATAAACTGGGGATAATTAAGAGAGGCCCAGCAATGGAGAGGAGGAAAAATCTTCTTATAGAAGTTGGGATTTTAGCTGAGATTTGGAACGAGCCAGGGAATCCAGAAGGCAGAAATGAGGAGGAAGAAAATTATTTTCATAGTGGACAGTATGTGATAATGCATGGAGATGGAAGATGAGTTATTTTATGTGAGGAATAGCAGTTGTCAGTATCACTGTGTCACTAAAACAGAATATATACTGGTAAGCAAAGTGTAAGAAGGATGGAAAGGTAGGAAAGGTCGAAGCTATGAAGTCACGATCCTCAATATTATAACAAGTCCCAGAGTTTATTGAATGGGTGATGAGGGGGTGGATAATGACATGGTGAAACCTATGTTTCAGGAAGATCACTGCCAGCTGAGGGATTGAAGTGGGAAGAGACTTGAGGCAGGCAGACCCAGCAGCAGCTATTGCAATAATCCAGGTGTGAAGCAATGAGTTCCTGAACCATAGTAGGAGCAGTGTCAGAGGAGAGAAGGGAGCATGTTTGAGAAATATTATACAGATATAATTGACAGGTCTTGTAAACATATTGGATATGGAGAGGGGGGAAGGGGGGAGAGAGAAGGGGGAGAGAGAGAGAAGTCGAGTATGATACCGAGGTTGCAAGCTTGGATGATGGGGAGGATAGTAGTACCCTCAGCAGTAACTTGTTCAGTCATTCCCCAACTGATAGTCATCCCTTCAATTTCCATTTCCTCCACAAAAAAGCTGCTATAAATATCTTTGTACAAATCTTTGCCTTTGCCTTTGATCTCTTTGGGATATAGACCAAGTAGTGGTATTTGTGGTTTAAAGGGTATGCACAGTTTTATTGTCCTTTGGGCATAGTTCTAAATTGTTCTCTAGAATGATTGGACCAGTTCACAACTCCACCTACAATTCATTAGTCACACAATGGATTCTTACTAAAAGATTTGAGGAATCAGAATTTCATTTCAGACATTTTCCTTTTTCAATGCCTGCTCACTTCAGAGGAGAGTGACAGACTGATTGTCTTCCAAGGAAAGGACAGTTACTGATAACATTTAGGACTTGGACTGAGCTGCCATGCAGTGCTTTTTGTGATCTTTATTTACTCTGCTATGGCAGTGGGAAGGATGCCCACCAGAACCTGCCATGAAAGTTAACTGTCCTTAAAAAAGCCTCTTTTCCAATTATCTGAATTCAGATAAGGAGACAGCCTGTCAGTTCAGCGGGTACAAATTACCTGGGTAGGTAATTGCTAAGTCTTTGTTCTGGGACCAGAAAACCTCATCTTATGTACTCCCTTCTTTTATAATCTTTCGAGTTACAAATGGGAATTAACAGTGCTCAGTCTTGTCAATTGAGAGCATTGCCCTGCCATGTATGGCAGTAGATGGCTCAGAGTGCCACGGAGTGCATCAGTGGCAATTGGGTCACGGAGAGTCATTTTTCAATGTAGCTTGAAAGGTTATTATTCTTTCAGAGTCATTTACTAAGTGTGGGTGGATGTATGGACTTCAGTGTTTTATGTGTGACATGTGTGTGTTTGTGAAGAGAGGCAGTGAGTAAAGAACCTGACCTCAGAATGGAAAAGATGGGGGTTCGAGTCCTGCCTCTCTGCAATCTTCTTTGTCTCCCAACACACGGCATGGAGCTCCTGTCACATGGTGCACTTAAGAGATGCTTATTTAATGGAATTAACTTGAATTCACTTAATTTCTCTGAGCCTCAGTTTCCTTATCTCTCAAATAGGAATAATATTATAGCAATTCCTGTAGTATTTCCCTGACATAAATGGTGGATTAAAGGTTACAACAAGAGTATCTGTCTGCCTCTCTCTGTCTCTCTTTGTCTTTGTCTCTGTCTCTCTTTGTCTCTGTCACTTTCCCTGTCGCTGTCTCTGTCTCTCTGTCTGTCTCTCTTTGTCCCTCTCTCTGTCTATCTCTCTGTCTCTCTCTCTCCCTGTGTGTTTGTGTGTGTGTGTCTCCCTGTCTCTGTTATCTATTTATCTAAGTATAGGCAATGTGGTAAAGTAGGATGACCTGGGTTCAAGTCTAGCCTCTGCTTCTGTGTTTCTATGGAAGTCACTTAATCTCTCAGTGATCGAGGCAACTGTCTAAGATAAATAAATGGTCAATTATGACTTCAGTGGTACAGGGAAATCCCAGGTAAGGAAATTCTCTCTACTAAATCAGATTGCTACCTTTCCTGTAACTTAGTTTTAGAAAGTGACCCAGAACACTGAGAGGTTGAGTGATTTCTCCGGGGTCACATAACCAGTACATATCAGAGGAAAGTCTTGAGCCCACATAACCTTACCTGAGGCCAGCTTTCCAACCACTAGGTACATAGCATCTCTCAATACAGGGGAGATGTGTATATACAATTGTAAATGTGAAAGCATTATGTATGTGCCAGTTGGTGTGTGTGTATGTGTGTATATGTGTAAGTGTATGTGTGTATGTATTTATGCATATATGTATATATGTGTGTATGTGTGTGTGTGTTTGCACTGGGGCTGAAAAAGAAATGTTCCCTAAGCACTTAGCATCTCCTTCCCCTTTTTATTGTGAAGCACTCAAATACATGGTGCCCAGGCCAAAGACATCTTACTGTGTCAATCCAGAAAGTTTTCTTTCCTCTCTCCTCCCCCATTCCTCCCCCCTTCCAGCCCTTTGAGGCTGGAGACTTTAATTTCTGTCTTTGTGTCATTAGCACCAAGGACAGCACATGCCACATCCCAGCAACTTTGTAAATATTTGTGGAAATTGTTTACTTTGGGATCTGATTCAGCTTTTTCTTTTTCTAGATGAGGAAAAGTGAGACCCCCCAAGACAAGTATCAAAGCTGTTCATGCTTGGGGCTCTAGTCTCATTTCTCTCTTATATGAAGCCTTCCCTGATCCCCCTGGAACCTACAGCTCTCCCTCCAAAAATTACTTTGTATCCAAATACAAACATGTATGTGTGTATGTGTGTATATTTGCATATGGTGTGTGTATACATAAATACATGTGCATACATGTACACAAACATATAGGTGTATATATGTATATGTACTTTTATGTATATGTCTATGTTCCCTCCCCTTAAGCTCATATATATGCTTATATGTGTATATGTATATGTTTCCTCTCCAGATAAAATATAAGCTCTTTGAGGGCAGGGTTTGTTTCAGTTTTTCCTTTGTTTCTCCTTTCCTCTTAGTTCCTGGCACATAGTAAGTACTTCATAAACACTGATTGATTTGCACTGTACTGTATTGCCTCATGATCACATTTGAAACTAGGACAGGGTGACCAGGGCTTTTTCCAGGGTGCTGAATTTAGGGGGTGCCAAATAAAGGATATGTTGAGGTGTTAAGCCAAGATGGTGGCATAGAAGCAGGAAAACTCCATATGCCCCCTCCATAACCACCTCAAAAATGAATAAAAATGACTCTAAACTAACTTTAGGGCTACAGAACCCACAAAGTGACAGAGAGAAACAAACCTCCCACTGAAGGTAGCCTGGAAGATGGACAGGAAGGGTCCATTGCAGGGCACTGGGAGCAGAGCCCAGCCCCTTGTGAGCCTATGGTTTTAGCCTCAGGGCAACCACAACCAACTGTGGCTGGAAGGACTTCGGGAGAGTGGATCATCAGTAGCTGTAGTGGTTTCCAGAATTATCAACCCATAAATGCCAAAGACAAAGTGAGAAGTCAGTGTGGACACTGTGGGAACTGGGGTTCCAAGAGTGTGGTCCAGCCTCTGCCCCTAGAAGGAGGAGCAGTTGGGGCACAGTGGCCACTGCCACCATGGCATGGCTGCTTCAGAGCTCCTGGCCTGCAGATTTTAGGGGGACCAAGCAACCAGTCTGAGGTTTAATCACTCATGCTTTAACCTGTTTGGATGTGGATTGCTGACCAGGGTGGAGGTCATAGAGTGCATGACCAGTGTGCCAGAGCCAGTGGAGGCTTCTGAGAGGGCACCCAAATAATAGCTCCCACAGCTGCAAAAAACCCAGCAATTTGGGATAAATCTCTCCTCTCTGGAAACAGAATTCTACTGTGGCAAAAAAAGTAATTGAGTGGCAATATGAGTAGCAAAGGAAGCAAAGTAAGCACAACAATCTGATTTTGGATTCTTTTTTGGGGGGTGTGATAGTAATGGCATTTAAAGATTCCCCTGTATTGGCTTGGTTTTTCAAACTGATTGTGTTAAAACCCAGAGTTTGTTAATCCCACCTGTGGGATGGACTTGTTGATGTGAAAAGAGAGACAAGAACTGGGAGGAGCTAGTGACTTAGATTTGGAGAGACAAGAGAGAGGCAGAAGAACTTTTTGGAAGAAGCACCCACGTGGAGGCAGAGAGAGAGACTGAGAAGGATTGCTGGGGGCCACTTTGAATCTCCCTGGACTTTTGAGACCTGCCCCTGGAGCTGCCAAGGACTGAGGAGAAATGGCTGTTTTGCTGGTACTTTGTCTGTCTGTTTTGATGTTGTTTTGCCAGATTTGTCCACTGGTGAAAGACAGTCCATTTGTTGAAGAAGTCCTGGAACCAGGCTGTTGGCTTGAGACTGTCCTGCAGACAGAGAGTGAATACTGTCCACTGGTGAAGGACAGTGCTGTTGTTGCAGGGGTCTGGAGACTGTCCTGCAGACAGAGTGAATACTGTCCACTGGTGAAGGACAGTGCTGTTGTTGCAGGGGTCTGGGAACCTTTCTGTTGGTTCAGAAGCCCTGAAGAAGGATTTTCTTGTTGTATGTTTACAGAAATCCTGGGAGAGGGTTTTGCTAATGTTTTCAGGGGTTCTGGGACTGTTCTACAGACAGAGGATGAATTAATGAAGGGACTGGCAATGTATCTTGTGGCCTTGCTAAGCCTTGTCTCCCCAGGAACTAAGATTGCTGAGAACTTGCCTAGTGTCAAGATAAAGAAAAGACCTCCATTTTGGTATTAAGTGCTGTGCTTAAACTTGATGTAACTCTGGGGTAGATTCAATTGTGATCCAGGGGTGGGGAACTTTTGACCTTTTTGTGCTCTGTGATTGACAAATGAAGGTACTTTACTTATGTTTGGAAACTAATCTCCATTTGAGAAGAGGGGCTTTGTGGTGGACTAAATGAAGGCATAGCCTAGGGGTGGAGTAGTATTTAGAACAGGGACTTTGTAATTGATTGAATGATTGGAAGGTCCTGGGGTGGGGTAGTACTTTGAGATTATTTAATCACACTTAGTAAATGCTGTATTTTGAATGATGTCATGTTTTGATCTTTTCTGTTCTTGGTTTGTCACTGAATAAAATGGAGAGCACCTATGCTGGTATTTTGAACCTTGGGAAGTTACCCTTCCTTGGCATTATATTACGGGGGGACAAAAGGATCAAAGCATGGAACAGGAGGAAGACAACTAAGTCAGAACTCCTGCACCAAAAGCTTCCAAGAAAAATATGAATTGGTTACAGGCCATAGAGGAGCTTAAGAAGGACTTTGAAAACCAAATAAGAGATGTGGAGGAAAAATTGGGAAGAGAAATGAGAATGATGCAAGAAAATCATGAAAAGTGAGTCAACAACTGTATCAGCAATGCTATATTCACAATGCCTATAGAGATTACAAATATGCTGATATAATTATCCATCACAAAATACGTCAGGTTTGCCATATGGGGAAATAAACTAGAAAATTTATTAAGATACCAAAAGACTGAGTCCCAAAACCAGAAAGTGAAAGCCATCAGAGTAGTTATGACATTGGCACAGGTAGATAAAGTAGAAAGCACCCACATTTTCAAGCCTTTAAAACAGAACAGGCTACCTCAGGCAAAGGTCCTCCTCTCCCCACTCACAGCAACCACCCAGCGTCCTGGAAGAGCGCTCCCAGCAGCTCCGGCCCCTGGCAGTCCTCAGCAGGAGTCCTAACTCAAAAAAAAAAAAAGGCAACCGCCACCAACTGCCAACCACAGGACTGTTAGCTCGGCTTTTCACTTTCTCTTGCTCTGCTATGTCAGCACGTCCATGGGGCATGGGAGATCTTTAAATCCCATAACCCTTACAACAACCTGACTGAAGAAAATAACACCTTAAAAAATAGATGAACTCAAATGGCAAAAGAGGCCCAAAAAGCCAATGAGAAGAAGAATGCCTTAAAAAGCTGAATTTGCCTGATGGAAAAAGAATCCCAAAAGCTCACTGAAGAGAAGCATTCCTTTAGAATTAAATTGGAGCAAATGGAAGATAATGACTTTATGAGAAATCACTATGCTATTAAACAGAGCCAAACAAATGAAAGAATAGAAGGCAATGTGAAATATCTCATTGGAAAAAACACTGACCTGGAAAATAGATCCAGGAGAGATAATTCAAAAATTATTGGACTGTCAGAGGCAGGACAGGAGGAGGCCTGATCAACTCAAGGGGACAAGCCGTCCCACCAACCATAAGGGCTACTACCAGACCTATCACCAAAGGGCTGGAACTGGAAAGAGCAAGGTAAGAACCAAATACAGGACCCCTGTCCAGGACAGCAAATATTTCTGGGACTACCACTCCATAGACTAGAAATTTTTTTTTTAAAAAAAGCTCCTATCAGGACCTCCAAGGACCAAAATGGCAGAGTGAACCCAGTTCACCTCTGCTCCAGCCGCCAACCCTGAAAAAATAGTAACAATTGCCCCAGGGCAAAACCCTCTACAGTAAAGGCTTGGGAAGCCTAGAGGAAGGGTGTGGCTAGGGCCCTGCCTCAAAATGGGTAGAAAGAAGACTACAAAGACTCTGGAATCCTACTATCCTCAGAGGATACCCACAGCTGAAACATCAACAGGGAAGGGGTCCCAAGCAAAGAAAACTCTCCTAGATGAGCTCAAAAGGAACTTTGAAAACCAAATAAGAGAGATAGAACACAAAATGAATAATTCTTTTAAAATCAAAATTGTAGAATTAGAAGAACATTATAATGAAGGAAACAGCTCCTTAAAAAGATATGTGTGTGATATGGAAAATGAGCTCCAAAAACCAACCAAGGAAAATGATTTCCTAAAAACTAGAATCAACCAAATTGAAACAAATATCTATTAGTTATTAAGAATTAGTTAAATAAAACAAGAATGAAAAATTAGAAAAACAGGTAAAATATCTCTATGGAAAAATAACTGACCTGGAAAACAGATCCAGGCGAGATAATCTGAGAATCATAGGCCTACCAGAAAATCATGATGAAAAAATGATCCTGGAGAACATTCTCCAAGAGCTCATTTAAGGAAAACTGCCCTGAGATACTAGAACCTGAGGGTAAAATAGAAATCGAGAGAATCCACCGAATGCCTCCTGAAAGAGATCCCAAACTGAAAAGTCCTCGAAATGTTGTGGCCAAACTCCAGAACTACCAGATAAAAGAGAAAATACTTCAAGTGGCCAGAAAGAAACAATTCAAATATCAAAAATCAAATATTG
>NW_027186352.1:23797340-23809689 GCF_028583685.1 Petaurus breviceps papuanus
TATTTAAAACCCTCACCAAATATTATATGTAATGGGGAGAAGCTAGAAACATTTCCAATAAGATCAGGGGTGAAACAAGGGTGTCCACTATCACCCTTCTTATTCAATCTGGTACTAGAAAAGTTAGCAGTAGCAATTAGAGAAGAAAAAGAAATCAAAGGAATCAAATTAGGCAAAGAAGAGACCAAGCTACCACTCTTTAGAGATGATATGATAATATACTTAGAGAATCCTGGAGAATCCAGTAAAAAACTACTTGAGACAATAAATAAATTTGGCAAAGTTGAAGGATATAAAATAAACCCACATAAATCCTCAGCATTCCTATATATTTCCAACGAAATTCAACAGCAAGAGAAAGAAAGAGAAATCCAATTTAAATTTACTGTAGACATTATAAAATATTTGGGAATCTACCTGCCAAAACAAACCCAGGACCTATATGATCACATTTAAAATAATTCTTTTCACACAAATTAAGTCATATCTAACTAATTCAAAAAATATCAATTGCTTGTGGCTGGGTAGAGCTAATATAATAAAAATCACAATTTTACCTAAATTAAATTACATGTTTAGTGCCATACCAATCAATTTACCAAAAAACTACTTTATAGAGCTATAAATAATAGTAACAAAATTATTTTGGAAGAATAAACCATTCAGAATATCAAGGGAATTAATGAAAAGTAATGTTAGGGAAGGTGGACTAGCTATACTAGATTTCAGTCTGTATTATAAAGCAGCAGTCATCAAAACTACTTGGTACTGGTTAAGGAATAGAGTAGTGGATCAATGGAATAGATTAGGCACATGAGATTCAGCAGTCAATGACTATAGTAATCTATTGTTTGATAAACCCAAAGACCCCAGTTTTGGGGATAAGAATCCACTATTTGAGAAAAACTGCTGGGAAAACTGGAATATAGTATGGTAGAAACTGGACATAGACCATTACCTAACACCATATACCAAAATCAAGTCTAAATGGGTGCATGATCTAAGTATAAAGGTTGATACTGTAAGCAATCTCGGAAAATAAGGAATAGTTTACCTGTCAGATTTGTGGAGAGGGAAAGACTTTATGACTAAACAAAAATTAGAGAGCATTATAAAATGCAAAATTGATAATTTTGATTACATTAAATTGAAAGGCTTCTGTACAAACAAAAATAATGTAACAAAGATTAAGAGGGAGGTGGGAAATTGGGAAAGAATTTTTACAACCTATGTCACTGATAAAGGCCTCATTTCTAAAACATTCAGAGAATTGAGCCAAATCTATAAGAATACATGTCATTCACCAATTGATAAATGTTCAAAGGTTATGAACAGGCAGTTTTCAGAGAAAAAAAATGAAAGAAATCTATAAGCACATGAAGTAATGCTCTAAATCACTATTATTAGAGAAATGCAAATCAAAACAACTCTGAGGTACCACATCTCACCAGTCAGATTGGCGAAGATGATAAAACAGGAAAATGACAAATGCTGGAGAGGATGTGCAAAAATTGAAACACTAATGCATTTCTGGTGGAGTTGTGATCTGATCCAACCATTGTGGAAAGCAATTTGGAACTATGCCCAAAGGGCTATAAATAATTTCATAACCTTTGTCCCAGCGATACCACTTCTAGGGTTGCATCCCAAGGAGATCATAGAAGTGAGAAAAAGACCCATATGTACAAAATTATTTACAGCAGCTCTTTTTGTGGTAGCAAGGAATTGGAAATTAAGGGGGTGCCCATCAATTGGGGAATGGCTGAATAAGTTGTGGTATATGCATGTTATGGAATACTATTGTACAATAAGAAATGAGGAGCAGATGGACTTCATATTTACCTGGAGAGGCTTATACGAACTGATGCTTAGTGAGAAGAGTAGAGCCAGGAGGAAGTTGTACACCATTATAGACACAACTTATGTGTGATGACCAACTTTGATAAACTGGATTCTTCTCAACAATCCAGAGACATAAGTCAAACCCAAAAGACTTACAATGGAGAGAGATGTTTACATCCAGAAAAAGAACTGCGATAGAACCTAGATTGAAGCAAACTACCTGCCTTTTTTTGTTTTCTTGTTTGGTTTTGTTTCCTCTTTCCCTTTCTTCATTCCATCTGTTACAATCCTTCTTTATAACCTGACTAATGCCTAATGTGAAAATATTTGTAGATACTATACTTAATTCTATGCCACCATGAGGGAGGGGAGAGAGAGAAAATTTGAAACTCAAGGAATTGTGGTAATGAATCTTGTAAACTAAAAGTAAACAAATTAATAAAGACAGAAAAAAAGTGAAAAAAATTATTGGACTACCTGAAAGCCATGATCAAAAAAAGAAATTAGAAATCATCCTCCAAGAAATTTTCAAGCAAAATTGCCCTTATGTTTTAGAACCAGAAGGCAAAATAGAGGTTGAAAGAATCCACCAATCACATCCTGGAAAAGATCCGGAAAAGAAAACTCCTAGGAATATTATAGACATGTTCCAGAGTTAACAGATCAAGAAGATTATATTACCAGCAGCCAGGAAGAAATAATTTGAATACTATGGAAACACAATCAGGATAACCCAGGATCTGGCAACTTCTATACTGAGGCATCAAAGGGATTGGAATATGATATTCTGGAGGTCAAAGAGCTGGAATTAAAACCAAGAGTCACCTACCCATCAAAACTGAGTAATATGTTTCAGGGGAAAATATGGTCATTCAGTGGAATAGAGGACTTTCAAGCATTCTTGCTGAAAAAACCAGAGTTGAATAGAAAATTTCACATTCAGGTACAAGAAGCAAGAGAAGCATGAGAAGGTAAACAGGGAAAAGAAATAATGAGGAATTTATCAAAGTTGAACTACTTGTACTCCTACATGGAAAAATGATTATTGTTAACTGATAAAACTTTTCTCAGTATGAGAATAGTTGAAGGGAATAGAAATATGTATATATGTATATATATGTATATATATACACACACATATGTATGTATGTATGTATGTATGTATGTCTATATAGGAGGGTATATGGGTATATGAAAACATAAGTGAGTATGTGTATATATGTGTACAGGTATACATAGACAGAGGGTACAGGACCCGTTGAATAGGAAGGAATGATACTTAAAAGGTGAAATTAAGAGATGAGAGAGGAATATAATGAGAGGAGATGGGAAGAGATAGAATGGGGTAAATTATCCCATATAAAAGAGACTAGGGAAAACAGTTACAATGGAGGGGGAGAACAGGAAGGCAAAAGGGAAAGAGTCAGCCTTATTCTCAAGGAATTTGGCTTCAGGATGGAATGGAATACTCACTAAATAGGGTATCTCACCCTACAGGAGAGTAGGGGGGAAGGGGATGAGAGGGGGGATTATGGAAGCAAGGGCAGGCTGGGGAGGGAGGGAAGTTGGAAGCCCCCACTTTTGAAAAGGGACAGGATCAAAGCAGAGAATAGAATAAGTGGGGGTGGGATGGGAAGGAGGGAAATATAGTCAGTCTTTCACAACATATCCACTATGGAAATGTTTTGCATAGTTACACATATACAACCTATATTGAATTGCTTATCTTCTCAGTAAGGGTGGGTGATGAGGGAGGCAGGGAAAGAATCTAGAATTCAAAGGTTTAAAATAAAATATTAGACACACACACATAATTTTACATGTAACTGGGAAATAAGATATACAGGATATACAGGCACATAGAGATCCATCATGCCCTACTGGAAATTTAGAGGGGGAATGGGGGAAGATATAGGAGAGAGCAAATTGGGTGAGGAGATATTCAATGGGATTGCTGTTTTGGGTTGGTGGGTAGGGAAAAATGGGGAGAAAATTTGTAACCCAAAATCTTGTGGAAATGAATGATGTAAACTAAAAACTAAAAAATAAACTACAAAAAAAGGAAAAAAAAAGAAATGAATTATGCCAAGTAAAAATAAACATAAAATTTAATAAAAAAATAATACCCCAAAGGACCTCAAGTGGCACAAAAGCAGTGCATTTGTACATAATGAAGACAGTAGGATGGATGTTTTATTTCAAATTAAAATTATAATATATGCTTATTATCATTCCTATTTAAGTTAAATTTTTATAGGAGTAATTATAGTAAATTCTAATACAATTATTCAAAAATTATTTAAAAATTGTTTTTGAGTTGCATGTTTAGTATACAAACACCACTTCGAGATATTCAGTAACATAGAAAACCTGTGCAACTATCTCCAAGGGCCATTCCCAGGCCTATCACTGCAGGTCTGGGATCTCTGGAATATGAGGGAGCTGGGTAAGAGACAAATGCAGGGCCTGTGGCAGTGGCAGCAGCTGCTCCTGGGACTACCAACCCACAGTGTGGAAATTTTAAAAGTCCCTACCTGAATTTCCAGGAACCAGGATGGTAGAGTGAACCCTGGCAGCTCCAATCTCCCCCTCAGACCCTGAAAACACAGTGATTAGTGCCCCAGAGCAAAATTTTTAAACAGTAAAGGCTTGGGAACCCTAGAGGAAGGGTGTGGCTAAGGCCTTGCCTCAAAGTGGGTAAAAAACAGACTGCAAAGACAAAGACTCTAGAATCCTATTATTGTGAGAGGGAAGAACTAAATTCAGAAGAAGACAGTATTGACTCCACACCCACATCTGAAGCCTCAACAGGGAATATGAACTGGTCTCAAGCACAGAAAGCATTCTTAGATGAGCTCAAAAAGAACTTTGAAAACCGAATTAGAGAGGGAGAAGATAAAATGGAGGAAGGGAATGAATCTGGAATTGAAAGTTTTAAAATCAAATATTTAAATATATATATATATATATGTATATATATATATATATATTCTATTATTAATACTATTTTACCTGTAATTGGGAAATAAGATATACAGTCACTGGGGCATAGAGATCCACTGGAAATTTGAAAGGGGTATGGGAGAAAATATGGGAGAGAGCAGATTGGAGGAGAGGATATCCTGTGGGACTGATATTTTGTGACGGTGGGTAGAGGAAAAATGGGAAGAAAATTTGTAACTCAAAATCTCGTGGAAATGAGTGATGTAAATGAGAAGTTAATAAATGATTTGAAAAATGAAAAAAAAATAAAATGCAGTAAGACTTTTGGATTAAAAAACAAAAAATGTGTGAACTGAAAATGAAATATGAACATAAAATGGAAAAGGAGGTTCAAAAGCTAAATGAGGAAAATACTTCGCTAAAAATTCAAATCAACCAAATTGAAGCTAATGACTCCATGAGGCACTAAGAATCAGTAGAACAAAACATCAAGAATGAAAATTTAGAAAAAGAGGTAAAACAGTTCAATGGAAAAATAACTGACCAGGAAAACAGATCCAGGAGAGATAATCTGAGAATCATTTCTACCGGAAAATCATGATGAAAAAATGAGCCTGGACAACATCTTCCAAGAGCTCATCAAGGAAAATTGCCCTTAGATCCTAGAACCAGAGTGTAAAATAGAAATTGAGAGAATCCACCGGTCACGTCCTGAAAGGAATCCCAAATTGAAAGGTCCTTGAAATGTTTTGGCCAAATTCCCGAACTATCAGGCAAAGGAGAAAATACTACAAGCAGACAGAAAGAAGCAATTCAAATATTGCAGAACCACATTGAGGATCGCAAAGGATCTGGCAGCTTCTTCATTGAAAGATCAGAGGAACTGGAATATGATTTTTCACAAGGCAAAAGAGCTCAATTTACAACCAAGGATCACCTATCTAGTGAAGCTGAGCATAATCTTCCAGACAAGGAGATTCAATGACATAACGGTCTTCCAGACCTTCCCGATGAAAAAGCCAGAGCTCAATGGAAAATTCAAGCTCCAATTACAAGACTCAAGAGAGACATAGAAATGTAAATAAGGAAGTATCACACACACACACACACACACACACACACACACACACACATCCTGTTATTCAATAAGAGCAAACTGTTTACATCCCTATATGGGAAGCTGATACCTGTTAATATTGAGAATTCTACACTTATGGCAACATCTAAAAGGGATGTAGATAAATAGAGGGTGTGGGAATAAATTACACAAAATGATGATAAAAAAAAAACCTTATTAAGGGCTGCAAAGGGACTGCAATGGAAGAAGAAGAAAGAATGAAGCAAAAAAAGGGTAAATTATGCCACACAAAGTGGCATAAAAACATTATAGTAGAGGGCAAGAAGGGAGGGATATGAGCATTATACAAGCTTTTCCCTCATTGGTTCTGGTGCAAGGAGGGAATAACATAATCAGTTAAGCATAGGACTCTGTCGAGAGGAGACATAAAACTTATCATAATAGAGGGAAAGAGGGGAGGGAGAGGAGCATTGCATGAGATCTATTTTCATCAATCTTGGTTCGAGGAAGAAATAACTTACTACATTAAGTATAAAAATCTATCATACCCTACAGGCAGTAGGAGGGGGGAAGCGCTAAGAAAAGGGCGGTGGAGGGGTTAGAAGGGAGGGAAGAAGTAGAAAGGGGGAAGGGTAGGAAAAGGGAGGGTGATGATAAGAAGGGAATACTAAGGGAGGTGGTGGTCAAGAGGAAAACTTTTAAGAAGGGGAAGGAAGAAGGGGGATAAATAAAAGCATAAACAGGGGAGGGGAATAGGGTGGAGGGAAAGATACAGATAGTAATCATAACTGTGAATGTGAATGAGATGAACACTCCCATAAAATGGAGGCATATAGCAGAATGAATTAAAAACCATAATCCTACAATATGCTGTTTACAAGAAACACATTTGAAACTGTGGGACACACACAGTAAAGGTAAAAGGCTGTAGTAAAATTTTTCATGCCTAAGCTAAAGTAAAAAAGGAGGGGTAGCAATCATTATCTCAGACAAAGCAAAAGGAAAAAATGGATCTAATTAAAAGAGACAAGGAAGGAAACTATATCCTGCTAAAAGGCACCATCAAAAATGAAGCAATATATACTATTATACATTGTATATATACAATATATAATATATACTACAAAATACTAAACATTTATGCACCAAGCAGTACAGCATCCAAATTCCTGAAGGACAAGTTAAGGATGTTAGAAGAAGAAATAGATAGCAAAACTATACTAGTGGGGCACTTCAATCTCCCCCTCTCTGAGCTTGATAAATCAAATCTCAAAATAAACAAGAAAGAAGTTAAGGAGGTAAATAGAATCTTAGAGATGATAGATATGGCAGACCTCTGGAGAAAACTGAATGGCAATAAAAAGGAATATATCTTTTTCTCAGTGGTACATGGTATTTATACAAAAATTGACCATGTATTAGGGCATAAAAACCTCACAATTCAGTGCAGAAAGGTAGAAATATTAATTGTGTCCTTCTTGGATCATGATGCAATAAAAATTATATGTAATAAAGAGCCATGAAAGAATGGACTAAAAACTAATTGGAAACTAAAAAAATTAATCCTAAAGAATGAGTGCGTAAAACAAGAAATTATAGAAACAATAAGTAACTTCATTCAAGAGAATGACAATAATGAGACAACATACTAAAACTTGTGGGACACAGCAAAAGAAGTTCTTAGGGGAAGTTTTATATCCCTGAATGCATGCATAAATAAAATAGATAAAACAAAGGTCAATAAATTGGGCATGCAACTGAAGAAGCTAGAAAAAGAACAAATTGAAAATCCTCAATTAAATACTAAATTACAAATAATGAAAATCAAAGGAGAGATTAATAAAACTGAATATAAGAAAGTTGTTGAGTCAATAAATAAAACTAAGAGCTGGTATTATGAAAAAGCCAATAAAATTGATAACTTTTGTCAATATGATAAAGAAAAGAAAACAGAAAACCAAATTATAAGTATCAAAAATGGAAAGGGTGAATCTACCTCCAATGAAGAGGAAATTAAAACAATAATTAGGAATTATTTTGCCCAATTGTATGCACATAAATTTGACAATCTTAGTGAAATGGATGAATATTTACAAAAATATATGTTGCCTAGACTAATTGAACAGTAAGCAAACTACTTAAATAACCCCATCTCAGAAAAAGAAATTGAATAAGCCATCAATGAACTCCCTAGGAAAAAATATCTAGGGCCAGATGGTTTTGCTAGTGAATTCTACCAAACATTTAAAGAACAATTGACTCCAATACTTTACAAACTATTCAGGGAAAATTGGAGAAGGAGTCCTACAAAATTCTTTTTAGGAAACAAATATGGTATTTATACCTAAATTGGGAAGAGACAAAACAGACAAAGAAAATTACAGACCAATTTCCTTTATGAATATAGATGCAAAAATTCTAAATAAAATATTAGCAAAAAAACTACAGCAACTCATCATGAGAACAATACACTTTGAGCAGGTAGGATTTATTCCAGGAATAAAAGAGTGGTTCAATATCAGGAAAACTACCAATATAATCGATCACATCAACAACAAAACTAGCAGAAACCATATGATTATCTCAATAGACACAGAAAAGGCTTTTGACAAAATACAACACCCATTCCAATTAAAAAGACTAGAAAGTATACAAATACATGGAGTCTTCCTTAACATAATATGTACCATCTATCTAAAACCAACAGCAAGTATATTATATGTAATGGGGATAAGCTAGAAGCATTTCCAATAAGAGCAGGGATGAAACAAGGATGTCCACTATCACCCCTCTTATTCAATTTGGTACTATAAATGTTAGCAGTAATAATTAGAGAAGAAAAAGAAATTGGAGGAATCATATTAGGCAAAGAAGAGACTAAGCTATCACTCTTTGCAGATGATATGATGATATACTTGGTGAATCCTAGAGAATCAAGTAAAAAGCTACTTCAGATAATAAACAAATTTGGCAATTTTGCAGGATATAAAATAAACCCACCTAAGTCTTCAGCATTCCTATATATCTCTAATGAAATTCAACAGCAAGAGATAGAAAGAGAAATCCCATTTAAAGTTACTGTAGACATTATAAAATATTTGGGAATCTACCTGCCAAAACAAACCCAGGACTTATATGAACAGAACTACAAAACACTTTCACACAAATAAAGTCAGATCTAACTAATTGGAAAAACATCAATTGATCATGGCTGGGTCAAACTAATATAATAATTTATTTTACCTAAATTAAATTACATATTTAGTGCCATACCTATCAATCTACCAAAAATTACTTTGTAGAGCTACAAAAATCGTAGCAAAATTCATTTGGAAGAACCAAAAGTCCAGAATATCAAAGCAATTAATGAAAAGAAGTGCTAGGGAAGGTGGCCTAGCCATACCAGATATTAATCTGTATTTTAAGGCAGCAGTCATAAAAACTACTTGGTAGTAGTAGCCAATGACTATAGTAATCTACTGTTTGATAAAGCCAAAGACCCTAGTTTTTGGGATAAGAACACACTATTTGACAAAAACTGCTAGGAAAACTGGAACATAGTGTGGCAGAAATTGGGCATAGACCAATATCTAACACTGCATACCAAAAGAAAGTCTAAATGGGAACATGATTTAGGTATAAAGGCTGATATTGTAAACAATCTGGGAGAGCAAAAGATAGTTTACCTGTCAGATTTATGGAGAGGGGAAGCCTTCGTGATGAAACAAGAATTAGAAAGCATTATAAAATGCAAAATGGATAATTTTGATTGCACTAAATTGAAAAGCTTTTGTATGAACAAAGCCAGTGTTACCAAGATTAAGAGGGGAGTGGAAAATTGGGAAAGAATTTTTACAACCAGTGTCTCTGATAAAGGCCTCATTTCTAAAATATACAAAGAATTGAGTCGAATCTATAAGAATACAAGCCACTCATGGGGCTGCTAGGTGGCACAGTGAGTAGAGCACTGACCCTGAATTCAGGAGGACCTTAGTTCAAATCCAGTCTCATAGACTTAACACACTTACTAGCCATGTGACTTTGGGCAAGTCACTTAACCTCAATTCCCCTCCAAAAAAGCAAAAAAAAAAAAAAAGAATACACACCACTCCCCAACTGATAAATGGTCAAAGGATATGAACAGGCAGTTCTCAGAAGATGAAATTAAAGATATACAACATATGTGTGATGACCAACTCCAATAGACTGGGCTCCTCTCAGCAATGTTCTAAATCACTATTGATTAGAGAAATGCAAATCAAAACAACTCTGAGGTACCACATCTCACTGGCCAGATTGGCTAAGATGACAAAACAGAAAAATGATAAATGCTGGAGAGGATGTGGAAAAATTGGAACATTAATGTATTGTTGGTGGAGTTGTGAACTGATCCAGCCATTCTGGAAAGCAATCTGGAAATATGCCCCAAAGGCTATAAATAAGTGCATACCCTTTGACCCAGCAATACTACTTCTTATATCCCAAAGAGATCAGAGAAGTGGGAGGAAGACCTATATGTACAAAAATATTTATAGCAGCTCTTTTTGTGGTCACCAAGAAATGGAAATCAAGGGGATTCCCATCAATTGGGGAATGGCTGAACAAGTTGTGGTATATGTATGTAATGGAATACTACTGTGCTACAAGAAATGAGGAGCAGATGGACTTCACAATAACCTGGAGAGACTTATATAAATGGATGCTAAGTGAGAAGAGCAGAATACGGAGAAATCTCTATACAATCACAGACACAACATATGTGTGACAACTAACTTCAATAGACTGGGGTCCTCTCAGCAATGTGAGGTTATAAGACAACTCCAAAAGACTCATGATCAAAAAGACATCCACATCCAGAGAAAGAGATGCCGAGTCTGAATGCAGATTGAAACAAACTACTTGCTGTGTTTCTTTTTCTTGTTTTGTTTTATTTCCTCTTTCCCACCAATCATTCCATCAGTTATAATCCTTTACAACCTGACTAATGATTAATGTGAAGATATTCGTAGATCCTATATTTGATTGCATGCCGCCATGATGGGGGGGAGGATAGGGAGGGGGAGAAAATTTGAAATTCAAGGGACTGTGGAACTAAATGTTGTAAACTAAAAGTAAATAAACAAATCAATTAAATTAATTAATAAAATAACTGTGTTTGTTCCCAGTTAGCACGAATGATTAGTTAAGATAGGAAAGTATCAGGTGGGGGAGGTCTGGGGGACCCCTGAGGGCTTCGGGTGTTTTCCCTATGAGCAAACATCCCTAGCCTTTTTTATGTTAGCTATCCCCAGACCCACACCACGTGAGAGATGTCCCCCCTCTAAATGAGGTAACACAGGCAGGATCCATCTCTCATGCAGAGCAAGCTACATCAGCTTCATCTTCCAAGTTAGCCAACTGTGACTTGGCCTCTTAAATATGACCATTGCCTATAAACACATCCCTTGGGGTTTCCATTCATGTCCCGATACCCTGCACCCCTCCAACCTCCCCAGCCGTGTTTAGTTTACATGGAGATACCAGTATGTCACGCACCAGCAGCATTTACAGGGCAATGTTTTGTCAGTTGCAAATTATGTCTGAACTTCCGGGGAAAATAAAGCATCAGCCACAATATCGTCCCTAATTTCATTGCAGAGGAAACATTCAGCACCTGGAATTTGGAAGCCTTCCTTACTCTGCTGCTTTGGTTCCAGCACCTCGTTGGAGGAAACAGTTTCCTGGATGCCCCAAAATAAAGCCCAGGCCTCTGTTTTTACATATTGAAAGTGTGCATTTAAATGCTATTCAAGCATTTCAGGCAACAGCAGTGTTTATAAAGGAAACTGCCAGCGGCGAATCTAGGCTGTTTCTTAAATTAATAATGCTTTTGTTCAGGGTCCAATTTTTCCTTCCAGGACTAGAAGAGCTGTGGTACATCTCTTTCATTTATTTGCTGGATTGTGATGACAATTTCCATTCACACAATTCTTCTCATCTGGAGCTCTCTCCTCTGCACAATCAATCACAGCCTGCTGTGTGCATGTGTGGAGGGAGCCAGTGCAGGCTGGAGCGTTTCCGACTTGGGTCAAGGAACGTTACTGTCTCAGAAGAAATCCTCAGTTTATCTCCCCTTTTCCTCCCCTCCAAGAACCTGGAGGAAGGATGTCACCTGTTTGCCATGGAGTAGGCCCGCCTGACCATGAGGTGACCACTCAGAGATGATTTGTGAAGCAGAAAGGCCAATCTGGGGGCGTCAGCCTTGAGAACAACCGGGGGCCATAGAAATCACTCCATTTTGCAGCTGAGAAAAAATGAATTCAGAAGAGTTAAATCCTCAAGGTCAAGGGAGCAAAGGCAAAAGCAAAGGGAGGAGCAATATAATTAGAGGTTATGGTGCCTCAAGGAAGTGTCACAACCTAGGGGAAATAATAAAAAATACCCTGACAATATCAGTTTCTTCTCTCCTCCTCTTCCCCCTCTTTCTCTTCCTCCCCCTCCTCCCCC
>NW_027186352.1:23814689-23843786 GCF_028583685.1 Petaurus breviceps papuanus
CTCCTCCTCCTCCTCCTCCTCCTCCTCCTCCTCCTCCTTCTTCTTCTTCTTCTTCTTCTTCTTCTTCTTCTTCTTCTTCTTCTTCTTCTTCTTCTTCTTCTTCTTCTTCTTCTTCTCCTTCTTCTTCTTCTTCTTCCATTTCTTATAGAAAAGTCAGAGAGATTCATTAAGGGAGGGAGACACCAATTTAGCTTTAGGCAAAAAGCAGCTCAGGGATAGGTCTTGCTCATCTGGAGTGTAGCCACACCAGTAACTTCTACTTTACTGAAGGGATCAAGCACCATCAGGGCCTTTTTTATCTCAGTTTCCTGGGACAAAGCCCTGGTCACCCTACCTTGGTCACAGCTCTAGAACCCAGGTTTCCTGCCTCTGAGTCTAGTGCCCTTTTCACTATATCATGCCAAAAAATGACTGCCTGCATGGTGGGTTTTTAAAATGCTACGGGATCTCATCATCTCTCTTTTGCTATTCAGTCATTTCAATCATGTCCAACTCTTTGTAACCTCATTTGGGATTTTCTTGGCAGATACTGGAGGTAATTGTCATTTCCTTCTCCAGTCGTTTTACAGATGAGGAAACTGAGGCCGACAGGGTTATATGACTTGCCCAGGGTCACTTAGCTAGTAAGTGTCTGAGGCTGGATTTGAACTCAGGTCTTCCTGACTCCAGGTCTGCCTCTCTATCTGCTGTACTACCTAGCTGCCCAATCTCTCTAGCTCCCCTCTACTCCTTCCTTTTCTTCCCATTCTTTGTTTTGCTTCTGACTCTGGACTTTACCACTACAATTCAATTGCTTCTCACCCGGAACTTATCTCTATGCTTGGGACCTTCTCAGCCTGGGACATAACTCTACCATGCTGGCCTCATTCCCATAAGAGTAAATTGTTTCTGAGGTCTCCCTTATGGGGAAGAGGAACTCTCTTTTTCTGCTTGTATTTGTATTCCTAGTGCTCAGCACAGTGCCTGGCACATAGAAAACCTTGCCTCCCTGCCTTTCCCCATCCTCTTCCCTCCTTCCTTCTCACCTTTCCCTCCCCACTTAGTTGTGGCCCCTCCTCCACCTTTCACAAAGACTGCCCCCCATTAATGAACTGCCTCAGACCTGGGTCTGGAGACATGAATGATTCAGTTCTTTAAAACCTCTTTTTAATGATGCTGACAATTTCTAAAGCATCATCAAACACACGTTAAGTAAAGACAAGGCTTCAGAGGCATAGGCTAAACAAAGGCTATATACAGTAACAAACCAATTTATTTTCCTCATGAATCGATTCTCCACCCCTCCCTCCCTATGTGCTTCTTGAGAACACATTATCTCCTGGGGAGGATGTCTGTGTCTCTCTCTGTGTTATGTGGATCAAAAACTATTTTCACTTAATTTTAAGCTTGACAAGACCCCTAATAGGAAAAGGAGTAAATAAAGCTTTGAAAATGATGACAGCAAAAATAAAAATAAGAATTACATGTGAGATGAGGGTCTTTTACACAGTCAATAATGGCTTTTCTTTTCTCTGGAAGGGTTGGAATGGTATGAATGATTCAGAGCTCCAGGCTTTCTCTAGACCCAGGTTTTACAGTCCAGGTTCTAATATAACCTTGTAATTTCTTGCCAAGAATTTGGCCTGGCTCCTTCATTCTCTGCAATCGATAGATGTATTTTCTGAGCTCCCTCCAGTGACTTGAAAACAAATACAGTCCCCGGTGTGCTGGGCCCTCCCCTTCCGATAGTTCCACTCACAGGGACCTCAGAACACAGAGCTGGCTTGCTAGGAGGACTGTCCCAGTCCTGATTATAAGAGGGGAGAGACCACTGGGCAGAGGAGAATGAAAGGCTATTTCCTGCACTCTGCTGCAGTTGTGGTTCCTGTCATGGTCACTTGCCTGTGGGCAGAATTGTGATCTTGTGATGGACATATGAGCCAATGTGGTTTCTCCTTATATTTCCCAATGACTACTTGACTAAGAGCTCATCTCAGATTTTTGTTAGAGTAGTTGGTGATCACTTACTTTCCCGCACCTGGGCCTTGGCTCAAGCATCTCCTTGTGCTGGCAAAGTCCTCCACTTACCCTGAGGGCTGAAATGCTAGTTATCCTCCGAGGTCCCATGTAAATGTAACTTATTCCATGTAGCCTTCCTTAAGCCATACAGGTCTAGAAAAAAAATCTATCCTTCAGTCAATCAACAAACACTTATTAAATGCTAACTGTGCGTCAGCATTGTGCTTAGTGTTCAAGCCTCAAATGGCAATTTGTTTGCTTCCGTCTTGAACAATGATCATTTCCATTTTTGTCATTATTGTTACATTTGTTCACACTCCCTACTAGACTGCAAGTCCTATGAAAGCAGGATTAGATCTTATTAAATTTTTGCATCTCTCCAAGCACAGTGGTTTGCTCATGGAAGTCACTTAAATATTTGCAGAGTTGAGTTTAATGAATTCAATTTCTTCAAATATACTTTTCCACAACCATGGATTATTAAAGGATTTTGAGCAAAGGCATGGCATATGCTTAAGGAAGAATGATCTAGCCTTAGTATAATGGATGAGCATGGTGGAAAGGAGAACAGAGGGGGAGGGGCCTTTAGGAGGCTGTTTGTAGAAGACTTATGGTGTATAATTAGTCTCTGGGGTAGGAGCTTTAACAATGAAGTGAATTCTTTTTTTAAAAGAAAGGAAACTAACCTTCATTTATTATGTATATATATACACATATATATGTATGTGTGTGTTTTGTAGAGTGGCAATTAGGTAATTCTTCCTAATTCAGACAAGACATCTCTTTAATTAGTCTGAATTAGTGAGTTTTTGTTGACCTTACTATATCAGTGGATGCCTGCCCTTATTAGAATGGACTGTGGGATAATCTTCCTAGCAGGAAGAATCGGAATAAATCCATACTTTCTCATATCTTGTGTGATTCTTGTCCATTTCTTTCAGCAACTTTCCCCTATGGAAACTTCCCCGTGTCCTAGAAAGCTTTCTTCTTTGATGTTTTTGTCATTTGATATTTTTTTAATAAACTAGTATATGTCTCCCAGAACAATGCTCAGGATTTCTTTTTTTTTACCTGCTCTTATTGCATGACCCACCTGCCTCCTTTTCCACTCATATTGTACATATCTGTGATGATACCTCTTATGCCACTTTCTGTTTACAAGTTCTCATTGACAATACACTGCTGCTGCCTTATACCCACCTTAAATCTGTATTTTGCCCCTTGGATCACAAGCAATTTTAAATTCTTTGATACTGTAATGTTTTTTGATTCACAGCCACAGTAGAGCATCACCAAGAGAATATTGGTTTTAAAAAGATGGCCTTTTGTGTCAGCAAACAGCTTGGGATGGTTGAATTTGATCATGTCATGCCTTGGTTCAAAATCTTTCAGTAATCCTATTGGTAATGGAAAGTATCTCTTCCACTGATTCAACTCAAGGGCCTGATTGTGGTCCATCTTTAGCCCCCATTCAAGATAAATACATTGATAGACTAATTCAGTAGGGTGCTTAACAACCATACATAATAATCCAGGCAACACATGTTTTTCATCCAGTATATTTTTCCTGTGTGGATAGCTAAGCCTACATCTTTAGAATGACTATGGATCCTATTAAATGGGGCATGTAGTGTTTCAGGATGAGATGGGGAAAGACCATGTTATCAAACATCAGGAGCAAATAGAAATCAAACCTATCAATGGGGAATAGAATTTGTGAAGGACATCCTTCTTGAAATTGGTCAAGTCCTGTATATGTTTCTCTATTTTGTATCTGGTTCCATTTTGGTGCAAGCTGACTCATCGAACAAAGTTGTCCCTCTTGTGGTCATGTGTGCTGTGGCAATTTTAACATGTGTGGATCACACCTATAATAGACACTACATTTTGTTCTCTTCCTTATTCCTTGCCTACTGTGTCAATTTGTTGTCTGCAGTGGGAAAAAATGCAGTAGGCAAACAGGATTATTATGTTCTCTACACTTCTGACTGTGATGATGTTTTATAACGTAGAAAATTATTGATGAAAACCTGTCAATTTCTTTCTTCTATTTTCATTAAGGAATGACCTTGAAACACACATAAGCTCTCTTTCTTGTGAAGATTCGGATAGAGATGAGAAAGTAGGAATATGAATCAGTCACTACTAATGTGATTCAGATGAACATGTGTGTGTGTGTGTGTGTGTGTGTGTGTGTGAGAGAGAGACAGACAGACAGACAGAGGGAGGGAGGGAGGGAGGAAGAGAGGAAATAACATTAAATTTTTTTTAATTTTCTTTTTCATTTTTCAAATGCCTTATTAACTTCTGATTTACATTATTCATTTCCGCCAGATTTTCAGTTGCAAATTTTCTCCCCATTTTTCCCCTACCTACCACCCCAAAATAGCAGTCCCACAGGATATCCCCGCCTCCAATCTGCTCTCTCCCATATCTTCTCTCATACCCCCTTTGACTTTTCCAGTAGGGCATGGTGGATCTCTATGCCCCAGTGCCTGTATATCTTACTTCCCAATTACATGTAAAAAAGTTTAATAACAGTATATATATATATATATATATATATATATATATATATATATATATATGTGTGTGTGTGTGTGTGTGTGTGTGTCTGTGTCTGTGTCTGTGTGTGTGTGTATAAACATTTTATTATAAAACTTTGAATTCCAGATTCATTCCCATCTTCCCTTGTCACCCACCCTTACTGGGAAGATAAGCAATTCAGTATAGGTTGTACATGTGTAGCTAATGCAAAACATTACCATAGTAGACATATTGTAAAAGACTGACTATATTTCACTCCCACCTATATCACCTCCCACTTGTTCTATTCTCTACTTTGATCCCATCCCTTTTCAAAAGTGGGGGCTTCCAACTTCCCTCCCCCCAGCCTGCCCTCCCTTCCATCATCCCCCCTCTCATCCCCTTCCCCCCTACTCTCCTGCAAGGTGAGATACCCTATTTAGTGTGTATGTCATTCCCTCCCCGAGCCAAATTCAATGAGAATAAGTTTGACCCATTCTCTTTTGCCTTCCTATTCTTCCCCTCCATTGTAACCATATTCCCTTGCCTTTTCTATATGAGATAGTTTACCCCATTCTGTCTCTCCCCATCTCCTCTCATTATATTCCTCTCTCACCTCTTAATTTCACCTTTTAAGTATC
Organism: Petaurus breviceps papuanus; assembly: GCF_028583685.1. Taxonomy (NCBI): domain Eukaryota; kingdom Metazoa; phylum Chordata; class Mammalia; order Diprotodontia; family Petauridae; genus Petaurus; species Petaurus breviceps. The sequence continues at coordinate 23,819,855 of NW_027186352.1, forward strand.
ATCCCTTCCTATTAAATTGGTCCTGTGCCCTCTATCTATGTATACCTGTAACCACATATACACCCTTTCACATATGTATTCATACGCCTATATACCCTATGATATAGACACACACACACACACACACACACACACACACACATATATATATATATATATATATATATATTCCCTTCAACTATTTTCATACAGAAAAAAGTTTCATCAGTTACAATTATAGTTTTTCCATGTAGGAATGTTAATAGTTCAACTTTGATAAGTTCTTTATGATTTCTTTTCCCTGTTTACCTTCTCATGCTTCTTGTATCTGAATGTCAAATTTTCTATTCAACTCTGGTTTTTTCTCTAAGAATGCTTGAAAGTCCTCTATTCCACTGAATGATCATATTTTCTCCTGAAACATGATACTCAGTTTTGATGGTTAGGTGATTCTTGGTTTTAATCCCTGCTCTTTTGACCTCCAGAATATCATATTCCAAGACCTTCGATCCCTCAGTGTAGAAGCTGCCAGATCCTGGGTTATCCTGATTATGTTTCCACAATATTCATATTGTTTCTTCCTGGCTGCTTGTAATATTTTCTCCTTGATCTGGGAATTTTGGAAGCTGGCTGTAATATTCCTAGGAGTTTTCTTTTTGGGATCTTTTTCAGGACGTGATCGGTAGATTCTTTCAACCTCTATTTTTCCCTCTGATTATAAAACATCAGGGCAATTTTCCTTCAGAATTTCTTAAAGGATGATTTATAAGTTCTTTTTTTATCATGGCTTTCTGGTAATACAATAATTTTTAAATTATCTCTCCTGGATCTATTTTCCAGGTCAGTGGTTTTTCCCATGAGATATTTCACATTGCCTTCTATTCTTTCATTTGTTTGGATCTGTTTAACAGCATCTTGATTTCTCATAAAGTCACTAGCTTCCATTTGCTCCAATCTAATTCTGAAGGAATGATTCTCCTCAGTGAGCTTTTGAGTCTTTCCATCTGGCAAATTTGGCTTTTTAAGGCATTCTTTACCTCATTGCCCTTTTGAGCCTCTTTTGCCATTTGAGTTAGCCTATTTTTTAAGGTGTGATTTTCCTCAGTCAGGCTGTTGACTCTCATTTCATAATTTTCTTGCATCGTTCTCATTTCTCTTCCCAATTTTTCCTCCACTTTTCTTATCTGCTTCTGAAGGTCCTCTATGGCCTGTAACCCGTTTATATTTTTCTTGGAAGCTTTTAATGCAAGAGTTCTGACTTCATTGTCTTCCTCCTGTTCCATGCTTTGATTCTTTTTGTCCCCAAAATAGAAGTCTAATGTTGGATTGATTTACTTGGTTTGCTTCCTTTGCCTGCTCATTTTGCCACTCAATTACTTGACTTTTGGGCTTTTTGCCACAGTAGGACTCTGCTACCAGACAGGGGATCTTCGTACCAAATGCCGGGGTTTTCTCAGCTGTTGGAGGTATTAGTTGGGTGCCCTTGCTGAAGCCTCCACATTCTCTGGCAAGCTGATTACACACCCCAGGACCTCCACCCTAGACCACAATCCAGATCCAGGCAGGTTAAAGCAAGAGTGATTACTCCTCAGACTGGTCACTTGGTTCCCCTACACTCTGCAGGCCAGGAGCTGATGCTGCCATGTGGCAGCAGCTGTGCTGCAGCCCTCAGCGGCTTCTTGCCCTGGGGGCAAAAGCCAACACACTCCCAACTACTGGGTCCCAAAGTCCACACAGCATTGACCTCTCCCTTTGTCCTTAGCATCTATGTGTTGATAATTCTGGATTGCCACAGCTGCTGATGATCTGGAGTCCCTCCAGCTGGTGGTTGGTCAGGCCTGCTCTGGGCCTAAAACCTCAGTGTGGGGCTGGGCTGGACTCCCAGAGCACTGAGCTGGCCGATTCCTGCCGGGCTGTCCTCAGCAGGAGGTTAGCTTCTCTGTGTCATTTTGTGGGTTCTGTAGCTGCAAAGTTTGTTCAGAGTCCCCTTTTACATGAATTGGAGATGGTGGGAGCCAGAGCTGTGTGGAGGTGCTGTTTGTACTCCACCATCTTAACTCTGCCCCAAGAATAACATTTTTGATCTTTTTATTTTCATATTCTAGTTGACTTCAGAACTCAGAGTCTTTAAAATTATGTTGCTTTCAGAATTAATTTTGTCTATTCAAATAAGGGAAAATTTGGCTATTTTTACTAGACCTTTTTGGGACAGCTGGGTGGCACAGTAGATAAAACATTGGACCTGGAGGCAGGAAGACCTCAGTTCAAATCAAACCTCATACACTTACTAGCTGTGCAACCTTGGGCAAGTCACTTAAACCTGTTTGCCTCAGCTTTTTCATCTGTAAAATGAGCTAGAGAAGGAAATGGCAAGACACTCCAATATAAGGTGCACTTAAACCTAGGGACAGGGAAGATCTTAAAAATTTACATTCCTATAACAGATTCAATGCCTGCATCCTGCCTCTATTATTTACTGTGTGAGTTATCCTACACATGTCCTTTCCCCTTTGGGGGCCTTAGTCTTTACATCTGGAAAAAGAGGGAGTTGAATTAGATAATCTTAAATATTCATTCCAGATATCAATCCTTCAGTTCTCTGGATATAAATATTGCTATGGTTCAAGTTCTCCAAAAATTTGCTTTCTTTTTTTTTGTTTGTTCTTTTGCTTTTTGTAGGGGGGAAGGCAGGGTAATTGGGGTTAAGTGACTTGCCCAAGGTCATACAGCTAGTAAGTGTTAAGTGTCTGAGGCTGTATTTGAACTCAGATCCTCCTGACTCCAGGGCTGATGCTCTATTCACTGTGCCCTCTAGCCACCCCCCTCAGAAGTTACTTTCCACGGGCAGCCAGGTGGCGCAGTGAGTAAGAGCATCGGCTCCAGTGTCGGGAGACCTGGGATCAGTTCCAGCCTCAGATACTCAGCACCTACACAAAAATAACTGGCTGTGTAACCTTGGTCAAGTTACTTAACCCCAATTGCTTTTAAAAAAAAGAAGTTACTTTCCAATGAGTACATATTAAGAGGAGTTTCAGTTAAATCTATGCTGGTTTTCATAATGTTCACAGTAACACTGAGAGCTGACCTTTGAGAGTGCTTTAAGGCATCCCTATTGTTGAAATACATTTGATGTTTATAGTAGCTCCTGAGCTAGGCTGTGAAAATATTATTGCCCTCATTGCTCAGAAGAGGATACCAAGTGTCAAAGAAGTATCCTGACTTGCCCAGGGGCATATTGCTAATAACTATTAGGAACCACCCATCTCTTCAGAATCTGAATTTAGTGGCTTTCTTTCTCCTTGACATAGTAAGCCTTTATGGTATCTTTATGCAAGATATTATGCCTCATTTCTGAATTCCTTTCCATGGATCTCAAGAAATAAATTAATGCTCTTCCTATTGGCCATTTTATGGATTCTTTGTTTGCTAAGGTAAGAGTATTGCTACTACCTGGCATATAAAAATTATTTTTATTTAGGAAAATTTGGGTGCTTCTTTCTGAACTTTCTGACAGTTCCTCCTTTCTGCTTGGAACTCTTCCTTCCTTTGTTTGGCTTCTCTTAAGTCACAGCTAAAGTCTCACCTTCTGCAAGAAGACTTTCTTATTTAAAAAAAAAAACAAAATTTTACTGTTATCTTTTGGTTTTTACATCATCATAATTTTCCCCAATATCTCTTCTTTTCACTTCTCCTAGAGAGTCATCCCATAAAGCAAATGATATTTTTAAGACAAAAAAGGGAAAAAATCAGCATAACCAATCAATAAATTGAGAAAGTCTGAAAACATGTGCAATGCACAACCTCTGCCTACCTCCCACCTCCACAAAGGGAAGTTAGGGTATCTTGTCATTATGTTTCATTTTAATCCTCATTTATCTTTGTAATTTTGCTACATTCATTTTAATTTTTTGTTGTGTAACTGCTCTTTCCATTTATTTGTTTAATTATTTGTTTATTTTTGCTTTTTGGAGGGCAATTGTGGTTAAGTGACTTGCCCAAAGTCACACGACTAGTTTTTGTGTTAAGTGTTTGAGGTCAGATTTGAATTCAGGTCCTCCTGACTCCTGGGCTGGTGCTCTATTCACTGCACCACCTAGCTGCCCCTGCTCTTTCCATTTATATTGTTGCATATTCTTGGGTATTTTTTTTTTTGCTAGACTCACTTCACTATGGATCAGTTCATGTAGATCTTCCTATGATTCTCTGAATTCATCATACATAATTTCTTACAATATAATGGTATTCTATTAAGTTCATATTCTATAGTTTGTTTAGCCTTTTCCAAGTGATGGGCATCTGCATTGTTTCTAATTCTTAGCTATCACAAAAATATTTCTATAAACATTTTGGAGTATGTAAGAACTGTTTATTCTTATCTTTTGACCACTTACATATTGAGGAATGGTCATTAAAATATGTATATATTATAGGTACATTATATTGTGAATATATACATGCATGCAAGTATATATGTATACATATGCACATACACACATGTATACATACTGTATATGTATGTGTGTGGGGCCTGGAAGAGTTATTCACATTTCATCCCAAACTCTTTTCACCCTTGGTATTTTAGATTTTTTGTTTTTCCAAATGGATTTTGTAATTATTTTGTCAAGTTCTATAAAATATAACCTTAGCAATTTTACCAGGATGGCATTAAAAATATAAATTAACTTTGGTAGCATTGTCATTTTTTACTATATTGGCCCAGCCTAGCTATGAACACTAACTATTCCTCTGAGTAGTGTTTAAGTTGTTCTTTATTTCTTTAAGGAGTGTTTTGTAATTGAATCCATAAAAATCTTTTGTTATTTAGAATGAGATTTCCCTTTCTATTATTGCTTCTTGGATTTCATTACTTTAGAGAGATGCAATTTATTTTTGGAAATTTTATTTCATAGCCTGAAACTTTGCTGAAGCCATCAATTGTTTTTGTTTGTAGCTTTGTTGATTTCCTTTTCGGCAAATTGTTTGATCTTCTCTTTATCTATTTATCATATTTTTCCCCTCTGGCCTTATTACTGCTTCTAGGATTTCCAGAAGTATATCAAATAATGAGCATCCTTGCTTGACTTCTGTATTTGTTGGAAAAAGTTCCAGTGTATCTCCATTTCATATGATGCTTGCTTTTGGTTTTAAAGAGATGCTTTTGTGATAATAAAAAAGTCTCCTCTATGCTTATACTCTCTATGATTTTTAGAATAAATGAGTTTTGAACTTTGCCAAAGGCTTTTTCTGCATGTTTTGGTATTTAACATGATTGATTATGTTGGTTATTTTCCTGTCCTTGCATCTCTAGTATGAATACCACTTGGTCAAAATGAATGATTTCTTGAATAAATCTTCATAGTCCATTTATTAGGATTTTGTTTAAAATTTTTGAATCAATATATATTAATGATGTTTATCTATAGTTTTTCTCCTGTGGTTTATTCTTCCCTAGTTTAGGTATTAGGACAATATTTGTCCAATAAAGGTTCCAGTGGGGTGATTCTGAATTTCTTTTTCAATTTTAAAGGATAGTTTGTGATGTATGAGTATTAATTGTTCTTTAAATGCTGATGGAATTCATCAAGAGCAAGAGATTTTTTTTTCCTTCAGTAGTTACTTTCTAGCTCATCTTATTTCCTTTTCTGGGACTGGGCTATTTAAGATCTCCATCTGTTCTAATCATCTGGGAATTTTAAATTTTTGAAGGTGATCCTCTATTTCTTCTGTGTTCTGTTTTGCTGGCATATTAACCAAGTGGGATAAGTTCTGATCATTCATTTTATTTCTTCTGATTTTGTTGTGATTTCACTTTGCTTATTTGCTCTTTTATTAATTTGATTTTCTGTTCTCATTTTAATCAGATCAGCTAAAGTCTATCAATTTTATTAGTATTTTCAAACCAGATTTTAGATATATTTGTCATTTGTGTGGTTTTATTTTAGGTTCCAACTTATCAATTTTTTCTCTAATGTTTTAGCATCTCTTTTGTATTTATGTTTATTTGTTGGCTTTCTAATTTTTGAAAATGAATCTGCTGGTTCTTTCTTTTTCTGCTTTGTTGCAAGAAACCTTCCTTGCTGTCCCTTCATGCTAGTGTCTTCTCTCTGAGGCTATCTACAATTATCTTGTACAAAGACAAATATCTTGTTTGTATGTAGATATTTGCTTGTTGTCTCCCCCATTAGACTGAGATTCTTGAAGACACTTCGCCAGTAGGTGTCACTATCCAACACAAGAAACTCAAATCTAGATTTAAAATTCTGTGAGATTAATTAGCTACTAATTTAGTCAGAATTGTGAATTCCAAATTTTGAGTTACCTGGTTTATTTAGAACAAGGATTAAAGTATGGGTAAAGGAAGTTTTATGGAGAATTTCTAGATTTAGAGATGGAACAAACATCAGAGGTCGGCTTGGCCAACCTCTCGTTTTTCAGGGAAGGAAACTAAGGTCCAGTTATAATTATTGTTACTGTTATTATACTATCCAGCTCATGAGGGCTCTTGTGAGGATTAAATGAGATAATATGTGTGAAGAACCTTTAAAACACCGAATGAATTTATTCCCAGGATTGTTGTGGGAATGAAATAATATAATAGTTACAAAATGCTTAGTTCAGTTCCTGGAACATAGTAAGTGCTAGATAAATGTTGCTTTTGTTGTTATTACCACCCAAGATCATGCACATAGTAAAGAAGAGAGCCCAGACTCAAGCCTATGTAACAGCATCTTAGGTTTAATTCTGGAAAGATCAGGGTCCTCTCATCCAAACTGTTCATTTATAGCTAAGGAAATGGAGACCCAGTGACTTACCCAAGGTCATAAGTGAGAAATGAATTGATTTAGTGCCTTCTGATTCCAGAGTCTCGACTTTACTCACTGTACAACACTACCTTTGAAGACTTTCTCTGCCCCCTCAACTTCATGCCTATATATTTTTTTATTTTTTATTTATTTTTTAAAGCAATCAGGGTTAAGTAACTTGCTCAAGGTTACACGGCCAGTTATTTCTGGGTGTGGCGCTAAGTATCTGAGCTTGGATTTGATCCAGGTCATCCCGACACTGGAGCCAGTGCTCTTACTCGCTGAGCCACCTGGCCACCCCTGACTTCATGCCTATATTAAGGAGAGACTCTTGTTCCTTGAAACCCTTTCTTCTGAGCAGCTTTCATAAGCTGTTCAAATTGGGGTGAGTATCAGGAACTAAGTATCTGGGGAAATTCCCACTGGACTCTTTCCATGCTCCTGAACAATCTTAACTCTTCCCCTCTCTTCCCAAGTCTAAGTATTTGCTCTCAATTATAAATCACCAAGAACTGGAGGGTAGTTTATCTACTCCAACTACTTTGTTTTAAAGATGAGAAAACTAGGGCCAGAGAAACCAACTGACTTGTTCCAGGTCATACAACAGAGTTAGGATTTGAACCCACGTTCTCTGATTTTCATTTCAGTCATGGCCCCACATCTCCAACTTATTTTCTACCGTATCATAGAAAGTAAGGGTGAATGTGTGATGAGTAGATGCTTTCTGATGTAAAAGCTTTAAAGAAGAAATTAATTCAACCTCTGTCCCCCCCCCAAAAAAAAAAGAGGAGAGAAACTAAAGGCTTCAGTTGGGAAATTTTTTGTGTAGTTGTTATTAACTAATCGGGGAAATTTGGCACTAGAGATGACAATGATAAATTGATTTTATTACTATTACTTTGCCGATGTTGTTTCAGTCTGTCAGAGAGAGATTTTCTGATATTTTTTTCCTCCTTTCTCAAGTTTTGGAGCAATATCATAACTCTCAGCTCAGGGTTTTGTGAGTGATACCAATCTTACCTTAATGCAGCCATGATGCTATGAAGTAATAGACCTTTGGACCCAGAAAGGTGACCAAGAGAAAAGTAAGGCAAATCGGTAGTCAACTTGGGTGTCTGGCCAGTATCATATAGATCAGCGGTGAGGAACCTGTGGCTTTGAGGCCATACATGGTCATCCTCAAGGCCGTAGGTTCCTCACCCCCGATTTAGTCCAATGCAAGCAACATTTATTAACTGCCTATGTTCCAGCTAAGTGCTGGGGATATAGCTGATGAAAAGCAATATAATCCCTGTCCTCCAAGAGCTTACGATCAGGAGAAAAAGACTCACACAAAAGTACCCACAATCATTTTTGTACTCTTTTAGAAGACTGTGTTAAACAGATAAACTTAATTATTTTAAAATTGCTTGACCTTCTATTTCCTAAAATTCCCCATAAGAAATGAAGGCCAAGGGGCGGCCAGGTAGCACAGCAAGTAAGAGCACCAGCTCCAGTGTCAGATTGACCTGGAGATTGAATCCCAGGCTCAGACACTTAGCACCCACCCAGAAACACCTGGTCGTGTAACCTTGAGCAAGTTACTTAACCCCAATTGCTTAAAAAAGAAAAAGAAATGAAGGCCAAGAGGCATCCCTTTATAGTGATTTATGAGAGGTGCTTATGGACAGTGGGAATAAATTGATTTTCACTGAGAAGAAGCAAGGAATGAGCCCATTATATAAGGGGAAGAATGTATGTGGGGTATTTTCATACACAGTGATTGTGTTAGGATCATATAATCAAGTTCTGAAAGGGACATTAGAAATGATCTAAGTCAATGCCATCATTTTATAATGAGAAAACTGGGGTCCAGAGAGATTGCACAGCTCATCAGAGATAATACAGGTGGCAAGTTGAAAGCTTGTGATTTTCACCCAGCCTTTTGAATGACTCAAAACCAAGTTTTTTGTTTGTTTGTTTTGTTTTTGTATCTGTGACTTTTCTTTTTACTAGAAGTAGAGATATTTTTACCTTTTTTTTGTGCCATGGATGTGTTTGGCAGTTTGGTAAAGCCTATAAACCCCCCCTTCTCCTTGGATTAATGTTCTTTATACATAAAAAAGAAAACAATTGTATTGAAATGCAGCTTTTAAAATATTAAAGACACATTTGTAGATACTCCAGGTTAAGAATCTCTATCTAGAAAGTTGGAGTATGTTATTAAGTCAGTTAGTCAATAAGTATTTATTAAGCATTACATTATGCTAAAGGCAGGGAAGATTAAAAAGAAACGAAAGCAAGACATGGTCCCTGTCCTCAGGGAGCTACATTCTAATGGGAGAAAGAGCTTTAATACAACTAAGTGTAATGGAAATTTCAAAGAGAAGAATTTGGAATTGAGGTCAAGAAACATTTCTGAACAAGTGGATCTATCCAGAAGCCGAATGGGCGGGCTCAGGGAGTGTTTTATTCCCCTTCTCAGGATGTCTCAGAGCAAGACCAGATGATGATACTGAGGGTGTTGCTGTCGAGGGAATTGTGCTCGGACGGTGCTTCCAGCTGCAAGGTTCTGTGCCCTCCCATCTTCCAAGGAGCCTTTGGCTCACATTTCTTCAGTAGCCCAACGGAGCATTCAATTTCTTAATGAATGAGTGAAAAAGCGTTTATTAAGCCCTTACTACATGCTAAGCATGGAGATACAAAAAGAACAGACAGCAAAACAAAAAACAAATGTAAAAAATTTAGACTCAGAGTGGATGGAAAGGCCTGGAATTACTAAGGGTTCATCAGTAGAGCAGATAGCAAGGCCCAGATGTCCTTGGACTTATTTCTTAAGCATTTATTAAGTGCCTATCTAGGCATATGGGGTATTGTTGTTCAGATGTTTTGCAGTTGTATCTGACTTTGTGACGCCATTTGGAATTTTCTTGGCAAAGATATGGAGTGGCTTGCCATTTCCTTCTCCAGCTCATTTTACAGACAAGAAAACTGAGGCAAATAAGGGTGACATGATTTGGGTAGGGTCACCCAGTCAGTAATTGTCTGAGGCCAGATTTGAACTCAGGAAAAGGAATCTTCCTGACTCCAGGCCCGCGCTGCTCTGTCAAATCGGGTACAAAGGCAAAAACAGAACAGATTCTGCCCTGGAGGGACTTACATTCTCTTGAGGGGAGAGGAAAATATAATACACATAAAAGTAAATACCCACCCACCCACATACACACACACACACACACACACACTAAACACAAAGTATTATATTTTTTAAGAGGAGAGGAAATCTGAAACTCTAAGGCTTCCTGTAGGAGCTGATGCTTGGACTGGACTTTGAAGGAAGCTCAGGACCTGAGAAGGAAAAGTATTTGAGGTATGAGGACAAACTGTCCAAAGGCACCAAGATAAGAGACAGAATATTGTGTGAGGAGAGCAGAAAGACCAGATTGTCTGGAATATGAAATGTGTGAGGGGGAGTAATGTACAGTGAGCCCAGAAAGGGAGACTGGCACAAGATTGTGAAGGGCCTGAAATAACAAGGGAAGAAGTCTGTATTTTATAAAGGAAATAGGGAGCCACTGAGTCATTCAGCAAAAGACCTTGGAAAGAGTCTGCTGGGAAGTCTTTTCTCACTTAGAAGTCATCTAGCAACCCCCAGCCACCCACTTTCACTCCCACCCAATCCAGACGGCCAAGTGAGTAACCTTGGGCATGGCTCATTGTTGAGGAATGTTCCAGCTCAGGAACCTTGTTGACAAAGGCGATCAGACTGGAGTTACTCCTTAGTTACTTTTCAGACAAAAGGGTGTTTTCATTATTATGTCGACTTGTGCAGAGAGAATGGTTGCTTAAGAAAATGAAGATACATCTTGATGTATTGATGGTTTTGGAGGGAGAACAATATTCGAATAAAAATAGAGGGGATGGAACAAAGGAAACTGAAGGATGCTTCTATGCTTCTTGGAAACATAGACTTTGCCTTTGGGGTCTGTATGGTAATATCGAGGAAGGAAAAAGAAGGTGTGGGTTGCTGTGTAAAGTACAAAGCTGATTTCATCGTGCCTGATGTCTAGAGAAACTTGCTGCCATTAGAACTGTCCAAAAGCATCATGGGAGCAGCGTGCCTTGGGAGATCATGTTAGCCTTCACTGGAGGTGGCCAAGCAAAGGCTGGGAGGGAAGGTGGTGGAAGGGATTCTCCTTCAGGTCTGGGTAAGATCGGGTAAGCCTGGCAGTCTCACTCTCTGGGTTCTAATGTTTAGGGTGAACTATTACGGAAGCCTGAGGACTCACAAAAATCAAGCTTACATGTGAGTGTGGCCTTTGGAAATATCTGCCAACAATATAAATGGCTGTCATTCCTACAGTTCTCCATGATTTGCCAAATGCCTTACATTTATTATCTCATCTGATCATTACGACTCTTTGAGGTCGGTGCAATTATCATCTCCATTTTACAGTTAATTATAATAACTAGCTTTTTGATAGTACTTACTATGTGCCCGGCACTTGAAGTTATTATCTCATTTGATGCTCGCAATAACTTTGAGAGGTAAGTATTATTACTATTCCCATCTTACATTTGAAGAAACTGAGACAGATAGAGGTTAAGTGACTTGCTCAAGGTCACAAACCTAGTGAATGTCTGAGGTTGGAGTTGAACTCACGTCCTTCCAATTCCAGGTCTGATACCATATATCCTATATCACTTAGCTACTTAACCTAGTCCAGGGGTGGGGAGGCTGCAGCCTCGAGGCCGCACGTGACCTTCTAGATCCGTGGGTGCAGTCTTTTGACTAAGTACAAGTTTTACAGAACAAATTCTTTTATTAAATGGATTTGTTCTGTGAAGCTTTTCTTCAGTGTGTGAGTGTGTGTGTATGTATGGATGTATTTATATGTGTGTATATGTGTGTGTGTATATATATACATATATATGTATCCATATATATATATATGGATATACATATATACATACCCACATTTATGCTTTTGGTTTTTTCCTTATTTAATCTCATGAACCACTGGATCATCAGGTATCTTTATTAATCAGATAATTATAGGATAGCAGAACTAGAAGGGACTTTGGCCATCATTCAGCCTCTCTCCCCCCTCCAGTGGAATGCAATGGGAAATGATCTCTTAGGCACACATTATGTGCCAGGCACTGTGCCAAATTCTGGAGCTACAAAGCCAATCATGGCAAAAGTTCCTGACCTCAAGGAGCTTACTTTCCAATAGCAGAAGACAGTACACATGGGAGAATGGCAGCCAGGGAGGAGTGATTTGGTAATGCTGATTTGATTCCTGCTTCCAGAGCTCCTGTTGGAAGGGGGTGGTTAGTGGAGAGAATGCAAATGATGACCCTGCAGGAAGATGGCCGAGAGTGGCAGGGGCACATCTAATTCTGGGCTATGCCAATCAGAAGCCCAGAAATCAAAGGCAGGAACCTGGAATGCCAGGTGGGAGATAGAAGAAAATGAGCTGAAGAGGGATTAAGCTATTTGCCTAACACTTCACAGCCATTCACTGGCTACCTGAGGTCATGACTTCTAACTACAATATGGCTTCAGAAGAAGAGCCCAGTAGGATTGAAGTCCTGAGACAGGGGGATGACAGGAATAGGGTCAGGTCAATGGGGAGAGAAGATGGGTTGATGGTAGAATTTGAAAACAGAACCTCTGACTTCATATCCTTAGGTGGTTCTATTCCAACATAGAAATTTAACATATTCAATGGCTACTCAGTGAAAGGAAGGCTGTTTCTTTAATTCTCATTTTCATGATTAAGTGAATGAATGTGACAAATACCACCTTAGGGTCAAACACAAACTCCCCCCAATCTTCTCATTCCACCAGAAGAAACATTAGGGCCATGATTTTTCTCCTTTATTTCTATCCAAGACTTCTACTTTATGTTCTCTTCAGATTAACATATGTACAGCTAGCTCTTTCTGGGCTACAAAATCATTGGCCATTTCTTCACATACAGTAGGCACTTAATAAATTCTTATGAATGAATGAACTTTCTATAGAGTAAGAAATCTTAGGGAACAATTCAATCGAGGGGGTAAATAATAGGTAGGTAGTCTCATTATTCAGTTCATACCATGGAAGTCTGGTTCTTACCGGTCCCAGTCACACTCAGATCGCCACGTTCCGTCTTCTAGCCCCAAGCCTGAGATTTCTTTTGGCTTCTTTGATGGCCCCTCTGTCCGTTCCATTGGTTCCCCTGTGGTGTAGTGGAAAAAATGATGGAACAACTTGGGTTTGGCTCCTTCTTATGATAGTGATGAATTAGTTCTGTGAGCACAGAAAACTCTCTAATGCTCAGTTTTCCCATCTGTAAAGTGGCCCTAAGCAGGCAGAGTTTGACCTCATAAGGCTGTTTGTGAGGACATATTAGTCCCTTCCACCCGGGACAGTTTAGCAAAACTAGACGAGGTGCTCTTGCTCACCCAAGATGTTCCACCTCCCACCTCCATGCTTTTGCATGGGCTGTCCCTCATGCCTGGAATGCTTTCCCCTTTCATTTCCACCTCTTACAATTCGTGGCTTCTTTTAAGACTCAGCTCAAGTTTCACCTTCTACAGAATATTTTTCCTGGTTACTCCGGCTATTCATACTCCAATTCCCTTATTTTATATATGAGGAGACTGAGTCACGCAGCTAGTAACAAAGCCTGGATTCAGAAGGAAGTTCTTACTCCGAATATGGAGCTCTTTCCACTGAACCACCTTGCCTTTCATAAACCCAAACAACTTTCCAATATACCAATGCATCCTGACTCCCCTAGACTTCTACTCACAATTTCCTGAACCAGTTTCTCTTCAGGTAGGGCAGAGGCAAACATCAGCTCCCCTGAGCAGCACCTCTCCTCAGCCTCCACTCCCATTCTAAAACCCTTACTTTTGGCCATTCCCTATAGTCTTTCCATCTGGACGGACTCCTGATGACTTCTCTTCCCTCTCTAAAAGTTTCCTTTCTTTTTTTCTCTGTCCTTGCTACAATTCAAAAATCTAGGCTCCCTCTCTGGCTTGTCAGGACATCCACTGTCCCAATAATTCTCCGTTAGTGCCAGGGTGGTTCTGTGGAAAGTCCAGGTTTACATTCCAGTTATCCTGCTACATTCTGATAAGAGTTCTTTGAGACCTGTATTTGTTTGAGAGAGGGCAGAAAACAGATAGAAGTGTTTCTCCCTGTTGACCCAATCCATTAGGCTCTTTCTATATTGGGCCTAAACAAACAAACTTGGATTAAAATAAAAGTATAAGGAATATGCAGAAAGCTAAAGAAGAGGAAAATGGAAATGACCAAATTTGGAAATGGTCCATTGAAAAAGTGTCTGGCATTATAAAAACTCAATCCACTGCTGGGCAGGCACATTTAAGCAAGAAGGTATACCAGGTCAGGGCAGAAATAATCGGTCTTTTCATTTGCAGCCAGTTTAATAAAAGAGTGCTCCCATTTTTTTCAAATATTTATTTAGTCTCCTGTAATTCAGGGTAACTATGGCACTTAGCATTACCCAGGTGTTAAGTCTAATACAGAGAAAAGTCAAATAACCATAAAGAAATCTCAACCGAGGCCCAGGGGAACTTATTAAATGTATTTCATTTAAATAATCCAATTCAACAGATTGAGGCAGTCATAAAACAAACCCAGCACTTGAAAGGCCTCCGTGAAAACCCCCAGCCTTGGCGCCACACCTGCAAGCGGCCCACATCATTAATTTGAATTACTTCGGCAGGGCCTTTCAGAGGCTGCTTGCTTTGTAATCATTTGTTGCTTATTCTCCCCAATAATCCCATGACGTAAAGCAACATTATCATCCCCAGCTGAAAGGGCCCCAGAGAGGATGAGTGACTTGCCCATGGTCACACAGCAGGGGACATACAATTCTTTTCCAGTAGCATCCATCCTTCCTCTAAAAGACCCCAACTTCTCTTTGCTCAGAAATAGGTAATTTTTTAAGGGTGGGTCCTATCTCCCATTTTATAATTCTGATCCTATGCATTGGGGTGGTACCCTGGACCCCAGAGGTCATCTGTCTCCTCTCTCCCCCTCCTGAGAGACCAACTGAGATTAAATGAAATAAGGTAATGAGCACCCCAGGTGGGATTTGAAACCAGGACCTCTGGCTTCAGAGGCAATGCTTTTTTCCACTATCTCACACCATATCCAGGAGACATGGGTTTGAATCCTGACTCTAACACATATGTATGTAATTGTGGAGAAGTCACCGCCTCTCCTAGGTTCTTCTTCTATAAACTAAGGATGCAAATTTCTTTCACTATTTGCCTCATCATGTCCAACTTCTTCATTCAATAGACAAGGGAAGAGAATATCCAAGAAAAGAAGTGACCTACCCAAGGTCACCTGGGCAGATTCAAGCCTTGAGATTATGGGCTCTTAGAGAAGAACTAAACCCTCTGACTTGAAGGCTCCCTTGGTGATTCCAGAGACCCTAGGTCCAAGTCCCAGCTCTTACCTGTGTGTCCTTGGCCAAGCCCATTAAGCACTGACTCTGAGTCTCACTAATCACTCACTATGTGCCAGGCATTGTGCTACGGGCTGTGGGCACCAAGAAACGCAAGCTTCATCATTTATAAGATAAAGGATCTGGATTGCAAGGTACCTTCTCTAGGTGAAAATCTTCTTGGATTGGAGCTAACTGAATTAGTCAGAAACCTATGTGTGTGTAGGTCCTTGGGAGAACCAGAACCCCACCTGCACATGCATCTCCCAGGAAAAAACTGCCCCTGGTTTAAGATAGTCCTTAGGTCTGCTTCTGCTCGAAGGAGTGGCTCCTGAATCCCCACTGATGTAGTGACTTCTATTAATTAGCCAGAGGACACATTTAGTTAAAAGCAAAGGCATTTAATGAAATAGAAAAAAAAAGAAAAGTAATACTAGAACATTTCCCCCATAAGCCTAGGGTGTTTGCTCTCCCAAATATACACATTGTCAGTGGAAATGGTGAACACAAAGGGGACCTGTGTGGAGGGGGAGGGCTAACTCATGTCTTTGGGGATGCTGGGCTGTTCATCAATTTGCCTTGGTGTCCTCATACTGTTCCCTGCCGTGGGCCTAGGTTTGAATCTTGTCTTAGATATTAACTCACTGTGTGACTCCAGGCAAGTCATTTTGCCTCCTAGAGCCTCAATTTACTCATCTGTAAATTGGTGACAATAGCTCTTCACTACCCATCTCAAAGGGTTGTTGTGAGACAAGCTTTTAAAAACCCTTAATGCACAATAGAAATATCCCTGCCTAATTCTGTAATGGGAATGTCAATTTTTGTTGTTGCCATCTTTCTAAGATTATAATTTGTAAGATATTCCCTGCCCCTAGGCCCTTTGATAGGCTTCTGTGCACCTGGAGCCTGTGGTGGGAGGCTTGTTTTTCAGGAACACCCACACCTTGGTGCTTTGGGATTGGGCAGTGGGTCAAGAGGGTTGTGACATTCTCTGACCCAGGAGAAGGCTATATAATCCCTGATGTGAGACTTTGTTTTGGAGCTCACTTTGAGAAGTGTTCTGTGATTTGACCAGACCAGACTCTGGGCAGCCGTTAAGAGTCCCCTGGCTTTGGAAAACCCAGATGTTGATGATTCCCTGTCTGGTAACTGACTAGGTATGGATGTAATGGTTGGACAGTTGGAGGCCTGTCTGCTTGAT
This sequence comes from Petaurus breviceps papuanus, assembly GCF_028583685.1. Taxonomy (NCBI): domain Eukaryota; kingdom Metazoa; phylum Chordata; class Mammalia; order Diprotodontia; family Petauridae; genus Petaurus; species Petaurus breviceps. Next base: position 23,836,291 of record NW_027186352.1, read on the forward strand.
AAGTTTGTTTCTCTGTCTTCTTGTAACTTCTGCTTGTAACCTCTATATACTCTGATGTTCAGGGTGCTGACTTTTTCCCCTGAACTAGGTAAATATATGTTTGATTAAAGCAAGATTATTAACCCATTTGGAGTTGCTTTCCTTTAGAAAAGCAGATCTAAGAACCTGTGTTGGCAGCCACCCTGGGGATGCTGGGGTGCTTGCTGCTACAAATGCCTGCATGCCCTCCTCTGAAGGGCTCTCTGAAGGTTCTCTCCTAGTACCTTGCTGCTAGTGGACAGTGGGCTCTAGAACATTGTATCTTACTCCTTTGAGGAAGCACTTGACCCCTGGGGCTGGAATGCTCCGGGCCTGATGCTGATGGGTCTAAGGCTAGGCTTAACTAAGCCTGAATAATCGTGGATCCATCTGCTCCTTTGGGACTTTCTATCCCTGCAACAGCTTTCTTCGGGTTAGAATTAGGGATGGATATAACCTTTGGACATCAGTTTATGTGAAAGGTACTTACTCTAGTGGAAAGAACACTACAGGAAGACTGGAATTGAACCCCAATTACAACATGTCCCAGCTGTGTGATCAATGGCAAATCTTGGTCTCTCTCTGAGCCTCTGTTTCTTCATCTGTGAAATAAGAGATCAACACTTGTACTCCTCCCCCTCCCCCCACCCCAGGATTGTTATAAAGGAAGCACTTTGTTGTAATGAGTTCTTTCCTCATCTGTCCTTCTCGGGATCCCCAGCTTCCTATAAGGTTCAGATCAGGCTCCAACTTCACAGGGAAACTTTTTACTGTTCCCCATTAACTGTTCTTATATTTACTTATCTGTTATCCTTTTTGTATGATTTAGAAGAAAGCAAGGCAATGAAGTGGGGGCAGTGGACAGACTGCAGGGCTAGAGTCAGAAAGAGTCATCTTCCAAAGTTCAAATTCAGCCTCAGACATTGAATAGCTGTGTGACCCTGGGCAAGCTGTTTCAACTCAGGTCCTCCTGAGTCCAGGGCTGGTGTTCTATTCACTACACCAACTAGCCACCCCTGTGTGTGTGTGTGTGTGTGTTAAACATTTCTTTTGTGGCATTGAAAATCATTTGTTTTTCTATTTGTGCACAAAATACATTTTGGGGAGACTTCTGACCTGTGTAATTCCTAAGCCTTCTTAAAGAGATGTCTGCTCCATGTGGAATTATGCCCAAAGGTCTCTAAAACTGTGAATACCCCTTGACCCAACAATAGCATTACTAGGTCTGTATCCAAAAGAGATCCAAGGTAAAGGAAAAGGACCTATTTGTACAAAAATATTCATAGCAGCTCTTTTTGTGGTGACAAAGAACTTGAAATTGAGGGGATGCCCATCAACTGAGGAATGGCTGAACAAATTGTGATATATGATTGTGATGGAGTACTATTGTGATTTAAGAAATGATGAGCAGGATGATTTTCGAAAAAACTGGGAAGATTTCTATGAACTGATGCAAAGTGAAATGAGTAGAACCAGGAGTACATTGTACATAGTTAACAATATTGTAAGGATGATCAATTGTGAAAGACTTAGCTATTCTCAGCAATACAAAGATCAAAGATGACTTCCTTCAGAGATTGGGAACCTCAGCCTTGAGGCCATATGTGGCCTCCTAGGTCCTTGGGTACCGCCTTTTGACTGAGACCCAGTTTTACAGAACAAATCCTTTTATTAAGGGGATTTGTTCTGTGAAGTTTCAATTCAGTCCAAGGATCACACTTGAGGACCTAGGGGGGCACAGGTGATCTTGAGGTCACAGGTTCCCCTCTCCTTCTGGTAACTTATTGGCTATATGAGGCTCATATGAGAGAATACTTAGGTAGTGCTTTGTAGGGCAGTGAGATAGCACCATATTGCCCAGTGAACTGGGCCTGGAGTTGGGAAGACTCATCTTCCTGACTTCACATCTGGCCTCAGAGACTTGCCAGCTATGTGACCCTGGCTAAGTCACTTAGCCCTATTTGCCTCAGGTTCTTCATCATTCAAATGAGTTGAAGAAGGAAATGATAAACTACTCCATGATCTTTGCCAAGAAAACCCCAAACATGGTCACGACAAATCAGACATGACTGAAATGACTGAACAGTGCCTTGCAAACCTTAAAACAATTCATGAATGCTAATTATTGTAATTTTTATTGTTGTAGTTGGTAACAATGTCATTATTAACAGTGCTTGCTGTGTGTTAAACATGGTGCTAATTACCATGGATACAAAGACAAAAAACAATGAATCTCTAAGTTTGAGGAACTTAGGTTCTATTTACCCAGGCCCATAAGGGATAGAATGTCAGAAGCCCCTGCCACCCATAATTCCTATGAAAATGGATCAGATCGGTTGTGGTGGCATGGGTCTTTAATTCCAGCTCCCAGGGAAGAAGAAGCAGATGGATCTCTGGAGGTTAGGAATTCTGAACTGCAATGGGCTAAGCTGATTAGATTTCCGCACTATAATCCAAACATAGCAAACCCTCCAGAGTGGGGGTAAGGATGGGGGTGGGGGCAGGACCACCAGATTGCCTAAGGACAGATGCCCAGTGGACAGGTAAAACTTGGCTCCTGTGCACATTGCTGGTGGCCTGGGAGGAGTCCTTTTTCTTCTGGCCTCACTGAGAGAGGGAGACTCAGTTTTTTTTTTTTAAGAAAGAAAAAAGGGGCGGCCAGGTGGCTCAGCGAGTAAGAGCACCGGCTCCAGTGTCGGGATGACCTGGATCAAATCCGGGCTCAGATACTCAGCACCACACCCAGAAACAACTGGCTGTGTAACCTTGAGCAAGTTACTTAACCCCAATTGCTTAAAAAAAAAGAAAGAAAAAAGTGAATCAGGATATTAACCATCCAAGAAATTAACAGTGTGTGGACACACAAAATGAGACAGACATCTTTCTCTAGCAACCAATGTATCTTTTATTCCAATAAGGCAAAGAAAATGAAGATTGATTTACTCCCTTCCTTCTTTGAGCAGCCCTGGACCTCTAATTGGCTTTAGGAAATGAACATGTGTTAAAGACTTTTTAAAAGGACACCAGTATCTCATCTTGGGACATCCGCTTAACTCTACCAGAAAAAATGAAATTCTGATGGCACGGTCAGTTTTTCTTAGCAGCCTTAGGGCCAGGTTCGGGGCTGCCTGCCTGTGGTTACTGGAATCTGTTGCAGTTTACACTGTAACTTTCAGTTGCAAACTTTCAGAATGTGACTTTTATGGAGGAAATATTTTGTACTCAGCATTTTTGTGTGCTAACCTCCCATACTTCCCAAATAAGGTGTCTCCCATCCTAAATTACTGAGCGTAGAAGCTGTAATGTTATACACTCCCATGGGGCAAAGAGTAATTCAGACAGAGTAATTTTAATGGAAATCATTCTTCTCTTCTTGGCAGGAGAGGAATTTCAGTAGGAATTTTTGAAAATTACAAAATATCCTTCCCTGGGGGATTCCTACGGCCACTTAGCAGATTTCTCATTTCATTTAACACAAATATTTTGATCCTCAAGGGAAAGTCTGTTCTGTTACAGTTTCTACATTGCTGTCTCCCGAAGATAAATGCAGTACTTTCTTTCAAAATGGACACAGGAGAGGGAAGGTGTAAGGAATGTGATATAAATTCTATGACTAAGTTTTCAAGACATTTACAAAGTTCTTTTAAAATGGGTGGCCTTTAATTCTTACCTAATCACCTTTTATGGTTTTTAGACCAGGAGGTTCTATCACACACTACCTCTGTTACCTAAAGCAAGTCACTCAATTTCTCTGGGCCTGGTTTCCTCATCTGTAAAATGAAGGCATTGGACCAGATGACCTTGAAAGTGCCTTCTGGCTCTAAATCTATGATGAGATGATATGATTCTGCTTTGTTCCCCAACCAATCTGTCTTTAGTTCCAAGCTCCCATCATCAGGATACAGATAAACTAAAGGTATCATCCCTGAGGTAAGGTAACTGCCCTGAAAGAAGTTCTCAATATTACCTCCCTGTACTATTTGGAGGGTCTCCTTAAAATTCTTTCTATCTCCACCCACCACCCACCATCCACTCTTTGTGTGTGTGTCTGTATATATATATATATATATATATATATATATAATGTGTGTATGTCTGTGTATGTTTGTATGTATATATGTGTATATACATACATATACATACATATCATATATAGTGTTTCACAAATCTCAGGGCACTCGATGATGATGATGATGATGATGATGTCACTCCTAATCCTTCTGCAGCTCCCCAGTACTCATGGAGCCAAGTTCAAACTCCCTTGCCTGGCCCTTAAGTCCCAGAGTCAATCTGGACTTACCCTCTCTTTCTAGTTTAATCTCACATCCCATCCCTCCACACTCTGTTCTTCTGCCAGATCACACAAGTATCTCCAAACACTCCCGGCATTCTCCCACCTTTGGGCCTTCGTCAAATAAGGTAATATTTACAAAGTGCTTAGCACACACTAGGTGCTCTATAATTGCTTATTTTCTTCCCTGTGTTCCCTTTTCCCAGACTCTCATATTTGGAATCCCTTCTCTCCTTGTCTTTACTTGCTGAATTTTTATTCCGTTCTTTAAAACTCATCTACTAACATCTGCTACTAAAAACGGAAAGTTAAACATGATACATAGACTTTGTGGTAGATAGGGAGCTGGCCTCTGAGTTAGGAATACCCAGTTTCAAATCCTGCCTCCTCCATACTGGTTACATGACCATGTGCAAATTATTTACCTTATTAGAGCTCCAGACAAGACAAAACTGCAGTGAGGATAATGATAAGGCATTAGTAGAGAAAGGTTCTTCGTTGGGAGCTCCCTATAGCAATGGAATAGGAGATCTGGTAAAAGAAAAACGAATGTCTCCTTCCCTGATTCATGTGGTTGATAATAGCTTTCCCTTCAGACCTTCCCTAGTACTTTCTGTAATATCACATATTAGGGTTATCTATGCCTTTGTCTTATCCTGCTTCTCCATTAGCAAATACAGGGACTGTGTCTCATACAAATATATGTATTATATATTATATTCTATATTCTATTACTTATTATAGCGTCTCCTGTAGTGGCTCCACACTTAACGAACATTCCTTGGATTGTGTCCTGTGTGTCAGTGAATCTTTAAAGTACTCTTTCTTTAGAATAATGGGGACCTTGTATAGACAAAGATTTACCTCTAAGGAATGAATAATTGAAGAAGAATGACAGTCTGGAGGAGGGAGATATTTGTGGAAAGATGAGCCTTTTGGCATTCATTAGAATATAGCATAGAGATAGGTGACATTCTACTCCCCCTCCATGTTAGACCAGTCTTGTTCTCCAAGTCTTTTCAAGACTGTGGTTTGGTGATGGTGCGTCTTGGGTCATTATTGGCTTCAAAGACCTTGGAGATTCTCAGAGAATCAATAACCAATCAATAAATATTTGTGAAGCACCTACTATGTGCCAGACAGTGTAATATAGGCACAAAACAAGAAAGCTCTTCAAGGAGCTTGAAGCCCTCCCTTCTAATCTTCACTGAATCTGTTAACTATAAATCCAGCCATGCTCTTACTGGCCTTCAGAGTCATGGTTCCCTTGGTCAGCTCCAAGGATAAGCATTTTTAAACTGGATTTATGATTTCATTGGTGGAGGGAGCTCCCCAAATCCCCTCTTCCAGTGCAGGTCAGCACCTTTTCTACAATTTATAATCTTAGAAGGCTGTTTGTGTTACTGAGAGGTTAGTGATGTGTGACCCAAAGTCACCCAGTCAATAGGTGTCAGAGGCAGGATTTGACCCCAGGGTTTCCTGACACCAAGGCAAGCTCCCTATGTCAACTTGGCTCTTTTTGTTGACTATGCAGATCTGCCGGCTGTCACCAAAAATTTAGACATTAGCTCATAGAATCATGACTCGAGAGTTGGAAGGGACCTACTGTATAGGACATTTCATATAATCTCATTTTATAGATGAGAAAACTGAGACTCAGGGAGAGTGCCTTGTTCAAGAAAACAAGACTAAGTGACAGAGGCTGGATTTGAACCCAAGTCCTTTGACTCCAGAGTCTCCATTCTTTCATGGTACCATGCTTCTTGGGACCTAGTATGGTGGCAAGAATCCAGAGCGGGAAGGAACCTTGCAGATCACTCAGCCTAAGGTTCTCTTTCTCAGTAGGGGAAACTGAGGTCCATAAAAGTGAAGGGAACTGCCCGAAGCCAGAGTGGAAGACAGCTTAATTAAGGGGTGCTAGTGTCAGAGTCAGAGGTCTGAGTTTGGTTCCTATCTCTTCTCCTTATTGTCCATATAAAATTGAGCAGGGAATTTCCCTTCTGAAGGTCTTAGTTTCCAAATCTCTAGGATGAGAGTCTTTTACTAGATAGACTCTGAGGTCGCTTCTGGCCCCAAATCCTGTGTTCCAAAGTCGTAGAGTTGGAATTCAAACCCAAGTCAACAGTCAGCAAATCTAGTGTTCTTGACATTGTTATGATTATTACTGGAGAGTTTCTATCTTCTAACTATGGCTCTAGGTCATTTCATTTTTGTCCTGATAATGATGAATTTAATGAATCCAAAAAAATATAAAAGAAAAATTGTCATTAGTAGAAAAAAACAATTATAGGATTCTTAGAATTTCAGAGCCTGAAGTGACCTTAGCAATCACCTGATCCAGTTTAATTTTACTGATGAGGAACTTGCAAAATAATGTATTCAAATGTCACAGAATAACAAGACCCCAGGAGCACTGTAGTCCATCCCACACCTGAACAAGAACCCCCTCTACAGTATTAGCCAATCAATAACCATATATTACACCTACTATGTGCCAGGCACTGTGCCAAACACTGGAACTATAAAGGAAAGTGAAAACACTCTTTGTCCCCAGGGAGTTTGAAGTTTAGTGGGTGGAAGAAATTGCATGTATGTGACTACACACAAGATACCTACAAAATAAGTGTGACACATGGTCATTTAATGCCTCTTTGAATCCCTCCAGGGTGGAAAATTCACTTCCTTCCAAGGTTGACCAATCTACTTGGCTAGTTCCATTCAGGAGCTCTTTCCTACACTGGGTCTAACTCTGCCTCTGCAACTTTGCCCTCCAAGTCCAGCAGAAGAAGCCTAAGGGCTCTTGCACAGACCACCTTTAAGTACTTGAAGATAATTTTCATATCTTTTTAACCCAATGAGCTTTGAATGGAATATCTGATCATCTCTGTGAGCAGTGGAATAGGTATATGTCTATTATCTTAGTAATATTTTACTTTTCCCCCAATTATATGTAAGATATTTTTAACAATTTTTTTTTTAATTTTTGGTTCCCAAATTCTCTCCTTTCCCCCCCTCCCCCCTCCCTGAGATGGTAAGCAAGCTGATATAGGTTATACATGTGTAATCATGTAAATATATTTTCATATTATTCTTTTGTGGAAGAAAACTTGAACAAGAAAGGAAGGAAGGAAGGAAGGAAGGAAGGAAGGAAGGAAGGAAGGAAGGAAGGAAGGAAGGAAGGAAGGAA
>NW_027186352.1:23843796-23849235 GCF_028583685.1 Petaurus breviceps papuanus
GAAGGAAGGAAGGAAGGAAGGAAGGAAGGAAGGAAGGAAGGAAGGAAAAGAATATTCCTTGGTCTGTATTCAGTCACCCTCAATTCTTTGTCTGGAGGGAGATAGCATTTTCCATCATGAGGTCTTTGAAATTATTTTAGATCATTGCATTGCTGAGAATAATTAAGTCATTCATAGTTGTTAATTGTACAATATTGCTCTTACTGTGTACAATGTTCATTTCATTCTGCATCAGTTCATGTAAGTCTTTCCAGGTTTTTGGTAATTCCTGATTAGATTTCAGAGGTTGAGTCTGTACCAAGATAAAGTAGCTGATATGGGAGGCATTCATTAGTACCTCCAAAGGGGGTAATTTTCAGTTTCTGAAGCTTAACAAAGTTGATTTGTCTGGCTAGACCTCTTGGATCTTGTCCAAAACTCTTTTCAAAGGATCCACTCCTCTGGGCGTGCCTACTGAAAAGAGCCAACAAATATGTTTTATTATGTTACTCATTTCCCTTCCTTTTCCTTGTTACTTTTATTTTGTAATCTAGTCACTAATGACTGCCTTTTACAGAGATACATTGCAATCTACGTGAACCTGCCCAAATATCCTGGAAGGGGAGCTCTCAGACTCCAAACTTCAATTGTTTTCTGCCTTTTAACATTTTTCTTTTTCCAAGCACAGAAAAAGCATGGAGAAATGAAAATAAATATCCCTAGTCCAAGACAACAGCAGCATATGGCACATAGCTGACATGTGCCTGTTCAAATGGCCTGAGGGGAGTTCATAGACTATGTTCCTGAAGTTCACCTTCTTTTGTAGAGGAGTGGTACCTGAATTTTCTAAGCTGTATGAACCCCAAATCTAGCCTTTTATTTGGAAGAGGAGGAAGACTGCTTTGGTAGCTTCAACCTTGGGGCTTGTTTCAAGTGTCTCTGAGTCTGAGTTTGTGGAAAGAACTTTCTCCAAAGAGAATCGACTACCTTATCAGTTTATCTGCCAGAGAAAGAAGAGCGTTGCCCACAGGGCTCTTGCAGCTGAAGTCTCTAAAGCCCTTCTCCATAATGGAGAAGGCCTCCATTTTGCTACTCTGCCCATTATTACCATGAGTGATTCAGAACATCCCAGGTCCAATGAGAAATGGTGTAAGCAGATTCAAACAGTATTTATCTTTTAGGGGGATTCCAACCCTTGGGTGGATATACATATATCTACATTATCCACATCTATATCTGTCTTTATCTATGTATCTGTATGTATATCTACATCCATATCTATAACTATATCCACACACACACACACACACACACATATATATATACACACACATATGTATATATGTATCTGTGTGTGTCTGGGATTGAACATAGAAATCTATGGAGAGCAGCAGTTTCACTGGAATGTCAGGGTATCATCCCACGTGTGAACCCCAGTATAGTCTCAATCAATGGTGATCTAATAGTCGACTTTGAGTATGTGGGTGGGGGGTTGTGTGTGTTTGTATTTATTTGTGTGAATGTATTTGCATTTTCTTCATCTTTCTAATGGCTTTTAGTTCCTTGTGATTTTGGCATCTTTTGAAGGGTGAAATAAAGGCTGGTTCCTATCCAATAGTTTTTGTTACCTTGAAGGATTGTATGGGAGTCAGGGATCCTGGTACCTATATTTTTATCACTTCAACACAATTTCCAGATACACACATTCAGAGAATAAAGTTCAAATGAGGACACATGAGTCAAAGAATAAAATGACCCCTCTTGGCTCATCTGAGACCCAACCTGATCTGTGCGAGTCTAGACCAAGGGCATTCATGGAGTAATGGCTTGGACTTTGTATAGATACATAACGAGGCAAATGGGAATATGACATTTTGGGATCAGCCCTTGATATTGCACTTGGGCAATTTGATCCCAGAGTTTGGTGAAGAGGAGAGGACTATGAACCACAGATTGCATGTCTATGGCATATTCTCCAGGCTTCTAACCCTCCTAATTGCTCCTCTCTGAATATGTGTCAGCTTGTCCATGTCCTTGTTATTGAAAATAACCACAATATTTTCCTTTTCCCCTGAGAGTTTTGATGTCATGGAGACCCAGACTTAAGTCTCCATGACCTAGAAAGGTCAGGAGGATTGAGCCAAATGCATTCCTGAGTGGAGTGCTCCAATCATCCACAAGGTCAGTTATGAAAATGTAGTTTTCAGCTTATCTTCAGCTGCTGAGATAAGGAGAGGAGGCTTTGTTGCCCTGGTGAGTTGCATCAGCATTCAAGGTAATATGAGTAATAATAATAATAATAATAATAATAGAATTTTCAGATATTTTGACATTACAATGTGAATCCTATTATTTAAAGCCACAAACTGCATCACAGATCTATGCATATTTGAAATAGAGTTGTTAGAAGCATTCGTGTTTCAGGAGTTTTCTTTTTTAAGGGAACTAAAAAAAATCATGTTGTTGCCTTTGAGGCTCAGAGAGGTCTTTTATGAGGTAAACAGAAAAACTTGAGAGCAACAGTTGTGCTCAACATTCTCCTCTGAGAGCTGAAGGAACAGTCTTTATTTATGACTTCTTTCAAGCTATTTGGCAACCACTCGATTTCATAACCATTAATCTATCCATTAATGCTTATTAAATGACTACTATGTGCCTGGTATTGTGCTAAGTCCCAGGATTACCAAAATTGTCAATCAGTAAGCAACTATTAGATGCCAGGTACTGTTCTGGGTAGTCAGGATATAGAGATTATCAACAGTAATCATTTTTAAGTGCCTACTGTGTGCCGGGTGCTGTATTAGGTGTTAAGGATACAGATGTTAAGAATGAATACACACATATGATGTATATATGATACACATATAAATTATATTCTAATAGAGAAAACATGTATATATATGTATATATAATGTAGATACAGAATCAATATAAATTCTGTACAAGTTCAACACAGTTAAACAGGGAGGGTATTGACAATCGTGGAATGAGGAAAGAGTTCCACAGAAGTTTTTGAGGTACATTTTTTTCAATTACTGCAGACATCCTTTATTAGAACAACAGAGTATCAGGGTAATTACTTAAAATGAATTCAGTAGTTGCTACCTTTAAAATAGTTTCAGCAGTTTGGGAGACTAGAAAAATTAATTAACACTAAGTCTAAACCTTCACATTTATGAAAAAAATCACAATGTCATAGAGCAAAATCTGAATACATTAATGAAGAGAAATGATTTATTTTTACTTAAGATACAAAAAGAAATTACAAAACACTGTACAATATATAAAAATAATGAAACAAGGTCACAGAAATTTATTTTAAAGTAACTCTGAGAATCCCAGCAAAGACTTCATGTTTCTATGTTCCACTCAAATACAGCCAGCAATAAAAGGGAAAGCCAACTGAGTATCAATGCAAAATTGTGTAGGAGAAACATCAACCAGGGTTGCTGAGTTTGAATAAGAGTCACTTCAGGAAACTTTTTAGGCTTCTCTTGAGTCTTGTTTTTAAATGTTAAATTTTCTATTCAGTTCTGGTCTTTTCATCAGGTATGCTTGAAAGTCTTTATTTCATGAAATATCCATTTTTTCCCTTAAGGATTATACTCAGGTTTTCCATAATTATTTATTTTAAATATTCTTTTCTTTTTTAAATTTGAAGTTACAAATTATCTCCTTCTGTCCCTCCCCTACCAACTGAGAAGGCAAACATTATATTAATATATCAGTTCACATATGCATATGAAATCATGGAAAATGTATTTCCAAATTATACTCAGTTTTGCCGGGTAGGTTATTCTTGGTCACAATCCTAGCTCTTTTGATTTCCAAAATATCATATTCCAAACCCTCTGCTTCTTAAACATGAAAGCTGCTAAATCTTGTGTGAGCCCAGCTGTGGTTCCATGATATTTGAATAGTTTCTTTCTGGCTGCTTGCAATATTTTTTTGTTGACCTGGCAGCTCTGGAATTTGGCTACAATATTCCTGGAAGTTTTCATTTTGGGATATCTTTTAGAAGATGATCAGTGGACACTCTCAATATATATTTTACTCTCTAATTCTAGGATATCTGGGCAGTTTTCCTTTATAATTTCCTGAAATATGATGATATTTTTTTTTGATTGTATCTCTCAGGTAGTCCAATAATTCTTAAATTATCTCCCCTCAATCTATTTTCCAGGTCAGTTGTTTTACTCATAAGATATTTCACATTTTCTTCTATTTTTTTAATTTGTTATTTTGTTTAATTGTTTCTTTGATGGTCTCATTGAGTAATTAGCTTCCACTTTCCCAATTCTAATTTTTAAGGAATTTTTTTCAGTGAATTTTGTGCTTCTTTTCCATTAGGATAATTTTGTTTTGAAGGTGTTATTTTCCTCAGTATTTTTGTACCTCTTTTATCAAGCTGTTAATTCTCTTTTCATACTTGTCTCACATCATTATTATCCCCCCCCCCAATTTTCCCTCTAATATTCTTATCCCTTTCTTTAACTCTCTTAGGAATTCTCATTGGCCTCAGGTCCACTTGGCATTTTTCTCTGAGTCTTGGCTTGTAACTGTTTTCACATTGATATTTCTTTTTGAGCTTGTTTTGAGCCACCACAGTAGTTTTTTTATGGTCAAGCTCTTTTTCTGTTGTTGTTGTTTGCTCATTTTATAGCCAATTTGTTGACTTTGCACTTTATATTAAAGTTAAACTCTGCTTGCCTGGAGGTGGGGAGGCACTGTCCTAAGATTTTTAGTGTTGCTGTTTTCAGAGTCAGTTCTGAGGTTCTTCAAGTTTTCAGTGCTTACAAGGTGGTAGGTATGGCCCTGGGAGAGGGGTGGTTACCGCTCTCCTGGTGGTCACTGTGCTCTGGTCTTTACCCAAGACAGGCTCCTTCCCCATCTGCACTCACCAGGTCTGTGTAATCATAATGGTAATTTGAAGATCTTCTGTTCCCCTAATAGGACTAAGGGAATTTGAAGATCTCCCCTGCCCCTTAAGAGGCCAAATGTAATCACATGGAGCCTGTGGTGGGAGGAGTTTGCTGAATGGGTGGAGCAGAAAATGAGTTAGCACACAGGGAGAGAGAGGATGCAGTCAGACAGACAGCTAGGATTGTGTTTGTGGGAAGGTGCGAGCAGAGGGAAGGCTTGAGGATGGTGGTGCCTACTACAGTGTTATTTTGTATAGATTTCTTTGTTGCTATGATGAACTTGCCTTTCTGGTTTTGGGATTCAGCTTTCTGGTGTTTGAATAAATGTTCTGGTTCTGTCTTCCATGTAGAGTGTCTGTTATATTTTGTGATATTCAGAACTATGCTGGTATATTTATAGTCACCTTTGGTGTTGTGAATATTGACTTGGTGATACAGCCTGTAACTGTGACTAGGTGTCCTATCTCCCACAGACACAAGTGCTAGTGCTCCTCTAGGCCTTGGAACTGTGACCAGAGCCCCTGCTCCATTATGACCA
>NW_027186352.1:23849245-23872518 GCF_028583685.1 Petaurus breviceps papuanus
ACTGTGACCAGAGCCCCTGCTCCATTATGACCATCCATAAGTGCTCCTCTTTGCCCTGAAACTGCAATCCAGAACTATGCATAAGTAGTAGAGCGACCAATCAGTGCCAAGTGCACCCTGTGCCAGCAAAGGGCCCCTTATAATCTCTTTCTGACCAGTAGTCTGACCTCCTTACTGTCTCTGGATGGAAAGCTCCGGAAGCTGCTGCTGTTGCTGTCATTCTGATATTACAGCCACCTTGAGAGCCCACAGCTGGTGCTGCTGTTGATATCAGGGTCAACCTCTCCAGTTGTGCCACAGATATCTCATACCAACCCCCTAAGTTGTCTTAGGCTGGAAAATATTTCTCATTCTGACTTTGCTGGCTCTGCCACTCCAAAATTTGAGTTGTTATTTTAAAGTTATTTGTGGGGGAGTGTTGGGAGAATTCAGCTTCCTGTATTCTGCCATCTTGGTTCCACCACTGAGGGGCATTTTAAAGGAAGAGAGGGATTTTAAAAGGGGAAGGAGAAGTGAGAGAATGAGGTTGGGCCAGTGTAAATACCCATAAAGGGAAGATGTAGTGAAGAACACACCAAGTGTAATGGAAAGACCATTGAATTTGGAGATGGGTGCCTGGATTTAAATCCTGGCTTTGTCAATATCTATTTGTGACCATGGACAGGACACAGAGCATTCTTGAGTCTCCACTTCCTCATCTGTGAAATGAAAAGTTGGACCTATTGATTTCCCATGTCCCTCCCCATTCTAGACTCTATTTTTGATTGGACAGAACCATAGCTAGAGAGGACTAACAGGTTTTACTTAAGGTTGCAAAGTTAAGAGGATGCTGAATTTAGAGTTTGCTGTTAGTTCTTGCTGTCTTTCAACAGGTAAAAGCAACTGATATTTGCTCTAATTTAGCCAAAGTGAATTCAAATGAGAAGTTAAAGATGGTAAGAAGAATTTCTTTCCTGTTCCACTCTGCCTTTCCCTCCTTCTGTTGGTCTGTCTAGCAACGGCCTTGAATAGGTGTCTTAGGGCCTTTGCCTCCCTTCCCTTGCCCTCTGAGGTCCTTTCCAGCTATACGTATATAATCTTACTTTACTATCTATGTTATCACGAGTGGGTTTCTTTTTTTTTTTTTTTGCTTTTTGGAGGGCAATTGAAGTTAAGTGACTTGCCCAAGGTCACATGGCTAGTTTTTGTGTTGTGTCTGAGGTCGGATTTGAACTCAAGTCCTCCTGATTCCAGGACTGGTGCTTTATTCACTCCGCCACCTAGCCACCCCTGAGCAGATTTCTTAAGGCTTCTGGGTCTTGGTTTCCTTGTTTGTAAAATGAAGATGGTGGACTAGTTCTCTTAGGTTTCTTCGAGCTCCAAATCTATGGCGTGATCATCTTATAAAGACAACAATTTTGTCTCTGTGTGTATTTTGTTCTTGTGTCTTTTCTTTCTCTCATTTGCTTGGGAGGCCAAGATTTTATTGGAATTGAGAAAAAATATAAGGACATCAGACTCAGAAAGCTCTTGGCAGTTTTTAGAAAAATCAGCTTCTCAAACCATGCAAAGTGGGTGTGGTTTAGCAACCAGTCATCAAGCAGCCCTGAAGCATCAGAAGTATCAGTTGCCTTTCCATACATTCAGCCTAGATGCATGTCTTCCCTATGCATGTGCTCCTGCACATATGTGCTAGTCACATGTGTTCTTTGAGCATATACCTTCCACATGTATTCCTATGTGTATCCATGCTGATGGAGCACACATTTATGGGAGTGTTTACCAGTTTTTTGGCCCACGCCTATTGGGGGGAATGTTCTTTTCTTTCCTGTTATTTCATTAAATGCTTTTGCTTTGACTTATACCCTTTGGTTGACTAAAAAAAAGGGCAAATACATCTATGGGAGTTCATGAAATGCTTAAAGTTTTTTTTTTTTGAATGAATGTGAACCCAGGGACTATTTTGAACCTGAGGTAACCTCTTCTGGGGGATCTACAGGGAAAGTTTAAAGGTTTCTCAGGTGCTTTACTAGCTTTTGACTATGGGCAAATCATATCACTTTTCTGAACTTTAGTTTTCTCATCTGTAAAATTGTAATTTTCTATGGGGATATCTTCAGCAATATGTGAACAAAGAATTACCAAAGAGCTGGCTGGTTTTCCAAGAAGCAGAGGAAGTAGAGACCAAATTGCCAACATTCACTGAATTATGGAGAAAGCAGTGGAGCTCCAGAAGAAGAAGGAAAAAAAAACCTTCTGTTCCATTTACTACACTAAAACCTTTGACTGGGTGGATTATAACAAAATGTGCAAGTCCTCCAAGAGATAGGAATGCCAGATCATCTTGTCTCCTGAGGAACCTCCATTCAGGTCAAGGAGCAAGTTAGAACCGAACATGGAACAAATGATTAGTTTAAGATTGGAAAAGGAGTGGGACAAGGCTATATATCATCACCTTATTTATTTATCTTATATTCAGCATGCATCATGTGAAATGCCAGACTGAATGAAGCAAGAGCTGAAATTACACTTGCTAAGAGAAATAACAATCTCAGATCTGCAGATGAGACCACTCAAATGGCAGAAAGTGAAGAGGAATTAAGAAACCTCTTGATGGGAGTGAAAAAGGAGAGTGTAAAAGCTGACTTGAAGCTTAACATAAAAATGAAGGTCTTGGCAACTGATCCCATCACTTCCTGACAAATAGAGGGAGAAAAAAGGGAAGTGGTGTCAGATTTTATATTCATGGGCTCAAAGATCAATGCAGAAGGGGCTTACATTCAAAGAAAGGATAGAAAGCTATGGCAAATCTGGACAGCATGCTGAAAAACAGACATCCCTTTGCTGACAATGGTCTATATAGTTAAAGCTATGGTTTTTCCGCTAGCAACGTATGGCTGTGAGAGTCAGACTGTAAGGAAAGCTGAGCACCACAGAATCGATGCTTTGGAATTGTGGTGCTGGAGAAGTTTTTGAGAGTCCCTTGGACAGCAAGGGGATCAAATCATCCAGTACTAAAATGATTCAGGCTATTCATTGTAAGGTCAAATACTGAAGCAGAAGCCACATAAGGAGAGGCCACTGAAGAGGCCACATAAGGAGAAGATGTGACTCATTGGAATAGATCCTGATGTTGGGGAAGATTGAAGGCAAAAGGAAAAGGGGATGGCAGAGAATGAGATGAAAAGATTCATGGTGTCTCAAAAACAACAAGCATGAACTTGGACAGACTTCAACAGATAACACAAGACAGAAGGGCCTGGAGTGCTGTGGTCCATGGGGTCACAAAGAGTTGGATAAAGCTGAACAACTGAATAACAACAACATATGTATGTATGTGCATCTTTTCAAACCTGAATTTCTAATATGAATTCCAGTTATTGCTGCATGCTCTACATATGGTATATCTGGATACAATTGCTGCATTCCTGGCAATATTACTTTGAGACTTCTTTTATTGACTTCTCCCCACACCCCAGAAATCTTTTTGGGATAATCTCATCAACTTAAAAGATCTCATGGGGGTGGGGGGAACAGCTAGGTGGCGCAGTGAATAGAGCACTGACCCTGTAGTTCAAATCTGGCCTCAGACACTTAACACAAAAAAACTAGCCATGTGACCTTGGGCAAGTCACCTAACCCCAATTACCCTCCCCTCCTCCCTCCAAAAAAGCAAAATAAAAAACATAAAAAAAGATATCCTTAGCATCAGTGCTCCACCTCATCTCTACTGTTGGTCCCTTTGATTGGAGGGTAGGGCTACAAACTCCAAAGCTCCCTTTAAGGAGAGAGCTCAGCCCAAACATCTCTTCATTTCTCACCTGGGTGAACTAATTTAGATCGCTCTGACTGATTTCTCTACCATGCCCTTCTCCCTCCCTCCCCTTTTGTGTGCCGACTTCCCACATTAGATTATACACTCCTTGAGAGCAGGGACTTGTCTTTTTTCCTTTTTTATTTGTATCCCCAGTTCTTAACACAGTGCCTGGTGCTTAATATTAGGTGCTTAATAATTATTTATTAACTATTGTTTCCTTTACATTAAATTTGTTCACCAGAAGTCACAAGGATTCTGAAGGTCATGAGGTCATCAGTCAATAATAGGAAATAGACATTTACCCTCTTCAATGCTGACTCTGATACTGTATTGAGGGTACAGAAGGCGGCTGGATGGTACAATGGATAGAGTCCTAGACTTGGTGTCAAGAACAAATATATAAATAATATTTATCCTTTAATAGTAATCACTAATTATACAACAACAATAACAATAATAGCCATAGCAACCTTTTAAAGTAATTTATCAAATTGAAGCATTGGAAACAAAAAAGAGCCAGAGTCCCTTCTTTCTGTAATTCCCTGTCCCACCATGTCCTAGAGACCAGGAGCCTTTGTCCGTATTGACTGTTCCTAAGTTGAAACTGACCATGTTGGGTTCTGAGATTGTCCTGGGCCAAACGCTTGGCCACTTGTGTGAGGGTTCCCCATTCTTTCCCTTCCTCTTTATTTTTCTTGGTTGAGCTGTAGATCAGCCCTTGATTGACTAGGTGGCAGTAGCTTCTCATCCTACCTTCTATACTGGTGTCTAGAAGAAACCAGTGTGTACCAAGTAACCTTACTGAAGTTGTTAATTAAGAATCTTGGAAATAGAATGCTAGTAATGAAAATTTAATGTAGAAATAAAGTTTATTTCACCACTAATTGGGCATCATCAAGCCTGTTTATATGAAGTATGCTGTATAGCAAAATTAATATCAGAGGACGCTATCAATCATCCTGGCTCTGCCAATACAGGGCAGAGCAGCATCTATCTGAGAACACCTTGCCACACACTGAGTGATTATTCAGACACGGGCATCGTGTCTGAGCCTTGACAGCCTGTGCATACCTGGGACCAAGGCAGAACGTTCTCTATCTGTTGCAATTTAAGAGGTCCTTGAAGTCTGTAATATATCCCTACCCGTAGTCCTGAAATTCTTTCTCCTGAATGACTGATGATTGAAATTCCATATTAGACTTTCATCTCTTTTTATAGCTCATTTTATAAAATGTTATACTGATACCTTTTTAAAAAATCATTATTACTTCTCAATATCTTCCTCCCCCTCAGAGTGTGCATGCACACAAGTATACACATGCCCATATGCACACACACACACAATTTAAGAAAACTGATGCATAAAATATCCCTGACTGAGCACATAGCATTGGAGCTATGTAGTCCATGCTCTTTTTACTTAGAGGAAGGAGGGAAGCATTTATCTGTAAAGCCACACACGGGCAGCTTTCTAAAGGCCTATAGCTGTGAATACCTTTCAAAGTTCTGATTAAATAGTATAGCAAACTCTCTATTTATTCAATAACAAATTTGAGCAAAACATTCATAGAAAATCAAAGTACAGCATTCACCATGTCACAACTCAACAACTTATCACCAAAATGTCCACATAGTTTTCACCAAAGTGGTAACATAGTTTTAAACAAAGTACATTCATTTACTCAATCACAAAATCCTTAATTCAATCACAAAGTACAAAAGTCAAAGTTCTCCACCCCAGGTTACAGTAAATTATAATCTTCTCATTCAGTACGCAGTATCCAAGTAAAGTCTTCTTTTAGCTTGATTCGAGGCTGGCTCTCAGCTTCCATGGTTCCTCTTCCATGGCCCCAGCTCCAACCTGGGTTCAAAGGCAGGCAGTTCCCAATTCCTTGTCCAGCATTCCATATTGAAGTTCACAGTGTCCAGTCCATCTCAAGTCCTTCACAGTTCCTGTTTCTGGGAAGACAAAGCTTGACAGAGCCACAGTAATATTCATACACATTGCTGGCACCATCATCAATTCCCTATCTGCCTGTGAAATCTACTCAGATCCACCAACAAGGTCTGAGAACTCCACACAAATCATCAACATAGAAATCAACACAGACCCACAAACAAGGATCAAGAGATCAGCACAAATCATCAGTAAAGTCCCAGGACCTCCAAAACCCTCCTCCAGGACTTCTATAAACATACAACAGGAAAATCCTCTTTCAGGGCTTCCAATAAGGTTCCAGGGCTTCTGTACAAAGTATCACAAACAAACATCAACACAGACAGAGCAAACAAACAGAGTGCCCGGATACCACAAGTTTTCTTCTTCTTGACTCTGCCACCACAAGAGTCCTTTTCTCAGTTCTGCTGTCTTTAGCCTAGAAATTCTCCTTATATGTGGTCATTAGCTCCTCCTCTTCCTGTTGCAGGAGTTCATGAATTCTTGGGTTCACAAGTTGTGGGGTTAACATGTTCTGTTTTTTAACAGGCTTGATACAAGGCTCAAAAGAAACTTGAACTGAAACAAGATGTTAATTCAATAGCTGAAACAAGATGTGAACTACTTCTGTGCTTGCCATTACATTATCTCAACATCAGTCTTCCAGAACCCAGGCTGATCATTCTCACCTGAGATGTCCATTGGTGACATTTTCCTTTCTGTCACTGTGATCATTAGTACCTGTTTCTCTTAGTTCTGCTTCTTCATCCTTTTGCTCAAGGTTTGGATATCAGTCTCTTTACCTCTAAGTTAGTGACAATCTTTTTTTTTCAATACCTACTAAGCAAAGTATTTTATTCCTCTTAAAGTGTTAGAAATGTGAATTATTGCTTTATCTCCCATAGACATGACTTTGTACTGACTGTCTTCTGTATCTAGAATGCCATTCCTCCTCATCTCTATCCTTGGAATATGTGCCTTTTTAAGTCCTTTATAACAATGTCCCATGTTATCTTTTGAACCTCATAGTATATCACTCTGCTCTTTGAATTGTATGGTCCAGCCAAACCAGACTTCTCTCTGTTCATCTCCCATGGTACTCCACCCCCATGTCTTTGCATTGTTCACCCCTCTTGCCTAGAATACACTCCCTCCTCATCTCTTCTTCATTGAATCTTTCAATACACAAGTTTAGCACTATCTTCTACAGGAATGATTTCCTCATGTTCACAACTATTAATGTCCTTCCTTAAATTACCTTGTATTCATTTTGTTTTAATTTATATAATTATTAGAAATGTACATATTATTTATTTCTTGTATTCATTTATTACTTGCATATGTACTTATTATTCCACCTATTAGAATGTAAACTTCTTGAGAGTGGGGCATGCTTTTTTCTTTGCATTTGCATTCTGATCATATAACGCATAGTAGATATTTAATCAATACTCATTGATCAATGGATTTATTGGAATCTTTGATTTCCTTCCAGACTTATCTTATGTTCCTCCCTATCCATGAGACTTTTCCTAGTCTTTGAAGCTGTTAGTGTTATCCTTTCCAAAGTCACCTTATATCTGTCTTATATCCGCTCTGTTTATACATATAAATTATACATATATACATATATATATATGTATACACACATATATATGTTTTGTATGTGCTTCTATAGCTCAGGTTCTGAAGATACTCTTCCAACTCACACTTGGACTGGACTGGGTCTCTAGAGCATGACTAACTACTTCTCTCTTCACAGTTTTAGAAGTAAACCAGAGTGGCTGGAGTTTTCTCTAATACTGTCACTTACGAGCCCTAATCTTATGTGTTTCTCCAATATTAAGCAACCCCCCAGCATCTCCCCAATATAACTTAAATCCCCCCAATCTACTTTCGGGTAAGTCATAGGTGATGGAGAAGTTGCTTCCCTGCTTGCAGAACATCTATCAGGCCAATCACTGCTAAGAAGGATGTAGCTGGTTGCTGATAGGACTGGTTCCTTGTTGGGTTAGGCTACTGCGATTATTACTGCTGAAGGCACCTTTGATGTCTCTTCCAACTTTTTGAAGTTCACAGGGTCATAATGTATTCTGTTCTAACTCTGATACTCCTTCATCTAAGATCAGGAAACAATAACCACAAAGAACCCAAAGAAATGGCAACATCATGTGGCTATGACCACCTGGTGGACATGTGGAAGATGCCACCGTTATTCCTGCTGCTTCTCTCCACATCTGGAAGCCCATAGCATTTCTTTCTCCTCATTCAAAATCCTCAAGGAACAGAGTTTATCTTTTTAGACCATTTGGTGCATGCTTGTTTCTGGTTCAGGTGACAAGGGTTTGGTGGATCATTACTTTTTTAACCACTTAGTAAATAGACAGGAAATAGAGAACAGCTGCGCATGTCCTGATGCAGGGAGAGAAGGGGATGCATTCCCATTAGCAGGCTCACCAAGCTTCCACACTGATGGATAGCAAGCAGAAAATATTGAAAATACTTTCAGGACCAGGTCCTCATTGGCCACTCTCCTCATTCTGCTTATTTACATGTGCATTAGCTCATTTTTTTTTCAATAAAAGAAACTACTTTGGGTCAGGGATTGTTTCCTTTTTGTCCTTGTATCTCTAGCACCTAGCACAATGCTGGTCACTTAATGCTTAATAAATGTCTGATTGATTATTGCTATTGGTACCACAATGCAGTTAAATTGTTCCTAGTCCTGTAATGACAGACAGGGTTAAATGAAGAGGAGGGAGAAATAAATTAACCCTTTCATGACTTCGCCATGTTGCCTTGGGCCAGCTATGAGCTTCAAGAAATAAATGTGTAAGAAATTGAAAGTTGCAAAGCTTAGTTATGGGCACAAAGGAAGAACTGACTTGAAAAATTATGTGTTTCCATTCTATTTAGAACAAAAAGTCATTGTGAAAAGGGTTTCCTTCAGAATAATAATAGAAGCTTAAGGATGGTCTTGCTGATCACTCATTTTATAGATGGGGCAGCTAATACCCAGAAAGAGGTGACTTCTCTTGCCAATAGCCATACATAGCAACGATCAGATGCAGAACCATTCAATCCAAGTTTGGGGTGCATTGGCATTGAATTTTTTAGTGAGGCGATCCTTGGATTTTGTGCCAAAGCACAAGACCAAACAAAAGTGCATCTCACCTGTATTCAAGTGATGGTTCCAGAGGAAATCTTCAGGTCCAAAGATAATTGCAGCAAATGTGAGATGCAATATCATTCATTACCTTCCCGGATGGAGTGTTGAAAAGCACATTTCACTAGATAATGAAGTTATTTCCCAGGACTGAAATAACTGGTTATCTGACTGTTGTGTTCAACCCACTTTAGATGTATTACATACGCAACTGTCAAAATAAATAACTTACTTGGGATGTGTCAGAGAGTACAAGTTGATGAGAAATGTGTTGGATTGTGGAGAGAAAATCTGAGAGGCTGAGTGAGGAGAGAATAATGGCCTATGTCAGCCAAGGGACAGCCTAGTGAGAAAGATGAAAGCATGGTGAGATTTAAAAATACTTGCATTCTTCTCTCCTTCAGGTTTCACTGCACAAATATATCCACATGTGGCTGGACCAAAAATACCACTCTGAAATGTATTTCTGGCTTCAGTGGTGTCTCATGAAGCTGCCTCTTGTGATTTAACAAGAGAACAGCCAACCTCGTAAAATTAAAATGTATACTTTCAATCTGACGACATGTAAGGCATGTACGATGATATTGTTAGAGGCCAAGCCCTCTGGCATGGACAGATACTCAAGGAAACAGGGCAAGGCCCCAGTTGGGAGTTTTTGATGGGCACCGTAAAGCTGAAGTTAAACCCCCAAGTGATGCTGGCCAGCTTCTCTGATTAACTACACTGCTGTGATATTCTTGATTCTTGCTTCTCCAATTCCAGAAAGACAAGACAGGGAACACCAAGGAGGTTACTATCCTCAGGGAACACACATCCCGTGAGCCACACTCAGCATCTAGCTATGTGGGGGCAACAAGGTGGCATCATTGACAGAAAACAGGCATTGTAGTTGGGTAAAATCCAAATTCAAACCCTGCCTGTCACTTACTAGCTAGGTAACTTTGGGAAGTTCACCCAATCTCCCCCAGACTCAGTTTTCTCCTCTGTAAAATGGGGATGATAATAGCACCTACATAAGAGGTGTAAAGATGAACAGAGAATGAATGTGTTTTGCTATATTGAAAGCAACATATAAATGTTAGATGCTGTTATTACTGTTCTTAAACTAAGCAGATGCTTCAGAAAGCTACAGGCGACTGATATATAGGATAGGGAACCCAGGAGACTCAGGGGACTGTGAGTGTGTTGGTTCCTTGTGTTGGAGAGAGAGATCTATGTTGTCCTGTGCTTCTGTCTACCAATTCAGAATGGGGTTGGCTGTCTTTGTATGAGCATGCTCTTCCGCAGTGGAAAGCCTTCCCCCTCTTAATACCCTACAGATAATTACAGCTGCTGGACGGAGCTGCCCAGGTGCCATTTCCTAGAGCCCTTACCTATCTGCTCTTCTCAGACTGGACACACCATGCTGGGCTGTGAATTCTTCATATCCCTACCTGCTGTGGAAACATATCCTAGCTGTAAAAAAAGATTTTTCCCAGGCGTCATTTTCTTGCATGGGACAAGCAGCCTTGAACAATGGGAGTTTTCAATCATTGTCATTTGCTGATGATTTCTACAAATAGAATATGTTAAAGAGTGCAAAAAAACTTCCAAAGGAGAATGCTGATAGGAAGATACCAGAGAAAATAATAAAAGAGAAAAAATAAGGTTGGAGATGGAGATAAATTTGTCCAGGACCAAACGAACACCAAGAAAAAATGGAAACATCTCCAGTATAATACATTATTATTATTATTAATTTAATATTATGGTATATTCATTTTTTGTTGTTTAAGCATTTTCAGTCATGTCTGAGTCTTCATGACTCCATTTGGGTTTTCTTAGCAGAGTTACTAGAGTGATTTGTCATTTCTTTCTGCAGGTCATTTTACAGATGAAGAAACTGAGGAAAACAGGGTGAAGTGAGTTACCTAGGGTCACACAGCTAGTAAGCATCTGAGCCCAGATTTGAACTTGGGAAGATGAATCTTCCTGACTCCAGACCTGGTTCTCTCTCCCCTGTGTCACCTAATAAATGCACATCATACAAGGAAATAATAAAACCTAGGCAGCACTCCATTGCAGGAGCTAACATTTAGTAACTACCCAAATCTTATTAAGGCATAGCAGAACCTGGAGACAGGAAGACCTGAATTTCAATCCAACCTCAGACACTTACTAGCTGTCTCTCCCTGGGCAAGTCACAACCTCTGTCTGCCTCAATTTCCTTTTCTATAAAATAGGGATAATAATAGCACCCACCTCCCCTGGTTGTTGCAAGGATCAGATGAGATAATAACTGTAAAAGTCTTAGCAAAGTTCCTGACACATAGTAATCACTATATAAATATTACTATCTATCAGAAGTTATTTTTCATATACTAATTTATGACACACCCCTCTACTATAGATGCAGACCTCAATATATCTTTGAGAATCCAACAAATAAACTATACTAGAAAAGGACTATTATCAAAGGTAGAATTGTAGATCAATGTTTTTAATAGACCAAATACTTTTCATCTCCAAGCTCCATGTAACAAACAATTCTATTCCTATAAGACAATTTACGCACCACCTTCAGCATAAAACCTTTCTGGTCTCTCCATCTACTAGTAGAACTGCTTGCTAACTACCTTGTATTGAACTACCCAGAATTTAGCTGCATATATTTTCTTTACATTAATTCTCCATATATTTATACAAGGGGTTCCGAAAGTCTTAGTTTGTCTTTAAACTGTTAGAGCTTAAAACTACTCAAAGACTTTGGGACACCCTTTGTAGGGAATCACTGTGTTCCCCTTTGGAAATTAAGTCCTTTGCAAATGGGCATTGTTTCATTCTTCTATGTATAACCTCAGAATTTAGCACAGATCTTGGCACATAGGAGGACATGAACAGATGTGAGTTGATGGATTCCTTATTTAATAAAAACCTTTCAAAATAAAAGGACCCATCAGAAGAAATCCAAACCATGCAGGGGCAAGATGGAGTATGTATCATCTCTGCCATTCCGCCTGCCACTGGAATTGTTCCGGAGATTCTTTCAGTGGATGAACTTATAGAGGGTGAGGTTATGCCCCAATGCTTTTGTTCAATCACAAAGAAGAGTTATTTATCCATCTGTATAATCTTCTACAGAAGATTACATATAGTAGGAAAGAAAAACATCAGCATAGTGACTTATCCCAAGACCATTTTGATCTGAATCCCATTGAAAAAGCTGAGAATAAGGTGAATAAAAATAACAGCAATTTGACTGCCTGTATTTTTATGACTACTAGAGTGATGCTGAGCAAAAAAACGAGGAGGTCGTGTCTACTGCAATTTGTGCTAAGATTCTGGGATCTCCCTTTTCCCTCATGCAGAGAAAAGCTACTTAGGAAGGGGTTGAAATCAGCAACAACAGCGTACGAGGTGTCTTGGGTGTGTTGACAGAAGCTCATCTTGTCAAACCATTATTCTCCCAGGAGCACCAAATGGCTAGGAATCATGGAACACTATGTTCTCAGAAGAATGAAAACTTGAGAATGACATAAAGGGCAAGAGAAAGGAACATGGTGGGTGCACACAGCATTTATACATCTGTGCCAAGATCTACATGCTTATGCCATGATCTCATAGAGCATCTAGGTGGGGCAGTGGATATGGTGCTGGACCTTGAGTCAGGAAGCCCTGTGTGACCCTGGCTAAGTCACTTAAAGCTTTGTTTGCCTTACCTTCCTCATCTGTAAAATGGGGACTACCTTTCAGGCTGATTGTTAGAACCAAATGAGATAATAATTGGGAAGTGCTTAGCACAGTGTCTGGGACATAGTAAGCCCTACATCAATGTTAGCTACTTATTATTATTGCTAATTATCATGTATTGTAAATTATAACTGATAAAAGTTAATAACAATACTAGTAGCCTGAAGATGACCCAAAGAGCAAGGGAAGATGGCACAGTGAGGCATTGACCTATGAGTGTGAAGAATCATAAACAAACTCATCAGGATCATGTTTGCCTAGAAGTAACCCAGTGAGAGTGAGTGATGATGGGGAGATAGCAAAAGTCCTGCACTGGCTCCAGGGAGTATGGAAAGAATCAAAAAAAGGCGACCAGCACGTTGGACACGTTCTGTAGAGGAAACGTACAGGAAAAATATAGTGATGATAGCTAGCATTTTGTATAGCATTTTAAGGGTTTAGAAGGTGCTTTATAAACATATCACATTCGATCCTTAGAGCAGTCCTGTGAGGTAGGTGATATTATTGTCCCCATTTTACAGTGGAGGAGACTGAGGCAGTCAGAATTAAGCAGCTTGTTCTGGGTCACATATGCCTAGAAGGGATATGGATTGGAATTCAGGTCTTCCTGAGCCCATACCCTGTGCTTTGTCCACAGCCACCTGTAGCTGTAAGAATTGCCGAGAATAAGGCAAAAGTGGATTATGATTGGTACTAGTGATGGGAAGATGTAGAAATATTGAATTATAGCATATGACAATTCAACAAGCGTTTTATAAGCTCCTTCTATAATCAAGGTCCTAAGGACACAATATAGATATTGGGACTGAAGCTGTGATTTTATCAGTCCAGGTCAGAACCTCCTGTGCGGTTTATAGTCTCAGAGGTTAAGTGACTTTCCCAAGGTCACAGAGTCATTATGGGTTGGAGGTAGGATTTAGATCCAGAGGTCTTCAAGGACCTCTTCCTATCTACTATATCAGTAGATGGACCTTTTATCTATTTTATTTTGGGGATTGAGATGGGCAGGAGATATATTTGTACCAATTACTTAAATGAAAAATTTAAGACAAGACATCACTAAGAATTAGGGCAAGACAGAGACTTTACCAAAAGATGCCTGACATCTGAGCTGAACTCTGGTGGAAGTTAAAGATTGTCAGAGGCAGAGCTGAGGAGGGTGAGCATCCCAGGGATGGGGGAGAGATCATCAAGGTGGCCAGATTGGCTCCAACACAGAGAGCACAAAAGGAAGCAGGGTGGAAGGAGACCTGGCCTGCCTGGCCATTTTATGAATTACTTGAGATCATTAAATGGAACCGTTGATTGATAAAGAGCTTGGTATGGTGAAAAAAGGAAGAGTCAGGTTCCAAGGATTCCTGGATTCTTAGCTTTAATGGTATAAGGGACTTTAGATGCCATCAAGTCTAACCATCTCATTTTACAGATGAGGAAACTGAGGCCCAAGGTGGTTAAATGATGTACCCAAGGCCACATCGGTCATAAGTATCAGAGGTGAGATTTGAATCCAGGTCCTTTTATTCCAAATCCAATGCTATTTTTTTTTTTACTATACTATTCTAGGTTCAAATCCCAGCTCTACCAAAAAGTGTGACCTTGGAAAAATCATTTCCATTCTCTTGGTCTCTGGTTTCCTCCTCTATACAATGGTAATGTGGTTATTGGGTCACAGATTCAGTGGTCTTAAATATTCTTTCCAGCTCCCACATTGATTTTTGTGGGCATTAGACTTTAAAATCATAGCTCCTAGGCTACCTCCATCCTTCCCCTTGAATACTAAAGAAAAGGGGGAAAGTATGCCTGGATAAGAAGTTCATAGTGAATGATTAAAAGCCAATTCATGGAACTATCATGAATTAAGTGCCTACTGTGTGCAGGGTCACCAGATAAGTCTTGGGAAAGGTACTAAGTTTAAATAAAACTAAGCTTAGATATTTATTTAAGCTTTAAAATATTAAATCTTTTAAAAATAGTCTTTTCTCTGGTCCTGTTGTCCCTGCCCTCCTGGAATGTACAATCTGGTAGGGGAAACTACATACACATAATATTACATATATGCATATGTATATGTGTTACACACATGTTATATATTACATATACAACATATAGACTACATATTCTATGTGTATATAATCTGCATATTAATACACAGACTTTCCTTAGAAGGGAGTTAGAGAATTGCAAAGAAAGTGCTACGAGAATTCTGAAGGGAAAGGTGGTCCTCAACATGGAGAACCAGAGAGGGCTTCATGAAGGTAGCATTTGAATTGGGTTTTCAGATCTGTATATGTAGCTTTAACCTCCCTGCTGAGCTCCATTCCTGAGTTGCCAATTACCTATTGGATAGCTCCCCCTAGATGTCCCATTGGCATCACAAACTCCCAGTGTTCAGAACAGAGCTCGGTATCATTCTGGCTAAATTAGTTGCTTCTCTATTTGAATGGAAGGTCTCTTGTCAGTCACTTTCCCAATCCTGGATTTTATCTACTATATCCAATTAGTTGTCAAGTTGGGTCAACTCTCCCTCCACAATATCTCTCATATCAATTTCTCCCCATAAATATTCTCACGACACTTGCTTAGATTATTGGAACAGCTTCCTAATTGGCCTCGCTGTCTCCCATCTCTTCCTTCTCTGATCCATCCTCTCCACTGCTTCCAAAATACCCCTCATAATGTCCATGTCCAACCATGGCACTCTCTAGTTCCAATGTCTTTAGTGGCTCCCTATTCCTTTTAGGATAAAGAACAACAAAGACATTAACAACAATTCTCTGGTCTAGTATCTAAATGTCTTCACACTCTGGCTCCCACTTATCTTTCTACACCAATTTTATATTACTTGCCTCATACACCCTATGTTATGGCCAAATTGGCCTGCTTACCATTCCACACAATAAACTTTCTATCACTGATGGCTGTTATTCTTGCTATACTCACTTACCTGTGTATACATTGTATTTTCCAGTATAATATACGTGCCTTGGGGCAGGAGCTGTCTTGTTTTTATTATCTTTGTGGCTTTTGTATCTGGCACTGTAGGTTCTTAATAAGTGTTTATCTAATTGAATTGAATTTGGATTTAAAGGATAGGAAAGAATTAGCAAAAACACCAAAGGGGTGACATTCCATGCATAGGAAAATAACAACTCTAATAACATTTTACATTTATGCTCTAGGGTTCCCAAAGGGCTTTACAAATAACACCTCATTTGATCACCATAACAACCTTGTGAGGTAGGCACTGTTGTTATCTCCATTTTGCAGAAGAGGAAACTGAGGCAGAAATAGGCTGAGTGACTTGCCCAGCTAGTAAGGACACAAGATAGTATCTGAACGCAAGTCTTTTTGACCCCAAGACTGACATTCAAGTTTTGCCACCTGGAAAAGGCTGAAAGTTCATAGTGTATTTGGAGAGGGGATAGAGAATGGGCCAGTTTGCCTGGAGTGTAACATACATGGAGGGAACTTGTATGAAGTAGAGTACCAAGGTACTAGTAAAAAAAGTGTGAAAAGTAGCTTTTACTATAGGAGGGGCTCTTAACCTGGGGTCCATGGACCCCAGTGGATCTATGAATATATTTTAGAGGTTCCTTGAATTTGTATGAGGAAAAATTATACATTTATTTTCACTCACCTTTAACTGAAATTGAGTATTTTTTTTTCAATTATTTCAAACCATGATTCTGAGAAAAAATCCATAGGGTCCACAGTACTGCCAAGGAGTCTATGATACCATTAAGAACTTCTGTCTTAAAGGAATCATGGAATCATAGAATTCACACTGGAAGGGAATTTAGAGGCAATTGATTTTCAACTTCTGGGCCACAAGGTGGCACAGTGGAGAGAGTGCTGGCCCCAGAGTCAGGAAGCCTCTTCTTGAGTTCAAATCTGGCCTCAGACACTGGCAACTCACTTTGCCCTATTTCCCCCAGTTTCCTCATCTGTAAAATGAGCTGGAGAAGGAAATGGCAAGCCATTCCATGAAGACTTGGACATGACTGAACAACAAACAACAGTTTCCACACATGAGGAAATTAAAGCCCAGAGGAGATGAGTCATTTGCCCAAAATAGCTCTTATGATTGCAAATCTATTGTACTTTCAGGGTCATAATGGGAATAGGAGAATCATATTAGCTGGGCATTGCTTTCAAATCTCTACAGACACATCTCTGTGATCCAAGTGGGCCATTAGAATTTAGTAAAATGCTAGAGGTGGAAGAAATAGAGACCATTTAGTCTGATCCCCTTCTTTTATGGATAAAGATACATGAAAGTTAGGCATCAAGAGAATGTTTTTCTCTCCCTTTCCCTTTCCCTCTCCCTCGCTCCCTCCCCCCTCTGTATTTCTGTGCACATGGGACCTATATTCATATATCCAATATATTATAAGGTGGCCCTGGATCCATGGGATTGTGAAGACATACCATGTCCTCATTGCCCCCTCTCCAAGCTCTTCTGAATGTTTAAATCAGAGTCTGTTTTTGTTCGATCTTGTCAAACTTTCTTTACCCTATTTTGCTATTTTTTTTTGCAAAGATACTTGAGTAGTTTGCCATTTCCTTTTCCAGCTCATTTTACAGATGAGGAAACTGAGGCAAACAAGATTAAGTGACTTGCCCAGGTTCACACAGTAAATGTCTGAGGCTGGATTTTAACTTTTCTGGTTCTGGGGCCAGTCCTCTGCTCCACCTAGCTCCACTTGGCTAAAGTTCATGCTAGGTGGTAAGTCAAGGCTCACAACCATGTGAGAGACATGCAGATTTTCATGTTGCAAGTCTATAGGACCATAAATCGAAGGATTCAGCTGGTCGGGATGTTAGAGATTGTCCAAGGCTTCCATTTTGCAGTAAGGAAATTCAAGTCCCTTTAGTTGAAATGACTTACCTAAGGGCACACACAGGGAAGTACTGTCAGTCTCTAGTGAATATTAGTTATACCAAATCCCCAATTTCAGGATTGGAAGGGACCTTAGAGGTCATCCAGTCCAACCCACAGCTGAACAAAAGTCCCCTTTACAACACACCTGATGAGTAGTCATCCAGTCAGGGATTGAGACCCTGTGGTATATGTGGACAGGGGTGGGGGTGGGGGAAGAAGAGGGAGAGTGACTCGTTCTCAACAGCTTCGTTTTCATTCCACCTTTGAGTAACTGCTAGTTTTCCTTGCATCAGGTCTAAATTAGTCACTTTGCCATTTCCAGGCATTTCTTCTGCCTCTGCCCACTCTGCTCAAAGTTTAGGACATTTTCTCATCAGGGGTCACCTCCGGTCATCCTAATCTATATCTGGTCACCGGACCCGGATGCCTCCAGAGGAGAGAGTGAGGCTGGAGACTGCCTCACTTAAATCCAACTCACCTGCACGTCATGGCACCACCCCCCTGATGTCGTGGTCCTCTTTGAGATGGAAGGACAAACAACAGCAGGAAATTCTCTGTATTCTGAAACTCTGGAAAAACATAGGCCTTTCTCAGTCACTAATTCTGGATTCCTTGACGAGACCATGGCCGGCAAGAATCAGACACAAGTAAGCATTTCCCCAAAACTCATTTCTTCCCATTTTATGTGGCCATTAAGTACAGACAGTTCAAAATTAATCCCAAATCAGCACTCCCCTCCCCCATCTGAATTCCTTGTACAAAGTTCTAAGCTTTAAGAAGTTGTTTGAAAACATCAACTGGAGCCCAAATTGTGATGACCATCGTACTAAGAATGATAATTTACTAATACTGATAACTGCATTATCCCCATGGGGTAGGGAGTATTTACTTAGAAGGTCTATTTCCCTTAGCAATTAAAATCCAATGGAATGGCTTGTAGGAGTATGAGAAACATCTATTGGTTTTCCAAACACAATTTACTAGACTGAAAGTTCTAATTAAAATGAACAGTTAATTTCCCCATTAGGTGATTAAGAATACTACAGCCTTGCCAGGAATGTGTTTCCTTGGGAAAGGGATGAAAATAGGCCAGGTGATTAGGAATTATTTTTGGGTCTTAACAAATCCATTCTGTTCTTTGGAAAAGAAAAGTTGAATCTGGCTATGGTCTCTAGCCTTCCTCCATGTTTGGAAGCACCAGGGTTAGTTTACTGCCTTCCCCAGGTGACACTAATTCTCCATCAGCCCTTTTCCATCTACAAAGTGTCATGTAAGCCAATCACATCCAAGAAGCTCGGTCAGGAAAGCTCAGGAAGAAGTGTGTTCTTTTACTTGGGTCAAGTCCTCTTCCAAGAAATGCGTCTATTTAAAAGATGGATGCCACGTGCACACAAGGTATCCAATCAATGGAACAATTAATCAATCTTAGCACACAATCCTTTGTCCCACCCACGGTTCTATTTCATTGTTTCAAAAACCTGATAAACACTGGTGGGAAGTCAGTCACAGTCATGTCCTGGTTCTGAGTTCTCTTGCAGCTACCAAAGACAACACAAGAATGAACAATGACATGATGGTGAAATTGTAGAAACGAGATGGCTTTCTCTATGAAGAGGGAGAGGCATTTGCGAAATATTGCCATAGCTTTATTACAAATTTATTTAATCACAGAATCTCAGAGTTAGAAGGAATCCTTGAATTCTATGCTTAGAGGTAGTCTTAAACCCCTCCTTTCACAGATAAAGAAACTAAAGTACAGAGTGGTTAAGTGATTTGCCCTGGGTCACAAGCTAGTGAGAGCAGCAGGATTTGGACAGATCTCATGACTTCAAGTCCACAGCTTTATCCCCTCTTTCTTCCTGCCTCAGTGGCCACCAAGGCAACCCACAGCTGAAAGAGAATCCCCACTACAACGTGCCTGATAAGCGACCTAGATAGCTAGTCTCAGCTTTAAGACCTCCAATGAGGATCTCTCTGAAACCAATTCATTCTATTTTGGGGACAATTCCAAAGGTTAGGACATGACCCCCCTCCCCAACACCACATTGAACCTAAATTTGGCTGTGATATCCATACATCGCTGTTTTAAAGTTTGGTACTTTGTGACCAAGGTCTCTCAACCAAATAAGCTCTATCTCCCCTCTGGGTTCCAGGGTACTTTGAGTACTTTGCTGCTATCTTATCCCACTATGGCTATGTTCCTTCTGTTGTTTGGAGTCTATGAAGGAGGCCCTAGTTCCATTTCAGCACTTAATCAATTACCTCTTACAAAGAGATATTAATTTCAAACATATATCAAGAACAAACACACATTTCCCCCACATGCCCCTTGAAGGTATATTCTTGCTTCACCCACCTCAGTCTTTGGGGAAGTAGGCTCAAAACTTGCCATACGGCATTGGTCCCACCGAGTTCATGTCCAGATTAGCCTGTGTACCATAAGATTACTGAAGATCATTCCCAAAGGTCAGTTCCTGTTTCTCAGGACACCTCTTCTGTGCTGACTGTAAAACCTGGCTGGGACTCAATACTCATATTCCTGTGACTTACTTTCCCAACTTTTGAAACCCCCAAGCTCAACATGATTTCTTATCAGATACTATGAGCTAAGGAATCACCACATGAAGACAAAAGAGAATGAGGAGAAAGAGGAGGTAGCTGAAACTAACATTTTCGAAAATTTCTGCCTCCAACCAAAGAGTCTCCTTTTCATTCCATGGTTAATGGATCAGAGACATTTATAGAATGTCTTCTCCTGTTCTACAGTCTTGCTAACGAATTTCTCTCAAACCTTATTGATAGTCTTCTAGAAGTAGGCTTCCTAGGTAACCTCCGAACATGCCTCCTGCCCCTATGTGCACAGGCACCAGATCCTCACCACTCTTCTTTTAGATGACCTACCTTCAACTACTTACATACAGTCTCATCTAAACTTAGTCTTCTCTTCTACAGGCTAAACTTCCCCAGTTTATTCAAGTAATTCTCACTCGGCATGAACACAAGGACCTTCTTTATCATTGTGGTTCTCCTCTGGAAGGTTCCGAACTTATCAATGATCTTTCTAAAGTTCTGTGCTTTGAACTGAGCACAATGTAATGGAAATAATCTGACTAGGGCAGACCTGGCCTAAATTATGTAATCAAGGGAAACTACAGATGGATGAATCAAAAACATAGTTTCAAAAGTACAAGAAAATATAAAGAAAAAGACAAGTTTAAAAAATCCTCTTGGGGGAAAATTAACTAGAAACTATTATTTCTCTAAAAATGACAAGGCTCACCAGGAGCCTTGTGGGTCAGGCTCTTCTAAAAATCACTGCAGAGCGGATCCACTCAAGGTAGTTGGAGGTCCTTCCTCTAGGTTTCTGGATGTTGTGAGGACACCGATTGGGCAGGAAAACTGGCTTCTTAGTTGTTTCTTGCTCTCTTCATATGAATGATTCATCTTACCTTCCACTTATAGTTTCATTTTAAAATCATTTTTTCAGTTATATGCAACTCTTATTAATCCCATTTGGGGTTTTCTTGGCAGAGATACTGGAATGGTTTGCCATTTTTTCCTCCAGCTCATTCTGCAGATGAGGAAACTGAGGCAAATGGTATTGAGTGACTTGCCCAGGGTCACAGGAATAAGTAAGTGACCAAGGCCAGATTTGAATTTGGGAAGATAGTCTTCCTCACTCCAGGCCTGGTACTCTATTCACTATGGCGCCACCTAGCTGCCCTATATAGGATCCACTTATATTGCATCCCAGAATCAGAGCTTGACGGGACCCCATTGAGTCCAACCTATTCTTTTCCTGAGGCATAACTGAGGCCCAGATAATTCCGTCTCATGACTCCAGAGTCAGTGTTCTCCAGAGCCAATGCTCTCTTCTCCTCTGAGAGAGGATAAGTGCCTTGTTGAAGGACACACAGTGTCTGAAGCACCAATGTCACTCTGGTCCTCTCAGCTGAAAGTCCAGGATTCTCCTCCTACACCACTTATTTTCATCTGTCTGATCAAAGCTTTTGTCATGTTTCTCCTCTTCAATCTGTTTACAAAGAAAGCACTTCCATTGTCTGCCTAGAAAACATAAAGTGACAAATTGGCTTATAAACAAATGAATATATAACACAAAGTTCTTGATGATCCCTGTCTTTACATCACAGTCATTTCCAGATATAAGTACTCTTTACAGAATCAAACCCTTTCTTGTCATCAAGAAATAGTCAATTTAAAACTTATGGAAGTGAATGTTGAAAATTAAAAATAAATTAATCAATAAATTGAAAAAACAAAGTCAAACAAAAACAATGTAGGCAGTAACCAACACTGATCATGGATCTCTGCCCTTGGAATTCCCCCTTCTCTGCTGAGAGAACCTCTACTGGGTTGGGGGGGGTGGTTTTCTTTCATTTTGTTTTCAGTTTACCACCAATCAACTTCTCACTTCTGTTCATCTAGTCATTGTATACATTGTATACATTGCTCTCCAGGGGCTGCTTACTTCCCTCTGCATCAGTTCATACAAGGTTTCCCATGTATTCCTTGCAGTTTTCATTTCTTACATGTGATGGTATTCAATTACATCCATAAATCATAGTTTGTTCTGTCATGTCAGTAGGAGAAAACTAAGGAAATAAACAGCAAGTTTACTGGAGCAGCAAATTTGTTCATTTTAAAAGTTGAAAAGATGCATTTGATTGGGAAAGGTCTGGGTAACTTGGTAAAAAGCAGGAAAGGAAAAAATTGGAAATTCCAGACTTCTCTACCATTGGGAGCCTCCCCCAACCCCTATCTGCTTCACAAATATGTTCACCCTTCTATGTATATATAGTTTATATATTTATAGTTTAGGCAGCTAGGTGGTGCAATGGATAAATGGCTAGATTTAGAGGCAGGAAGACCTGAGTTCAAATGCTGCCCCAGATACTTCCTATTAGCCCCTAGCCTTCCTCAGCTATGTGACTGAGCAAATCATCTGACTTCTCTCATCCTTATCTGTAACATTAGATATGTATATATAATATATATTCATCTTTTATTACATTACATATGATATAGAATATATCTGTAATATTAGTACTTACTTCATGGGATTGTGTTGTGAGACCCAAATGAGATAAAGTGCTGATAATTTTAAATATTATATGAATGCTAATTGTTATTCTTATTATATGTACACATTGCCAAAATCTCCAAATCAGCTTTTTTTCTGGGTTCCTCTAAGACAGAGGTTCCTAACCTAGAGTCTGGGAACTTAAATTTTTTTGATAACTTTGTAATCCTGCATATTTCATTTTCTGCATTTAAAATATTATTCTGAGCAAAGGTCTCTAGGCTTGACAAGCAAGTCAAGAAGCTCTTCCCCAGGATTTGCACAAAATAACTTCTCCTTTCAGTGGACTTTTTTAATAAGCACTCAGATGTGCCTTGGAGGTGATGACAGCACAGAAAACATGCCTTTGGAAGAAAATGTGCTGCAGCAAAACCAACAGAACACTCCCCTGTGGAAAATAATTCTTCCTGGCCAGTCTCACAGGTCCACATATTAGGAAGATGAAGCTGTCCAAGCAGAGGAACCAAGTGGAGTCTACCAGAAGGAGGGAGGAAACTGGAAGCAAGATGTCTTAGTTTTCTCCTAAAATACATCATAATTCCATATGAGGTAATGAGACATGGATAGTCACCACCTGGGGTCACCAGAGGTTTGAATGTGAGGAACATTCAGAGTTTCACTTTTCTCCTTTCCTTCTCCCCATTCTTTTCTTTTCTTTTCTTT
>NW_027186352.1:23872528-23882242 GCF_028583685.1 Petaurus breviceps papuanus
CTTTTCTTTTCTTTTCTTTTCTTTTCTTTTCTTTTCTTTTCTTTTCTCTTCTTTTCTTTTCTATTTCCCCTTCCCCTTTTCTTTCCCCTCCTCCTCTTTCTGCTCCTTCTCTTTTTCTCTTCCCCTTTTTCCCTCTCCTTTTCCTCCTCTTTTCTTTCATTTCATTCTTCTTTTCCTCATTTTTCTCTTCTATTCTTTCTCCCCTTCTACTTCTCCTCTTTCTTCTCTTTCTCCCTCTCCTTCTTCTTTTCCTTCTTTTATTCCTCCTCTGTCTCTTTATATAGATTTTTAACTTCTAAGAGGCAGCTATGAATATACCAAAGTTCATCCTTGTGAAAAGTTGGGAAAATGACCTTACAATCATATCTCAGGGTCCTGAATATCCATAGATTTAGGATTGGATCCTCAGACTGGTAATCCCCATCCCTTCAGGAAGAACGATGAAATGTTTATTAACAGAGAGAGGAGCAGTCCTGTAAATCATTAAAGAAAATAAAGTCTTTTCTAGATAGTTTAAGTTAACTGCAGGCCATCAAGGCAAGTCCCACTAACCCAGTCATGATACAACGAAGACTACTGTGTCATTGGCCCAGTTCCTTACCCCACTCTGGGTCTCAGTTTTCCCATCAGTGCAATGGGGCAGACATCCTGGAAGGTCTTTTGTAGCGCGCAGTCTGTGTTCCTACAATCTAGCACAGTCAGGTCCCTTACCGAGGAGGTTTGTTAAGGTCCTTTCCTAGAGCTAGGTGGCTTGTGTAGAGGAAAGAGTGATAGATTCCTAGTCACAAGACCTGGGTACAATCAGGCTAGTGCTTTCTACCTTGTGGGGGTCACTTAAGCTTCTTGGTTCTCAGTTAACTCATTGTAAATTGAGGGATTTGGACTACTTGACCCCCACTCTTAATTTTGATTCTTTCATCAAGCTTTCATTGATAGTTCCTTGGTCCCTGGACAGTAGTTCCTGGAATTAGAGCACCTGGATCCAAATACCATGTCTGCTGCTTTCCATCTACTGAGCCCTTAGGTAATCATTTAACTTTTCTGGGACTCAGTTTCCTCATCTGTAAAATGAAGGGTTTGAGCTAGATGACCTCCAAGGTTCGTGCTGGCTCTAAATCTATGACTCTATTATTTGTGACCAGAGTGAATGAAAATAGGTTTTAAAAATACCACAAGATTATTAAGCATCAAGGATGAATTGCCCCCACCACCCCTTAAATGCATCCAAAATGAAATTGGGAGTAATGTCTTATTCATAGCCTTCGTTTAAAATAGCGGTGTTTGAAATTAGGTTATTTTCTCCATATGCTACGATGACCTAATTTCCCTAAACGCTGCCGTGTAAGCTGCTCTTTCAGAAACTGATTGGAAGAAGGAAAAAAAATCTGTAAATATAAGTCCTTTGTGCCATCTCTATAGCAACTAGGAGCAAAAGGGTTACCAGAATGAAGGGTGGGAGTAGGGAGAAACGAGTCACCTCCAGGAGTGAGGCAGCTTAAGTAAAGAACACTAAAGACAGATTTTCTCATTGGATCTTTTAGGTAGGAATTTTTTGCCCCCCAAAGTTAAAAGGGATTTCTGACAATATTTAACCGGCCTGCCTTCCCTTCAGAGAGTTCTAGAAGCACAGATGGAGAACTAGAAGAGACTGGGGGGGGGCATCTGGTAGAATTCCCTCACTTTATAAAGGAGGAATCGAGGCCCTGAGGGTTAGAAGGATGGGCCCAAGGTCACGGGCATTTTGGTGGCAGAGCTGGGATTTTGGTGAAGACTCTCTGATCCCAAATCCAGTCCTGTTTCCTGGGACCAGGGCGAATCCCTGGCTCATTCCCTTTTGATTAGGCACCAAATCACACGCTGCTTATTAATTAACTCTCCTTGTTAATTGAAGTGTCAGGTGCACCCATCCATCCTTCCAGTTAGACTGTAAATTCTGTGAGGGAAGCGACCTCTCTGTTTCCTCTTTGTAATTCCCCACGGTACCTGGCATAGCACAATGGTGGGAAGAGACACATCACAAGCAGTTTTGAATGAATGAATGAATGAATGAATGAATGAATGAAAGGATGGATATCCCACTGTTCTGATTTTTCTTTAGTAGGTGGGACAAGTAAGATTCCTGTCAGAACAGAGACAAATTCATTTGCTGTAGGTTACTACAGGGCTGATACAGAACTGAAAGCAAAGAATTCACAGCTCTCTAATAGTCTGTCCAATAACCCAGTAGAATGTAGGCTCTGGGAGAGAAGGGCAGGGCAGGGGACTGGATTACCTCTTAGCCTTGTGTCATGGGACAGGGCAATCAGTGCCCTCCACCCCAGACCTTCTGCTGGCCTTATGAGCCTTGTCAGTGAGCGACTGGGACGTTCCATTCTCTTTAAGTACTGGAAGCTTGAGTAGTTTAAGAGAAGGCCCAAGAAGGGCCTGCTGTTTACACAGTGTCTGCAGCAGGAGCACAGGAAGGATGAGAATTCAGCCTGAAAGCAGGAGGGTGAAGAGTGGGAGGACAGGTTGGCCATGGGCCTCTGTGGAATTGCTGGCTGGGCGTCAGATCGACATTATTCAAACTGACCATGGCTTTTCCTAATCTAATTAGACTGTTTTGCTGTTATTTCTAACATGATCCACACTTGCTAGCTGTGTGACCCTAGGCAAGTCACTTCACCGTGTTTGCCTCGGTTTCCTCATCTGTAAAATGAGGTAGAGAAGGGAATGGCAAACCCAAAAGGGGGCCACAAGGAGTCAGATACAGCTGAAAGGAGTGAACAATACCAACATCGTGGTGTAGGATCTCGTCAACCTTGGCACTACCTTCTGCCCCCTCATTGGAAGATGGGACACTGAACTCCACAGCCTTCTTTTTGGGTGGGAGCTCGGCTCACACAGTTCATTTCTCACCTGACTGTACCACAGAGGCATTTCTTTGGCTTCTCCATGTTCCCCTCTTGCCCTTACCCTCTTTGAGGGAACTATGGCGCTGCCTTCTTCCATCAGATCACGAACTCCTTCAACGAAGAGACTCCTTTTCATTTCTGTATCCCTGGGGCTAAGCACAGAGAGCCCAGTGCATAACAGGCACTTACTAAATGTTCCTAAGGGAAAAGCCAAGTCCTCTGACTCCAGGGAATTTTCAGGGGGGTGAGGCTTGGACCATTGTAGACCAACTAGAATCCGTGGCTAGTTATCTCGTGAAGTGTCAGGAAAAGAAATGAATAAACCAGCAAATGAACAAGAAAACCAAAATGCCCACAAACCACTTGTGTCCCCAATCCAAGGCTTGCCTGTCTGGCTGAGGGCAGGGCGGGGATCTGAGCTTATGGTTTCACCGGTTTAGGGGAACTGCCAATATGGAACTCCACTGAAAAGTGCAATTATGAACCAACACCAAGAAAACTGGAAAGTTTTTCTAGCTATTTCTAGTCCTAGAATCTAGGACCTACAGTGTTGGGGGTGGGGAGCCATTAAGTTTAAGTGCCTTGCCCATGGTCAACTCTCTAGTTCTTGTTAGAGGCAGGACTTCAATCCAGGCCTTCCTGTTCCTAAGACTGATAATAGGGTCATAGATCTAGAGCCAGAAGAAGCTCAGAAGTAATTTAATCCAATTCCCTCATTTTGAAGTTGACTAACTGATGCTTTGCTGTTGTTCATTCTGTTTGAGTCATGACCGTTTTATTTCTTGGCAAAGGTATTGGAGTGGTTTGCCTTTTCCTTCTCCTGCTCATTTAATAGATTAGGAAACTGAGGCCCACAGGGTGAAGTGACTTGCCCAGGGTCATGGAGCTAGTAAATGTCTGAGGCCATATTTGAACTCAGGAAGATGAGTGTTCCTGACTCCAGGCCTGGCTCTATGCACTTATGGTGGCCCCTGGCTACTCCTAAGATTAGGCCCAGAGAGGTTAAATAACTTACCTTAGGTCAAATCACACAGAGAGCAAGCTTGAAGTATGACTTGAACAAAGTTCTCTGACTTGAAATCCAGCTCACTTTCACCATCCCATGATGCTTCTCTCTCCCCCATGTCATACTTTGTCTCTGCCTTGCACACAAAAGGCATTTCATCGTAGTTCAATTGATTCCACCCTTGTTCTGGGAAACTTTTTCTCACAAGAGGTAATTTTTCTTTCAGAAAATCAACTCCAGTTGGGCATAAGAAGGAACAAAGGATACAAACAAACAAACAAAAAAAAGTGAAAAAAAGAGACAGATAAGATGCCATTCTGCATTTCTCTCCTCTTCGAATCTCCAGCTCAGTTCATTCTGCCAGCCATTATCTTTCCCTACTCCCCTGGTGCAGGTCAGCTTTGAAGCAATTCGAAGCTTTTGTTTCTCCTGGACGGCCATCAGAGAAAGTTTCTTCCAACATCTGGTGCTGTTTAAAAAACGAGAAGAAAAACCATTCATGTAAAAGTGATTAGTGGGCACGGAAATGAATGTTCAGTGCTTTTGCAAAGGAAGAAACACTTAAGGAAAACTCTTGGAGAAGCCCAAAGTTTGCATCTGTGTGTGTTGGAATTGTCTTCCAGTCTGAACCCTATTATCTCTGGTGCATGTAGAACGACCCCAAAACAACCATTGTGTCTGCCTCACAATTCAACAAAAGAAATTCCTCGAAGTCTGGAAGTCTCAGCTCTCTGTTGCACAGGAATTCCCGAAAACTGAAATCACCGAATCTCCAAGTTGGAAGGCGCCATGTTTCCCTCATGTAAGCCCTGTCTCTACT
Source organism: Petaurus breviceps papuanus (assembly GCF_028583685.1). Classification (NCBI taxonomy): domain Eukaryota; kingdom Metazoa; phylum Chordata; class Mammalia; order Diprotodontia; family Petauridae; genus Petaurus; species Petaurus breviceps. Next base: position 23,877,249 of record NW_027186352.1, read on the forward strand.
TAGCCAGCAACCACCAGCACCTCGTCCCTTGATTATTGAATCAGCCTTCTAATTGATCTCTGCATTGAGTATCCTCATCTGTCCTCCACAAAGCTGCCAAAGTGATTTTCCTGAAATGCAGCTGTGACCACATCACTCCCCTACTCAATAAACTCCAGTGATTCCCTATTGCCTCTGTTTGATGCTGGAATCTCCTTCACTACCAGGCCCCAACCAAATTTTTCAGCCTCTCTCTATATAACTCCTCTTCCTGCACTATAGGGTCCAGTCCAACCAGCTTTCCTGCTGTTTCTTCCTTTCTCATCTCCATGCCTTTTCATGGTGCTCATGCTTGGAAGGGGTTCCAGCTTGAGTCCTTCCCTGCTTTCAGTAGGCAGCGCAGGCACTATGTTCTACACAGAAACTTTCTTCATTCCCTCAGATATGTCTCCCCAAACTGTTTTGTACTGATTTTATGTTTAATCTATATATGCTTAGGTAATGAGAAAGATTATCTGGGCGCAATGGAGAGCTGGGATCCCAGAGAGACAGACAGACAGAGGGAGAGAGAGAGAGTCAGAGAGAGAGAGACAGAGAGACAGAGAGACAGACAGAGACAGAGACAGAGAGAGAGAGAGACAGAGAGAGAGAGACAGAGACAGAGAGAGAGACAGAGAGAGAGACAGAGAGACAGAGACAGAGAGACAGACAGAGACAGAGACAGAGAGACAGAGAGAGACACAGAGAGAGACAGAGACAGACAGAGAGAGAATGCCCCTCATATCAAGCTCATTTGATAAAAAAAAAATCAAAGGATGTGTGAACAGATTAAGCTTTTAATGTGTTAACAAAGTGTTACCATTGTGCTATCCTTTTACAAAACACAAATGTTTCCAAATCAGCAGGGAAATGGGTGACCAAAACAAGGTGGGAGGGGCAAGGAAGAGGAATATTCTTGCAGGACTTCTGATAAGGAAATCCTTAAGACTTCTGGAGTGTGGCTGTTTGGGAGAATGCAGGCCAGGAACTGCCTGTGGAAGAAAGAGGAGATATGGAATTTTTCTCTCCTCCTCTCTACCCCATCCTCCATCAGCCATGACACCTAAAAGTGGAGCTCCTTTCCCAGAAGGAGTTGGAAAAGTAATGAGAAAGTTTGAGCATTGTTAATGGAACAAGGGTACCTGTTCCAGACAGATCTGATACAGAGAGATAGGCATTCAAGAGAGAAGGCAGCTTTGAGAGATGAGATTTCTGACAGCAGAAGAAGGAGCTGGGAATGGACATAAGAGAGAGCTAGCCCTGGCAATCTGGAGTTGAGCTTCAGAGAGAAACAGACACTGAGGGCTCAGATGACTAACGTTGTTAGGACTCCACAGCAAAGGACTTCCAGACCCTGTATGTACCAGAGGAGTGAGTAGCCTTGGCCACATGTATTCCCTACACAGATGTCTCCCCATCATCCATTTTAAGTTTATGCTCCCTCTCCCTATGAGTACTGTATGTATTCATGAGAGAGTGGGCCCCGTGTTTCTTGGGCAGGGAGAGGACTCCCTTATACTTTCCCTTATACTTGGATATGTATATATTTTCATGTATATTTTCTAACATGAAAGATTGTTTTATGTGTATTTGAATGCCCAGTGCCCAGTACAATGCAACATGGTAGGTTTAATAATGACCATTAACCAACTGATATAGCTCAATTCAAAAACTATCCATTGACGACAATTGGTCATCCTTACTTTGAAGACTTCTAGAGAGGGGGGATCCATCCTTTACCCAGTCAATTTATTCTCTTCCAGGATGGCTCTAATTGTTTGCAAATTTTTCCTGGTCTCAGGTCTAAATTGGGCTTCTTCATCTTCCACCTGTTTCTCTTAGTTCTAATTTCTGTGGGTCAAGGTTAAGTTTAATCTTTCTAGGTGACAGTCTTCGGGTATGGGACGGTAGCTATGATATCTCCTTAATGAGTCCTGCTTACACAGAAGGTCTAGATTCAAGAGGATGAGTACTTGTTAGGCATGTTACTTGGGGGTTCTTTTCTTGTGGAATCTCACCTTCTACAAGAAGCCTTTCCCAATTCCCTTTAATGTTAATGTCTTCCCTCCATTTTCTTTTCTTTCTTTCTTCCTTCCTTCCCTCCTTCCTTCCTTCCTTCCCTCCCTCCCTCCCTCCCTCCTTCCTTCCTTCCTTCCTTCCTTCCTTCCTTCCTTCCCTCTCTTTCTTTCTCTTTTCCTTTTTTTTTTCTTTTTTTCTTTTCTTTCTTTCCTTCTTTCTTTCTTTCTTTCTTTCTTTCTTTCTTTCTTTCTTTCTTTCCTTCCTTCCTTCCTTCTATCAATCAGTCTGTCTGTCTGTCTGTCTCAATATATATACAACATCTATTGTTGTTTATATATTGTTTCCCTCACTAGGCTATGAGCTCCTTGAAAGCAGGGTCTATTTTTACCTTCAGGTTTTTTTTTTATCCCCAGTACTTGGCACAGTCCCTGGTGCACTGTAGGAACTTTTATTGATTGACCAAATGACAGTTTAAGGAGAGCCTGGATGACCATTGGCTGGGAATATTATGGAAGAAATGTTTTCCCCCAAATTCCCATTATTCCATGATTCTAAGAATCACATTTCTCAAAGAAGTGAAAGGTACAATATTACTACTGAATTCTTTTTCATTTAGGATTCTAGCAATACACCTGTAATTGTGAGAGACTGTTTAGGGAGTAAAGTAGCCGAAGACTGGAAAGATAGGAAGGGGCCAGGTTGGAAAAGACTAGAAACAGACTCAAGGGGTGGATCAAATGGGCCCATTAACTATAGAACCATTAGAAGCCCAGAGAAGTGAATAAATATTTGCTGAATGCCATTTCCCATTGCCTCTGAGATAAAACAAAAACGCATCTGTTTGCTATTTAAAGCTGCTTAGAGTCTAGCTCCGACTTACCTGTCCAGACATATAAACATTGTTCCCTCTCAAGCTGGTTCCAGACAAACTATTCCACACTGTTCCCTCATAACACACATTCCCCTTTCTTTCTCCATTCCTTTTCCCAGTGTGTCCACTACAACCAAAATGTTCTCTCTCGTCTCAAGCTCATAAAATTCTTAGCTTTCTTTGAACCTCCATTCATGTACTATCTCTTACAAGAGGCTTTTCCTGGTTAGAGCCGGTAGCATCCCCTCCCCCAGAAGAAGAAGTGACTGGATTGTTGGATTTGCAATTAGGGATGCCCAAGTTTGGGTCTTGCCTCAGACAACCTCTAATTATGTGATCCCAGGCAATGCTCTGCCTTAGTTTCCTCATCTGTAAAATGGACACAAAAATAACACCAATGCCATAAAGTTATTGCAGGGATCAAATGAGCTAATATTTGTAAACTACTTAAAACAAACCTTAAAATGCTGCATAAATGTTACTTATCATTATAATGACTATTATTTACATTGCATATGTTTTGTATATATGCACATGTTATTTTCTGAATGTAAGCTCCTTGAGGGCAGCGACTATTTCATTTTTTTTTTGTCTTTGTATCTAGTTCTGACTCATGGGATTGGATGGAGTTGAGACTGGACCAGTGATTTCCTTCTTAGAAGAAGCTCAATTTGGAAACTTTCTCTACCAATCAATACAGATTGGCCCCTAAAATTGGCTAGAGCATGGAAGAGTTAAGTTTGCCCAGGGTCAAGTGGCCAGCGTGTGTCTGAGACTGGACTGGAACGTGGGGCTCCTTGACTCTGAGGAGGCCAGCTCTGCATTTTCCCTACACTGTGCTTCTCCTCTCTGACAGAGGATAGGTGGGGGATAAGGGACTCAAGGAAACCCTAATGGTATGCTTGATTGCAAATGAATGAGCCTTCCCTGCCTTCACCTGATCAGACAGTGCCATGCCACAAGGTCTAATACCTCCAAATCCCCCACCATGTTTCCAAAGCAATTTCACTGCCATGTCCTATTGGCTTCTCAGCACACGGGGTCTGATTATTGACTCTTGCATGGTGCCGAGGGCAAGCTCTTACTCTCCTTGCTTGGCCCACAGCCTGTGCAGGACCCTACAGAGACATGTCCACACAAATCTGGACACAGATGCTTTTTGAACCCTGAGTTTCACCAGGTACTGACAAGCAGCTAGCCCTGCACATCAGGAGGTGAGCTCCTGGCTCTTTCCCTCTCCCCAGACCTTTCCATCTTTACAGTGAACCCCTTCCCCAAGGGCTTGCTTGGGAGAGCTTTATAATCCAGGTAGGACACATGAAACACCTAGCTTTCCCCATGTGCTGCAGAGCAGGCGCTCCAAGTGTAAATTGCTCACACCAAGAATTTTTTTCTGTGTTATTTTTTAAAAAGCAAGTTACATATTCCAGCTGTCTTGTCAACTTACAGTTCTATAAACACATGTTTCCTCCCCCTCCCCCCCATCCATTTCTCTGAAGCTATTTCTTTGCTCATCAAATCAAACTGGAATAAATCTGTAGTTGGCAGGAGTCTTTTGAAAGCTGAAAGAATCCCTATTGTTTTCTGGCTAAGATAGCTAACCTTTCTCAGACCCATCTGTATCATTAACACACCCTCTGTGTAGAAACATCTGTGTCACTGTCTCTGGATTATGATGTCATCTCTTCCCAGCATGCAAAGTAGAGGAAGGAGACAACAGAGGCATTTGGTCCCCAAACTCTTGGGTCGGAAATATCCTTGTGGCCTTATTGCTAATTGGAAGAAAATAGTCCCAGATGCTTTCCCAGTGCATTTTTTGCATCCATTAGAAAGCAAGCTCTTCTAATCCAGCCTCAGACACTTAACATTTACTAACTATGTGACCCTAGGCAAGTCACTTAACCCCAATTGTCTAGCAAAAAGAAGATGGAAGGATGGAAAAAAGAAACAGAGAGAGGGGGAGAGAGAGACAGACAGACAGTGACACAGAGAGAGACAGAGACACAGAGAGGAAGAGAGAAAGAAAGAAAGGAAGTAGGAAGAAAGAAAGAAAGAAAGAAAGAAAGAAAGAAAGAAAGAAAGAAAG
>NW_027186352.1:23882252-23907050 GCF_028583685.1 Petaurus breviceps papuanus
AAGAAAGAAAGAAAGAAAGAAAGAAAGAAAGAAAGAAAGAAAGAAAGTTCCTTGAGGGCAGGGACTGTTTTTGGTTTTCTCTATAACCCTAATAATTGGCAGAGTGCCTGCCACAGGGATGTGCTTCTGGACTGAGCATCTTTTTCCTCACCCTACCAAAATGTTTAAGCACCAAATTGGAAAATGTATGTAAAGTGCCATACAGGTATTGTATGTAGCGTTATTATTAAATTAATCCTTCTGAGCTTCCCTTTTCTAATCTGTAAAATAGAAACAGTAATAGCCGTTTTGTGTGCAGGAAAATCAGATGAGATAATTTCTCTAAAGTGCTCTGCAAACTTTAAAATTTTATGTAAACATGTGTGACTAGCATCACAACTAGTATGGTTATCATTGCTATAAACATGAACTCATTTAACTGGCATTCAAAACTCCAGCCTCTCCCACCAGCTTTACACATTACCTGTATTTGCACACTCAATTCCAGTCAAGTTAGACCAGAAACTCTCCAGATTAGATGTACCTGATACCATTGATTGAAACCTGGAAAGGACCTCGGGGTCATCAAGTCTAAGGTGCACATTTTACATAGGAAGAGACTGAGGTTCAGGGTGATGGAGTTTCTAAGTCAGTAGAAGCCTGGGGATTCCAGCCAGGGCTTTGGACTGGTAATTGAGTGTTTGTTTATCCTGTGGGGCTGCCTCCCTGTCAATCCTGGAGTCGATCTTTCTGCCTGGAATTACCTTCCTCTTCTCCACCTTTCAGAATCTTCTCTTCTTCCAAGGCTGAGCTCAGTTGTCTGCCATCTCCCCTAACTCTGGGTATTCCCTAAGACTCTGGCCTTGACTACCTTCTCTTCACCCTATTCTTTCTGTCTCTCTGTCTCTCCCTCTTTCTGTCTCTGTCTCTCTCTCCCTTTCTCTCTTTCCTCTCTCCCTCTCTGTCTCTCTCTGTCTCTCTATCTCTCCCTCTCTCTGTCTCTGTCTCTCTCTGTCTTCCCCCCACCCCCATCTCTATCTCTTGGTGACATTACCTGTCACACATGTAATTATGTAGATATTGCCTGCCCACATAGAATGGAAGTTCCTTGAGCACAGGGAATGCTTTGTTTCCTTTCACATCTCTAGCTCTTGGCCCGCTGCCTGACAAGCACTGAACAGATTTTTAGTGTTTGTTGAATTACAGTAACAAGGCTAGCATTTTGTTGGATTCCCTGAGAGATAGATTAATATTTAATTTAACAAAGGAGGCATTTACTAAACACCTATCATGTCAGTAACTGTCCCAGGTGCTGGGGATATAAATACAAGAAATGAGAAAGTCTCTGACCTCAAGAAAGTTCTTTTCCTAGGGGTATGAGAGGGTAGGAAATGATACATATAAAGAGAAACACTTCAAAAGAGACACAGAATAAATTCAGAGATTTTTTATTTGCGGGGAAAAGGACTAATAATTACAAGGATTAGAAAAGTCTTTTGTAAGAAGTGGAACCTGAGCTATATTTTTAAAGGAAGACCTGAATTCAAATTCAGCCTCAGACACTAGCTGTGTGACCCTGGGCAAGTCATTTAAACCTGTTTACCTTAGTTTCTCACCTGTAAAATGAGCAAAGGAAGGAAATAGCAAACCACTGCAGTATCTTTGCCAAGAATACCTTGAATGGGGTCACAAAGAGTCATGACATAACTGAAACCACTCAAGAACAACATCCAAAGGGATTCTACAAGGTAGAGACAGGATGGGCAATTGCCCATGCAAAAGTCTGGAGGTGGGAGATACAATGTCATACGTGGGGAATAGTATGGCTGGGATGTTGAGGGGAAGGAGGGAAGGCAGAAAGAGGAGAGTAAGAAGGTGGGACAGGACAATGAATCAAGGCTGACTCACTCCTAGGCAAGATGGGAGAGCAGGTGAAGACCTTTTCTTGTGCAGCTCTCCCACTACTTTGCCAAGTTCCAAGTTGCTGCTGACTGTCTGCTCAGTGGTCCCACAGCTCCTCCCGATTTGCTTTGGCTTTCGTCGTCACCTTCTCGGTGACACCGCTGCCAAAGTCTGTTTTTGTCAGGTATGCAGGAAACTGAAATGGAGAACAGCTGTTCTGAGATGTGTGTGAGCAAGTTGACAGAAGGCGGGAACAACAGAAACTTTCAAAGTACAAGCTTGGCAAAATTCGAAGTTGTCTCTGCTGATGTTTCCCATGAGAAAAGGCTGCTGTTCCATGCTTGTTAGGCACCAATCCAGATGCTCTGCTTTGCTCCATTAGCATGGACAAGATCTTGGTCATGTTGCACAATGGGCCCCATGGGCTGATAAAACCAACCAGAGAAGGGAAAGTTAGAATTTTGACACAACCAAGGCAATGGGGCCTTGGGAAATTGGCATGAAGGTTGATTTATTTTTTGTTTTGCTTACCTATTTTCTCTTTGTTGTGGGTGACTGGTGGTGGTAGCGGTAAAGAGTAATTGTGTCAATGACCTAAAGAAAAAAAAAATCACAATTAAATACTGGGAAATAAAGGGGAAAACTGGAAATATTGGTCTGCCTGAGAGATCATGGGATCATCGATTTACCTGGAAGGAATCATAGAGGCTAGCTAATAACCCCTTCTTCATTTTCTAGATGGTGGATTAGGTCTATAGTGGTTGAGGGACTTGCTTATGGCCGTAGAGATAGAAAGTAGCAGAGTTAGGTTTGAACTCAGATCCTGTGATGTCAAAGTGATCATTCTTTCTAATATTCCACTTTGCTTCCAGATATGGACCATGTCTCCCTGTTCAGGTGAATAAAGTCTTTCTAGCTAAAATAAAAAAAAAATAATAATTTTGTTCTGGGCAGAGGGAGTTGCCTTTACTAATGCCAATTAGCAGCATCTCTGTAACTTGTACTCTTTAAGACTTACCGAGGGCGGGGCGGCCAGGTGGCTCAGCGAGTAAGAGCCCCAGCTCCAGTGTCGGGATGACCTGGATCAAATCCGGGTTAGATACTCTGCACCACACCCAGAAATAACTGGCCGTGTAACCTTGAGCAAGTTACTTAACCCCAATTGCTTTAAAAAAAAAAAACTTACCGAGGGTGTGTGAAGTGACTTGCCCAATGTCAGAGGTGGGACTCTATCCATTGAGCAACACTGCCTCTCTTCTTCTAAGTAGCATAAAGAATGGGAACCTTGTGCTAGCGCTGCTCTCCTGATGCTAGCTTGTGCCCCACAGTAATGAGCGCTACAAGGGAAAAACAAAACAAAGGAAAACAGCAACAAAAACCACTCGTGCTAGAGTCCAAGGATCCAGGTTCAAATTCCACCAAAAACTCTCAGCCACTGAGTGATTTTGTAAGGCACTGAGTTTTCCTCAGCCTCAGTTTCCTCATCTGTAAAACTAGATCTCAGATTTTTTCTACCTCTTGCTAGAAGGATGATACTAAGAACTATGCTTCTGTCAAAGACTGTTTGATCTCAAAAGGGAGTTTAACAAGATTCCTGCTTGAAAAAAGGTGTTAAGGAGCAGGGACTTCAGGATTCAGTATGGGGATGGGGGTGGAGGGGTTACTGGGGATTAAAGCTTTTAGGAGGAAGTGTGCTACAGTGACAAGAGAAACATATGTGGCATCAGGGGGTCTGAGTTCAAATCCCAGCTCTGCTAGCTGTATGATCCTAAGGAAATTGCTTCCATGGGCCTCAGTTTCCTCACCTAGATGGCCTTGGAGGTCAGCTCTCAACTTATGATTTACTTTTATCTCCTTTTCTCCAGTTGAAGAAAACAAATTGATGAACAAATGAGGGGAGGGAGTGATTTTCTCTATTTCATCCTCTTGCTTTTGACAAAGTAGCACTTCTGCGCCCAGGTGGAAGTGTGAACCCGAGAGCTAATGAATACTGGAAATGTTCCCAAAGTCTCACAGTTTGAGAACACGTTTTGATGAATAATTTTTCTCTCAGTCCCCTGTTCCAACTGAGTAGAAAATCGCCTTAAACCTCATTATCTTCCCTTGGTTTTCTTAACCAGGCTGGGGACTGAGGGGAAAGGGAGGTGCTCTGATGGCCTGAGATGGTCATAGGAGATGTTGAAGTGGACCAACTTGTGGGTGCTGGAGCCCTCCTCTGCCCCGGACCCTGCCTGTATGAACAGAGGAGGGGTTGGGGATGTATGCTGGTGCTAGACTGGGAACAAAGCAAGATCAAGACATTCCTTTGTTCTTGCCCGGTTCTCCCTCCCCCTTCTGAAGCTCATTGGAATGGATTTAGAGCTAGAAGTTACTCAAGGGGTCATCTAGTCCAGGGGGCTCCAACTCTGTTTGAGCCCTGCAACAGTCTCCTAGGTGGTCTCTGCTGCCTCTAGAATCCACCCTCTCTATCTTGCTCTGCTCAGCTGACAAGATGAGATTCTCAAAACGCAGGGCTCCCATCCCTCACTCACAAACATCATCAATGACTCTCTATTGTTTCTAGGGGGAAAATGTGCAGTTTCTCAGCTTGGCATTTAAAGCCCTTCACAACCTGGCTCCCATCTACCTTTTGTGCTATATGCCTTATCAGTTCTGTTAATGCACTTTCTGTTCCAGTCAACTTGGCCTTGTAGATCTTTTCTATGTATTTCATGCATCTAGGCTTTCCCTATTCCTCAGTTATCACTTTCTCCCTCTTGAAATCACTTTGTATTAATTTGTGTATGTGCTATTTCACACACACAAACACACACACACACACACATGAACAGAAGCTCTTTGAGAGCAGGAACTGTTGCATTTTTATCTTTGTATCACCAATCATCGTTGAATTAAATGTAGACTCATATGGACCTCAAATGAGCCCATAAATTTAACCTTGCAGGGGTTTTTCATCTCCATTTTATGGATGAGGAAACTGAGGCTCAGGTTTAACGACTCAGATTCTACCAACTCCCAAGTTAAACATGTCATCCACTAGACCATGGTGACAATGTACCTTACATCCACATCCAGTTACCATGGAAGCTGTGATGACCATCTTCTAGTATTCTCATACTGTTATGAATGCTATTTTATTATGTTCCTATCATGTGAGCAAATGTGGATGGGGTTATTTGGGCCAGAGAATTCACAACAGATGAGGAATAGAACTGGGAGGGAGAGTGGGGTAGGGGAAGGACTGGAGTTGAGAAAGCTGGAGTGGAATAGAGAAGTAAACTCCTGTCATCAATAGGGCTCTTTCTTAGATGCTAAATTGGGAAGTGGAGAACCTGGAATCCCAGCTCTGAGACTTCAGAGTTCTGTAGTTTTGCGCTAGACTCTTTACTTCTTTGGGATTTTATTGCCTCACCTGCAAAATTTTAGGGCTGGAATAGATTATCTCCAAGGTCCCCAGCAACTCTACCCTTCAGAGGATTTGTAGGGGTTTCTGGTTGGTGCCCATTCACACAGAAGTTTTGGTGAGTCTACTTTGGAACGTAAGTAATGACATGTAATGGAAGGACTTTATCTTCAATTCAGAGAATGTGCAGTTATTCTCTGACTGTTTCTTGTCCACTTATGACATATGGAACAAACTGACATGGATCTGAGAGTATATCCACTGAAAGACTTTAAACTTTCTCTTGCACAATGGTGATTAATATAGGAATTGCAGTAAATCTCTGTTGGAGGAAGGAGATGGGGGATAGGGGAGAGAGAGAGAGAGAGACAGAGAGAGAGAGAGACAGAGACAGAGAGACAGAGAGACAGAGAGAGAGAGAGAGACAGAGACAGAGAGACAGAGAGAGAGACACAGAGACACAGAGAGAGGAGAGAGAGAGACAGAAAGAGAGAGAAAGAGAGAGAGAGGAGGAGGAGGAGGAAAGGAGAAGCAGGAGAAGAAGAAAGACTGGGTGAGCTCCCAAAGGAGATATGTCATGACAGAAAGACTGCTGGACCTGGAGAGCCAGAAGAAAACTTCATTCAAATTTGCCTTCCAAAACACAGTACCTGTAATCACAAACAAGTCACTAATTTCTCTGGTCTCCAGTTTCTTCATCTATAAAATGGAGAAAGCCATCCCTGGAACATCTACCTCACAGCATTGTCATTGTGAGGTATAGAAGAGATAATGGATAATGTGTATGAAGGACTTTGACAACTATAAAACTTTGTAGCAATATCGGTTATTATATTTTTAAGCCCCATCATGCTCATTGGGGACATGCCAGAGCCAGGTCTTACTCACTAACACGGGTCAATTACTAAATTGTCAGTGTGATGATTTACACCTCAGAAACTGACCAATGCTGACCATCAGGGCTTAATTTATTGTTGTGTTGATTGCATCACCTTAACAAAGTGGTAGAGAAAATATTAATAATGCAGATTAAACTTAAAAGTATATTGGGGTGATTTTTTGAGAGTTGGTTGTGAAACATTTATAGATACACCCATGGTATCTTGATAAGTATCTTCAATACTTATTAGCTGCCAGGACTCAGAGAGAGCCACCGCCACTAAGGCAGAGTCCATAAAGCAGTGGACGTGAAGCAATGAGATCTGAGTGTGAATCCTGAATCAGACACATGCTTGCTTTGCACCTCTGCGCAAGTCACTTGAACTGTCTAAACTTCATTTACCTCACCTGCAAAATGGAATAATAGATAATAATAGCACTTACCTCAGAGGGTTGTTGTGAGCGCCAACCAAAGTAACATATGTAACATCTTTGTGGTATTTGAAGCACTATATAAATGCTGACTTCCCCTCCTCCTCCTCCTTCTCCCCCTTCTCCCCATCTTTCTCTTTTCTTGACCATCATCATCATCATCATCATCATCTTCTTCTTATTCTTCTTCTTCTTCCTCCTCCTCCTTCCTCCTTCCCCCCTCTCCTCCTTCTCTTCCCCTTCCTCCTCTTCCTTTCCTTAACCTCCTTGAACCTCACTTTCCTCATTAGTAAAAAATGGAGATGGATTTGATCAACCTACCTCACAGGGTTATGTGAGAAAAACATATTGCTAACCATAAAACGGTATAGACATAGGAATTTTTCTCTAAAACCTGCTCCAACACTATGAGATTATGTATGCAAAAGATTTATTTTTTCAGCTAAAAAGAATAAACATTTTAAAGGAATGTACTATGGTGAAAGTAAGACACTAGCAAGCACAGTTGTACCCTGGCCCTGCTTACATAGCCTGACATTTCCATACATGCACATGCATAAATATATGCATGCATACATACATACATAGATGCATACATACACATGCATACATACACAGATGTATTTCCATCTAGTGATTTAATTTCATTCTTTAAGATATCCTTTCCTGAGATAACAGATTTGAACAATTAAGTGGATTCCCAGAGAGATTCCTAAAAGTCCATTACTTGTCAGGGAGTTAAAATGATCTGTGGATAGGAGAGCAGCAGGAGGGAGATGGCTTTCTGGTTATTATCAGACTCACAGAAATATCTTTGTTGACATTTCATGTTACAGACATTATAGTATCCCTACTTCCACTGTTCAATGGATACAATCCAGTCCAATCCAATCTAATAAGTGTGTTTCAAATGACTACCCCACCCTAGGGCTATGAGGACCCCCCCCCCAAAAAAAGGCATCATTCTTGCCCTCAAGAAGCTTAATCACTTCATTCTACTGAGGAAATACAACATCCAAAGGGCCAAATGTGTGCATATTTTAAGGGGGAGGGAAGACATGCTAACAACAAAAAGATTGGGGAACTGGCGGGGGCGGAGCCAAGATGGCGGAGTAGAAGCACGACCCTCCTGCGGCTCCGGCTTCCACCCTCCCCAATCCATGTAAAAAGGGGACTCTAAACAAACTTTGGAGCTGCAGAACCCACAAAATGACACAGAGAAGCTAACCTCCCGCTGAGAACAGCCCGGCAGGCCGGCAGGAATCGGCCAGCGCAACGCTCTGGGAGCCGAGCCCAGCCCCACGCCAAGGCTTTAGCCCCAGGGCAGGCCTGACCAGCTGCCAGCCAGAGGGACTCCAGATCAGCAGCAGCTGTGGCCGTTTCCAGATTTATCAATACATAGATGCGAAGGACAAGTTCTAATAAGGAATAATAGCAGGCGACGGCGCGATGGCCTGTGCGGGAAGGTGCAGCAGCAGCAGCAGCGCAGCAGGCACAGGCCAGGAAGGCGCATCGGCCTGTGAGGGAAGGCATGGCAGACGCAGGCCTGGAAGGGGCCTGATCAACTCTGAGGGCAAGTCTTCCCACCAACCACAAGGTCCACTACCAGGCCTATCACCAAAGGGCTGGGACTGGAAAGAGCAAGCCCCTTTCAGGACCTCCAAAGACAAGGATGGCAGAGTGAACCCCACTTGCTCCAAACCCCCCCTCTGACCCTGAAAATATAGTAACTCTTGCCCCAGGGCAAAACCCTCTACAGTAAAGGCTTGGGATCCTAGAGGGAGGGCGTGGCTAGGACACTGCCTCAAAATGGGTAGAAAGCAGACTACAAAGACAAAGACTCTAGAGGCCTACTATCCTCAGAGGGAAGAACCAACCTCAGAGGGAGACACTGTGGACTCCACACCCACAGCTGAGACTTCAACAGGGAATGGATCCCAAGCACAGAAGGCTCTCCTAGATGAGATCAAAAGGAACTTTGAAAGCAAAATGAGAGAGATAGAAGACAAAATGAATAATTCTCTCAAAACAAAAATAGCAGAATTCGAAAAACATTATAATGAGGAAAACATCTCTCTAAAAAGAAAAGTGTATGATATGGAAAGTGAGCTTCAAAAATTAACCAAGGAAAATGATTTGCTAAAAACCAGAATTAAACAAATGGAAACAAATAACTCTATGAGGAACCAAGAATTAGCCAAGTAAAACAACAAAAATGAAAAATTAGAAAAAGAGGTAAAATACCTCAAAGAAAAAATAACAGACCTGGAAAACAGATCCAGGAGAGATAATCTGAGAATCATAGGCCTACCAGAAAATTATGATGAAAAAATAAGCCTGGACAACATTCTCCAAGAGCTCCAAGTTAAGGAAAACTGCCCTGAGATACTAGAACCTGAGGGGAAAATAGAAATCGACAGAATGCACCGGACACCTGCTGTAAGAGATCCCAAACTGAAAAATCCTCGAAATGTTGTGGCCAAACTCCAGAACTACCAGATAAAAGAGAAAATACTTCAAGTGGCCAGAAAGAAACAATTCAAATATCGAGGGTCCACAGTGAGGATTGCATAGGATTTGTCAGCCTCCACCCTGAAAGATCGGAGGTAGTGGAATACAATTTTCAGGAAGGCAAAACAGCTCGGATTACAACCAAGGATCACATACCCAGCGAGACTGAGCATATTCTTCCAGGCAAAGAGATGGTCATTCAATGATATAACAGAGTTCCAGACCTTCTTGATAAAAAAGCCAGAACTCAATGGAAAATTCAACCTCCAATTCCGAGAAGCAACAGTGACTTAGAAAGGTAAACAAGGAGAACACACATCATTTTAGAGGGAAAGAGGGGAGGGAGAGGAGCTTCGCATGTGATCTGTTCCTGTCATTCTTGATGCGAAGAAAAAATAGCATACCTCATTAAGTATAACAATATCCTACAGGCAGTAGGAGGGAGAAAGGGTTACAAAAGGGGGGTGGGAGTGATTTGTAGGGAGGGAAGTAGTAAGGGGAAAAGGGGAGGAAAAGGGAGGGGGGCCAAAAAGAGAACACTGAGGGAGGAGGTGGTCAAAAGGAAAACTATTAAGGGGGGGAAGGGAGAAGGGAGGGAAAATACGAACATTAACAGGGGCAGGAATAGGATGAGGGGAAAGAAACAGATAACAATCATAACTGTAAATGTGAATGGAATGAACTCTCCTATAAAATGGAGACGGATAGCAGAATGGATTAGAAATCATAATCCTACAATATGCTGTTTACAAGAAACACATTTGAAACAGAGGGATACACACAAGGTAAAGGTAAAAGGTTGGAGTAAAATATATCATGCCTCAGCTAAAGTAAAAAAAGCAGGGGTAGCAATCCTTATCTCAGATAAAGCAAATGCAAAAATTGACCTAATTAAAAGAGATAAGGAAGGAAACTATATCCTGTTAAAAGGCACCATCGAGAATGAAGCAATATCACTACTTAACATATATGCACCAAGTGGTGTAGCATCCAAATTCCTAGAGGTGAAGGTAAAGGAATTAGAGGAAGAAATAGATAGTTAAACTATACTAGTGGGAGACCTTAATCTCCCCCTCTCTGAACTTGATAAATCTAACCTCAAAATAAACAAGAAAGAAGTTAAGGAGGTGAACAGGATTTTAGAGAGGATAGGTATGATAGATCTCTGGAGAAAACTGAATGGGGATAAAAAGGAATATACTTTCTTCTCAGCAGTTTATAGCACATATTCAAAAATTGACCATGTTCTAGGGCATAAAAACCTCACAATTCTATGCAGTAAGGCAGAAATATTAAACGCATCATTCTCAGATCATGATGCAATAAAAATTATATGCAATAAAGGGCCAGGGAAAGACAGACTAAAAACTAACTGGAAATTAAACAATTTGATCCTAAAGAATGAGTGGGTCAAACAAGAAATTATAAAAACAATCAGTAATTTCATTCAAGAGAATGATAATAATGAGACAACATACCAAAATCTGTGGGATGCATTAAAGGCAGTTCTTAGGGGAAGTTTTATATCCCTGAGTGCATACGTGATTAAATTAGAGAAAAGGGAGCTCAACGAATTGGGCATGCAATTAAAAAACCTAGAAAAAGAACAAATTCAAAATCCCCAATTAAATACTAAACTAGAAATATTGAAGACTAAAGGAGAGATTAATAAAATCGAAATTAAGAAAACTATTGAACTAATAAATAAAACGAAGAGCTGGTTTTATGAAAAAAACCAACAAAATTGATAGACCCTTAGTCAATATGATAAAAAAAAGAAAGAAGAAAACCAAATTATGAGTATCAAAAATGAAAAGGGTGAATCTACCTCCAATGAAGAGGAAATCAAAACAATAATTAGGAATTATTTTTCCCAATTGTATGCACATAAATTTGACAATCTTAGGGAAATGGATGAATATTTAGAAACATACAAGTTGCCCAGATTAACTAAAGAGGAAGTAGATTACTTAAATAATCCCATCGCAGAAAAAGATATTGAACAAGCCATCAGTCACCTCCCTAGGAAAAAATCTCCAGGGCCAGATGGATTCACTAGTGAATTCTATCAAACATTTAAAGAACAATTGATTCCAATACTCTACAAATTATTTGGGAAAATTAGTGAAGACGGAGTCCTACCAAATTCTTTTTATGACACAAATATGGTACTGATACCTAAATCAGGAAGAGATAAAACAGAAAAAGAAAATTATAGACCAATCTCCCTCATGAATATAGATGCAAAAATTCTAAATAAAATACTAGCCAAAAGACTACAGCAACTTATCTCAAGAATAATACACTTTGATCAGGTAGGATTTACTCCAGGAATGCAAGGATGGTTTAATATTAGGAAAACCATCAGTATAATTGAGCATATCAACAATAAAACTAGAAGAAACCACATGATCATCTCAATAGATGCAGAAAAGGCTTTTGACAAAATACAACATCCATTCCTATTAAAAGCATTAGAAAGTATAGGAATAAATGGAGCCTTCCTTAAAATAATAGGTAGCATCTATTTAAAGCCATCAGCAAGTATTATATGCAATGGGGAGAAGCTGGAAGCATTTCCCATAAGATCAGGAGTGAAACAAGGGTGTCCACTATCACCCCTCTTATTCAATCTGGTACTAGAAATGTTAGAAGTAGTAATTAGAGAAGAAAAAGAAATCAAAGGAATCAAGTTAGGCAAAGAAGAGACCAAGCTATCACTCTTCGCAGATGATATGATGATATACTTAGAGAATCCTAGAGAATCAAGTAAAAAACTGCTTGAGACAATAAATAAATTTGGCAACGTTGCAGGATATAAAATAAACCCACATAAATCCTCGGCATTCCTATATATTTCCAATGAAACTCAACAGCAAGAAGTAGAAAGAGAAATCCCATTTAAAGTTACTGTAGACATTATAAAATATTTGGGAATCTACCTGCCAAAACAAACCCAGGACCTGTATGATCATAACTACAAAACACTTTTCACACAAATAAAGTCAGATCTAACTAATTGGAAAAATATCAATTGCTCATGGCTGGGTCAAGCTAATATAATAAAAATGAAAATTTTACCTAAATTAAATTATATATTTAGTGCCATACCAATTAATTTACCAAAAAAGCTACTTTATAGAGTTAGAAAAAATAGTAACAAAATTCATCTGGAAGAAAAAACAGTCCAGAATATCAAGGGAATTAATGAAAAAAAAATGCTAGGGAAGGTGGACTAGCTTTACCAGATTTCAATCTGTACTATAAAGCAGCAGTCATCAAAACTACTTGGTACTGGCTTAGGAATAGAGGAGTGGATCAATGGGATAGATTAGGCACACGAGATTCAGAAGTCAACGACTACAGTAATATATTGTTTGATAAACCCCCAGACCCTGGTTTTTTGGGATAAGAACTCACTATTTGACAAAAACTGCTGGGAAAACTGGAATATAGTATGGCAGAAACTGGACATAGACCATTATCTAACACCATATACCAAAATCAAGTCTAAATGGGTTCATGATCTAGGTATAAAGGTTGATACTGTAAGCAGTCTGCTAAAACAAGGAATAGTTTACCTATCAGACTTGTGGAGAGGGAATGACTTTATGACGAAACAGGAATTGGAGAACATTATAAAATGTAAAATGGATAATTTTGACTACATGAAATTGAAAAGTTTCTGTATAAATAAAGCCAACGTAACCAAGATTAGGAGGGAGGTGGGAAATTGGGAAAGAATCTTTACAACCTATGTCTCTGACAAAGGACTCATCTCTAAAATATACAGAGAACTGAGTCAAATTTATAAGAATACAAGTCATTCCCCAATGGATAAATGGTCAAAGGATATGAACAGGCAGTTTTCAGAGAAACAAATTAAAGCTATGTATAAGCACATGAAGAAATGCTCTAATTCACTATTGATTAGAGAAATGCAAATCAAAACAACTCTGAGGTACCACATCTCACCAGTTAGATTGGCTAAGATGACAAAACAGGAAAATGACAAATGCTGGAGAGGATGTGGGCAAACTGGAACACTAATGCATTGTTGGTGGAGTTGTGAACTGATCCAGCCTTTCTGGAGAGCAATCTGGAACTATGCCCAAAGGGCTATAAATACTTTCATACCCTTTGATCCAGCAATACCACTCCTAGGGTTAAATCTCAAAGAGATCATAGAAATGGGAGAAAGACCCTTATGTACAAAAATGTTTATAGCAGCTCTTTTTGTTGTGGCAAAGAATTGGAAATTAAGGGGGTGTCCATCAATTGGGGAATGGCTGAACAAGTTGTGGTATATGCATGTTATGGAATATTATTGCGCTATAAGAAACGGGGAGCAGGCGGTCTTCATATTTACTTGGAGAGGCTTAAAAGAACTGATGCTGAGTGAGAAGAGTAGAACCAGGAGGAATTTGTACACAATTACAGACACAACGTATGTGTGATGACCAACTTTGATAGACTGGACTCTTCTCAACAATGCAGGGATATAAGTCAATCCCAAAAGACACATGATGGAGAGAAAAACGTGTATCCAGAGAAAGAACTAAAAAGAACTAAATTTATATCCAGGTGGAAGCAAAATACCTGATCTTTTTCATTCTCTTATTTGATTTTATGTCCTCTTTACCATTTTTCATTCCAGCTGGTACAATCCATCCTTATAACCTGACCATTGTATAATGTGAAAGTATTTACAGATCCTATACTTGATTATAAGACGCCATGGGGGGGGAAGGGAAGGAGGGGGACAAAATGTGAAATTCAAGGAATTGTGGAATTGAATCCTGTAAACTAAAAGGAAACAAACAAATTAATAAATTAAAAATTGAATTTAAAAAAAAAAAACAAAAAGATTGGGAAAAGTTTCTCATTAAAAGGTGACACAGGATGAACTGGAGTTTGAGGGAAGTTAGGGGTTTTCTGAGGTGGAAGAACGACAGAGAGTATTTCTGTTAAGAGGCCCAGCCTGTACAAAGGTGCAGAGGCAGAAGATGGGGTTATAAGGTTGGAGGCCAGCCGATAGGACAGTCTGATTGAAATGGGGAGAGTATGGAGTGGAGCGATATGTAAAGAGACTGGAAAAGCCAGCTGCAATCAGACCCTGAAGTAGTTTAAGTGCCAAGTCGAGGAGAGTCCTTTTCATCCTCGGGGAATAGGGAACCACGGATGTTTCTTAAGCAGGAGAGTGAGAATAGTTAGACTTGTGCTTTATTCATGATTTCTGCAATGTGGACACTTCCATCAATTATTTAGATAATTACCCATCAACAGCTTCTAATTCTGAATTGAGCTTGTCCATCTTCCTTCCATCAGTCCTTCCCAGGGTGTACACCCAGTATATTATGGGCCTTCCTTTAAATTTTTTGATGTGATGTGTGCTGATACAGCAGGTAGACTGACTATGGACGATCCTTTCCTTCTGACATAAGCCCACTTCCTTTTTTGGACCTTTGAATTTGAGATCTTCTATTTACTATCTATATGAAGTGGTGCAAGTTTACATGTATGTAAGATGATGGAATTAATCATTGCTGGGCCTGCTTCATGTGGCTATCGTAAGCCAAGTGCTTTAAACTACTCTAGTACTCTAAAATACTTGAAAGCCTCAAAATGAGTTCTGATCCCTGGGTAGCATTTTCCCTCCCTTGGCCTCAGTTTCCTTAGTCAGTCACAAAGCAATTTATCCAATGTTTTCCATGTTCCAGGAATTTAGATGAAAATCTAGGCCTCTTAGCTTTGATCAGTCTTCTTTAGGAATCGCAGGGGATTTGAGAAGTGGTCTACTCTATGCCCAACATATCAAACTATTTCTATGAGATTTAATTTCTTCCTGTGCTCTAGACTATAATTAGAATGAGTACAGAAAGCAAAGGAACTGGGGAGGCACATGCCTGGAACATATATTTACCCAGTTTCTAAATTAATCATGAAAGATTGAAGCAATTCATCTGTTCCCTGGCTCTGTCTGGGTTGTCCCCATTCAGACAATCTGATCAGAAATTCAATTCTCACACAGGAAAGAGAAGGAACTAGCCTATTGCTCTGTGGATTAAAAGCTCTGGCCCTGCCTCATCCCCGATTTTCCCCTCTAACAAGGAGGATTCATCTACTTCTCCATCACCTTCTCAAAGACAGACACACTGACATGCTGAACTTCCGTGGGTAAGGATCTCACCTCGTCCTTTTCTATTGCACAGACTTTTCATCTGAGGTTCTTTTCAATGAAGAGATTTTCCCTCCTCTGGCATCTCTTTAGGGGGCAGTGATGGGGTGAGATGAAATGTCCAGGGAGATGGCTGGTATATTTTGAAACTGGCTAAAGTTTTAATGTTGTTGCTGTGGTTGTATTGAGGCCACTGGGAAGGATTTCAACAGTGATGAAGTCCCAAGCAATGGCTTTACTGTATGCCTACCCACCCCATAGCAGCTAGCCTCAATTGAAAATGAAACCAAGGGGCGGCCAGGTAGCACAGTGAGTAAGAGTATCAAATCCGGGCTCAGACACTTAGCACCCACCCAGAAACACATGGCCGTGTAACTTTGAGCAAGTTACTTAACCCCGATTGCTTTAAAAAAAAAAAGAAAATGAAACAAAAGAGTTGCAGCACACTGATACCCTTTTGCCACAGCCAAGTTTTATCTCTTGCGTGTGTGTGTGTGTGTGTGTGTGTGAGAGAGAGACACACACACAGAGACAGAGAAAGAAAAAGAGAGAGAAAGGAGAGAGGGAGAGAGAGAAGAAGAGAGAGAGAGAGAGAGAGAGACAGAGAGACAGAGAGAGAGACAGAGAGACAGAGAGACAGAGAGAGAGAGAGAGAGACAGAGAGAGAGAGAGAGAGACAGAGAGAGAGACAGAGAGAGAGAGACAGAGAGAGAGAGAGAGGAGGGGGGGGGGGGGGAGAGAGAGAAACCGTCCAACTCTTTTGGATTTAAATGTAGAATTATTCAAGAAAAGTGACAAACTCCTCTCTGTAGCCTTCATGATGCAGTGCCCCACTGCTGGACATAAACCTCAGGAAGTCAAAGACAGAATTGAAATAACTCTAATGCAAAGACAAAAGACAGTAAGACAAATTAAAAAAAAATACTCAAGATGTCTAGATGTGCAGAGATGTGTCTTTCCCATTGGCCAGGGTTCAGGGTGGGAGGGGGTAGCTGCCAAAGAATGAAACTGTTCTGTTATACTTTGCTGTCTCCAGGACGCTCCGTGGCCTCGGTGAAGGGGAGCCTGGGGTCCAGGGCAGAGGCCTTCGTGGCTTCCGGGCTCCTAGGTGGTCCTATTTCCTGCTTTGGTCTGTGATTTGCCTTACTTCCCTCCTTACCTGTCCATCTCTTTGGGGGTCACTTCCTGCTCGTCTTAATTCAAACCTGAGCAGTTATTGGCTTCATCTGTCAGAGAAACAGGCCGAGCCTGTTTCTCTCATTGTTCTGGGAATCTTGTCTCTGTGTTTATTAAATCTTTCCTAGAGAGCCTGCCTGCTGCCCTGGAAGGTTTCTTCTGATCCCTTTCCTGTGTGCCAAGCACCAGGCCAGCACTCAGGCGCTCCCCCTCTTTTGTCTCACTCTGGCTCTCTGGGACAGCTCCCTCCTCCCCATTTTTTTCACTCACATACACCTGGATGAGGCCTAGACATCAGGAATACACCTACAAAGAAAGTCCTTGCTTTCAAAGAGTTTACATTCCCCTGGGGAGATAGGAGCGACAGTTTGGTTGAGAGGGTAAAGTTCTCTCTATGGTTGTATCCATTATATAATATTCTAGGATGTGAACATGTGCATGATGGACTACTTATGTGAGGAAACCCTTTAAAATTTCATTTTCTTTTTTATCTATTTCTTTCGTAAACATCAACAAAAATAGACACATTAGGACCTTATAAATCACTTTTCCCTTCTGTTTTCATTTGATTGCATAACTGGGAGACTGTGACTTGCTGGGGAAAATCATAAACTTCAAATCTCGCCTCCGACACTTATTCCCTGGCAAATCACTTACTCTCTTGTTGCCTCAGTTTCCTCATTTGTCATAGGAAATAATAACCGTAGTACTTTCCTCTTAGGGCAGTAATG
Organism: Petaurus breviceps papuanus; assembly: GCF_028583685.1. Lineage (NCBI taxonomy): Eukaryota > Metazoa > Chordata > Mammalia > Diprotodontia > Petauridae > Petaurus > Petaurus breviceps. The sequence continues at coordinate 23,899,444 of NW_027186352.1, forward strand.
AGGATCAAATAAATTAACATATGTAAAGTGCCTTACAAAACTTGAGGCATTATATAAGTGCTAGCTTTTAATAATAATAATAATATTATTATAATTTCTATCTGAATCCAATTTAAAAAAAAGATGAGCATAAAATACAATGGAAACTATAACAGTAGCTTACATTTATAGCGCACTTTCAGGTTTGCAGAGAACATTGCATAAATTATCCCATTTGAATGAAATTTAAAAGCCCTGTGAGGTAGATGCTAGTGTTACCACAGGTTGCAAATAAGGAAATTTTAGCTTGGAAAGGGTGAGCCTAGCCCATGGTCATATAAGCAGTAAGCCTCTGAGGTGGGATTTGAACCCAGGTTTCTGCTGATACCAAATCCTGAAAGCAATTTGTCTGCTGTCCCCCTGCAATCCAAGCCCATGGCCTCCATATGCCCTGAAGGATGAAATTCAGGGTGTCTGAATGCAAACATCCATCTTCTCAGCCAGAGAAACCTAGCAGCAGTCCTTGGAGACTAGTATTCCTTGTCCTTAGTCTATGGCATGTGCTGGCTGATATTCTGTCCAGCAGAGGGCAGGAATAACCACAGAACACAATCCCCTCATCACTGATATATTTTTAAAAAATAAAAGGGAATTATGTAAAGAGATTGCTATTGTTTAGGGAAAGGGTTGGGGCATGGAGAAGGGGAGATGTGGGGAGATGGGACATCCTGCTCCGAGTGCAGGCCCCACCCAAGTAAGAAACCAGGAAAGGCCTGCAAAGGGATATTTGTTGAAAAAAAAAAAAAGAATCGGCCCCCTCTTTAGGAGCTAGAGGTGGTATCATCACCACTGTGGCTGTGCCCCAGCTCTCTTGGGTCTGCAGACCTCGAGGACAAGGGCAGCGATTTTGGGCTTCATTAATTCAGGAAAAAGTGGGCTTTGATAGGACTAGGGCCTAGGCGCTCATTATCGGATGTCTGGAATGGCAGTGCCTGACAGGTCAGTCTTCAGTCCGAGGGCAGCAAGGAGAGAGGGCTGTCAATTCCTGACTGCAGAGGCTTTTAAATACACACACACTCACACACATGCACACATATGTACACACATGCACCCCATACACACATGTGCACACATACACACATGCACAAACACATACCCACATGCACACACACACATGCACAGAATATATCCCAATCCCTGCCTCCCATTCTGTGAGGGGCTTTGTAACTCTAAGAAATGAAAACACTTGTTTTAAGTTCAAATTACCTTAACTGTGTCAAGTCCACGGGAGAAAGAGAAACAATTTCTCTCTGATGTGGCAGGTGCTCTCGCCCATCCTTACCCTGGTTGTCTGAGCGTTTATTGGATTTCATTGTGAGGGGATAATGGGAATCAGGCTAACAGTAGTCCTGTTTGTGACGTGTGTTCAATGTGCAGAGAATGACCAGGGCTGGAGTCTGAGAAGCTGGTTCTTCACCCCTGCTCCTGCCTCTAATTAGTGATTCCTCTGGGCTTCACTTTCCTTGGCTTTGTAGAAATGTGCTTTACCATTATTATCATCTCAAATGTTAGTAACTGTTCACCTAGAAACGATGTGCTGTGGAGGATAAAGGGGTAACTGGGAATTGTCGATTCTGGGGCAGGGGCCCAGGGGAAGCGGACGTGAGAGAGTGGAGCTGACCAGGGGATGGTGTGAGTTCACCTGTGGTGCAGCCCAAAGGGAGGAGGAAGCAAACCCTGGAGAGTATTGTCAGTACCCTAGGACAAAACTCTAGTCATCCCTCCTTAGTTATGTTTCTACTCTATAGGACTGGCCTTGGAGTTGGTAAGATGTGAATTCAAAACCCACCCCTCACAGTAGCAACAGCATGCCCAGAAGTCACTCAGACTCTGCCTCGACCAAATCACAGAAGAATTTGGATCTCCTTTAGCAGAAACTGTTGTAACTCTGACAGAAATCACATTTTCTTCTGTATTTGAACAAACTTCTCATCTATGAAATGGGCATTCTCCATGACAGCCCTCCCTCAAGGGCTTTTATTTGACATTTATTTAACACAAGCTTATTTATTTAACATTTAAAGGTTTGCAAAGCTAATAAACATTAGCTCATTTTATCCTCACAACAACTCTGGGAGGTAGGTGATATCATTCCCATCTTACAGATGAAGTAACTGAGGCTGAGAGGGGTTAATGTAGGATCATGCAGCTCATGACTCTTAGCAATGTTCTCTCCTTTATACCAGCCTTTTGTGTTAAGTGTTTGTTGAACTATTGGACAGGTAGAAAGAATGAATGGCCTTTGTTATTAAATAAAATTTTTGTTAACATTATTAAGTAAAAGTATCCTAGGCAGCAGGAGGGGGTGATATGTACCTTAGCCTTTCAGTTTCCCAAGGCTGCAAACTTGGCATCATCCCTGCCTCTTCTCACCCTCATTATCCCAACATATCTAATCAACTTCCAGGTTTGGGGGTTTTGCTCTCCACATCTTATGTATATACGGCCTCTACCCAGGTTCAAGACTTAATTACCTCCGACCTGAACCATTGTAACAGCTGCCAAAGTTGTATCCTTCCTGGAGTCTCTACTCTTTCCAATCATTCTTCTGAGAATGGAACTAAGGAGAAAGGAATAGGGTACAATCTCGGGGTGTTTGTTGCATTATAGAATAGGAGAAAAGAGAGGGTTCCTGGAGAAGGGCTCTACTTTACCGATCCAGTGGGAGGAGAGGTGGCTTCTATTGAGGGCTGAGAAGCGAAACTTCCAAAGACCAACTATGGAAAATGAGGAGTTCATTAAGGAAGATTGCTTTCAAAGTGATTGGGCTCAGACTAGAGAGAATCTAAGGCCCACTCCAGCCTGCGATCTTCTGGAAGAGTGCTGGATGAGAATACAGGTTGCTCTTAGGCTGGTGGTGAGAGAAGAGAGGGGCCAAGAGAGATGGGAGAGCTCCTGCCCAGGTACAGCCATTAGGATTTGTCAGTCTCTGAGATACAACAGCCCGGATGAATAACAGAAGCTGGGAGAGATCATGACAATGGCACAAGTAGGAAACCAAAGGCCCTCCCTAGGTGGGCACATGGGCCCAAGCTGACAAGCTAGAATGGGTTTCAATATGGCAATGACTCAATGGCTTGTGATTCCATTGGCCTGGGTGCTCCTGCTACGTACCAGCCCAGTTAGGCTGGAAAGTATCATCTCCTGTGTCCAAATGGAGAGGAGCCTTTCCAAGCTTGACAAATTTGCTATTTAGTTTAGTTAGGTCATACCCAATGAATCTTGATAGGGACACATATAATGTCTACCAGTTATAAACGAATGAAAAAGCTTTTGTGTGCTGTTTCCTATTTTCTAGGCACTGGACTAAGCATCACAAATATGAAACTAGCAAAAAAAAAAAAAAACCTCAAGGAGTTTATATTCTAATAGGAAAAGGTAATCCAGAGCAGAATGGAGAGCTGGGTCTGGAGAATTAAAATAGAGATACAGGGCAACTTATTGAAATATCCTTTCCAGGGATGGAACTGTGTGGTTGCTGAAGCCAGAATTCATCAATTGATCCACAATTAATCCATCAATTAATCAACAAAAAAATGTTCTTAAATACTTTCTTTGTCCTGGACACCGTGGTAGGTCTTGAAGAAGCAATGACAAAAATTAAACAGTTAAGAAGCTTAAATTCTTTGAGAGGGAACAACATATGTATGGGTGTGTATACAACAACAAAATAAATGCAGGGTGAATAGAGAGAGAAAACCCCAAGGGGGCATCATGTAGAAGAAGGTGGTGTGTGAACTAAATCTAGAAGGCAGAGAATCTCAGAGGAAGGAGTGAGGAGAAAGGGTATTCCAGGCAGGGGATATAATGTTAATGGGATACAAGATCTTTCCTGCCCATTAATAGGCCTTACATGGAGCCCATTAAGGGAAGATTGATTAGAGGAGGCTTGCTTATAGGAAGGCTTTCATACCTTTTGTTAATTTCTAATTAGGCACTGAGTCAGGAGGGTTGTGATGCCCTCTGGTTATAAAAAGGGTATATGTGCTCTGAGGTTAGAATTTTGCTTTGGGGCTCACCCATTAGAAGAGTGTTCCTATGATTTGGCAAGATGAGACTCTGGATCGCTGTTAAGGAGCTCCCCCCTCCCTGCTTTGGAAAACCCAGGTGCTTCTCTCTCTGGTAACTATGTATTTATTGCCTTGGTTGGATCTGCCTATTGATCTGTGATAATTTCTCAGACAGTTAGAAGCCTGTCTGTTGGTCTTTATTTCTCTGTGTTTTCTCCATTTTCTTTGTTTGCATTTTCTCTGAAGTTCAAGGTACTGATTTTTCCCCTGAATTAATGAACGTAATTAAAAGGATATTGTTGACCCCTTGAACATTTATCCTTCCTAGTAAAGCAGATATAAGAACCTGTGCTAGCAGCCATCCTTGGCATGCCAGTGTGGTTCTTATTACAGGGGAGGGCCGGTTTTATAGAGATGAGGTGCTATTATGACAAAGGTCAGTTTGATTGAGTCAAAGAATTTGGGAAGAGGAGTAATGTATTGTTGTGTTTGTTCTTTGTTTTGGAAGAAGACCGTGGCAGCAGGGAAATGATGACAGGACTTGCAGTTGACTTCGATTTTGAGTGAGGGCAGGCTGTGCAAGGTCACCAGCCTCACTTTCTCCTCCAGAGTCATCTGGATCCAGTGACCAGATATTCATCAAGATGACTGGAGGTGACCCAGGATGCAATGGGAGACCCTGGACCTTTTAGGCTAAGGCCTTTTCAGGAGTAATGTATAATAAAGCTGGAAATGACAGAGTAAGGGCCCAAGTGTAATGGAAATGCAAATTTAAAGATCTTCCCTGCCCCTAGGCCCTTTGATAGGCTTAAGAGACTCTGAGAACCTTCCTTGATTTGAAAATATACTCTGCCCCCTAATAGGCTGAATGTGGTCACATGGAGCCTGTGGCAGGAGGCTTGGTTTTCAGGAATGCCCACACCTTGATGCTGTGTGATTGGGCAGTGGGTCAAGAGAGTTGTGGCATTCTCTGAGTCAGGAGAAGGCTATATAAATCGCAGATGGGAGGCTTTGCTTTGGGGCTCACTTTGAGAAGTGTTGTGTGATTTGACCAGATGAGACTCTGGGCAGCCATTGAGAGCCCCCCAGCTTTGAAAACCCAAATGTTGATGCTTCCCTCTCTGGTAACTGTGATTAGGTATGGATGAAATGGATGTACAGTTTGGAGGCCTGTCTGTTTGATCAGTTTCTCTGTCTTGTAACTTCTGTCTGTATACTCTGAAGTTCGGGGTGCTGACCTTTTCCCCCTGAATTAGGTAAATCATATCTATATATATATATATAGATATATATATATATCTATATATCTATATATATATATATATATTTGATTGATTAAAGTAAGCTTGTTAACCCATTTTGAGTTACTTTCTTTTAGAAAAGCAGATTTAAGAACCTGTGTTGGCAGCCACCCTGGGGATGCTGGGGTGCTTGCCGCTATACCAAGTCAAGACCTTTTCCCTTTACTCCAAAAGGATTTGAGTCCCATTTGTCCATAGGCCCTGGGAAACTCCCACCTTGAATTCTCCCTGAATTTTCCTACTTAATCTGGCTTTTTCGTGCCCATATTTTTTACCCTTAATCTAGCCTAGCACTCCATTGTCTGTTGCCTCCAGATGCTTCCTACCCTTGATCCCATCAAAATCCCATTCTCTTGGTTCCTGGGAATCTGACTTCTAGTCACCCCAGACTATTAGACCACTCCTAGGTCCCTCCCATAGTCTTTCTCTATATAAGATCCGTCTTGCCTCCATGAAGGTGCTCAGATTCAAGCTGGTTCATCTAGCCTGATTGTCAATAGGCTCCTTAAGAGTCTACCCAATATGAAGAATCTTTAATTAACTTTGTTTTACTTTGACTAAGAGAAGGCTTGAGTCAAATTCATTTGGAAGGACCTGGCATAATAGTATTTTAGGGTCTCAAGCACCCCTAAACCTCAACCTCAACAGAAAGGTAGGTTGAGTCCAGGGTCTGAAGGGCTTTCAAAGCCAGACTGAAGACTTTTTATTTGATTCTAGTGGCAATAGGGAGACATTGGAGGTTACTTGAGTAAGTGATGGGACCAGATTTATGCTTAAGGAAAATCACTTCTGAATGGAGGATGGAGTGGAATAGAGTCAGGGAGAAATGTGAGGAAGGGGGATCTCCTCTTTCTTTAACTCTTTCATTCTCTCTCTCTCTGTCTCTCTCTCTCTGTCTCTCTCTCTCTCTCTCTGTCTTTCTCTCTCTCTCTCTGTCTCTCTCTCCATCCTCCCCCCCATTCACTTATTTTAATATAGCCAAGTGTGTGCTATCATTAAAATTTGGCAGCTTTCTTAATGATTTTGGAAGAGATCAAAGTCCTTTGTTAATTGCTACATATAAGATATTCAATCCTTGAATTGTGATTTATTGGGTGAAAATAGAATGTGAGAGATTCCTCTACAATTATCATACACATGGTGAGAAGAATAGGAAATAGAAATGTATGTGATGATTTCCAAATGCCAACCTCACACCAATGATCCAATAACCCATTTAGCCCTAGAAGGACTTGCCTTCTCCTCTCATTTTCAAGATTATGAAATGCAGGCACTTGTTGACCCTGGGAAGGAAACTTGTGTAAATATCTCTGCCTGCAAGGCTATAACATGAGTAAAAACAGGATGTTACTTTGTCCCCCTCAGAATCAAAAGGGTTGTGTTGAACAAAAAAATGAATTCACAGAGAGTCCTGTCCCCCCTACTGTCAGCAGTAAGGCAATAGTTGGCCCACAGTGTTTCACACGTCTTTTTCATCCTGGTATTTTTAGTTTTGATATTTGAATCGATGCAGCTGAAGGAAAAAAAAAAAAACGCCCGCCTGCCTCAGTACCTTGGTTCCCCAGTGATTTGCTGTTTTTCTTCTCCAGGAGCTTTTCATAAGTGAGGACTTCTCTAATTGGCTTCAGGCAAGATCTCGCCAAAGAGAGGTTTTAACCCTGTTATCCTAATTTGGGCATAACTGGTCAACTTTTCCTAATTCTATGGCATGGAATGGGGGAGTTTGGGGGAGAAGGAGACATACCTGGGGCTGCTGGTGATTATCAGCTGGGGATGCTCCCTTGGTCTGATGTGTGCCCAGAACAACCTCAGGCAAAGGGAATTAGCATCTCTTGTGGGAGTAACCATCGACTTCCTGCCCTCTTACAACTCACGTCCCCGGCATGGTCATTTCTGCAGCCATGAACTCAATGTTGACCTTTCACCTGAAAAGAGCCTGGTCTCCTTCTCAGACAAGGATGCTGTCAGTTATAGCTGGGGAGGCTGCTGGAGAACATAGGGGGAATGCCAGAGGCTGCCAGTGAGAATTTCATGGTCTAGTTTGGTAATCAATTAATAAGCATTTATTATATAGCTACCATGATCTAGGCAGTTCTAGAGCAGTTGGGGAGAACTTCATGGTCTAGTTTAGTAATCAATCAATAAGCATTTATTATGCACCTGCCATGATCTAGGCAGTTCTAGAGCAGCTGGGGAGAACTTCATGGTCTAGTTTAGTAATCAATCAATAAGCATTTATTATGCACCTGCCATGATC
>NW_027186352.1:23907060-23909648 GCF_028583685.1 Petaurus breviceps papuanus
AGTTTAGTAATCAATCAATAAGCATTTATTATGCACCTGCCATGATCAAGGCACTAGGGAAACAAAGCAAAAATGAAAGAGTCCCTGCTCTCAATAATCAGTCATCAGGTACTGAATATGCACAGATGATGTTCAAGGCACTGTGGGGGTTAGGGAGGGGGGTGTTCCTTGGACTGAGACCCTCCATCTCCTGGGCACAAGTATTTTCATTGCTGTTCCCCGAGCCTGGAAGACTCTTCCTCCTCATCCTCCCTTCCTGGATTCTCTGGCTTCCTTATGTCCCAGTAAAAGACCTGCTTACTACACAAAGTCTTCCCAAGCTCCCTTAATGCTAGTGTCTTCCCTCTGTTGATCATTCCCAATGTATTGTGTGTAAACATTTGTTTGCATGTTTTCTCTTCGATTACACTGTGAGCTCCTTGTGAACAGGGACTCTCTTTGGCCTTTCATTGCACCCCTAGCACTCATCACAGTGTAGGCACTTTAGAATACACAGAATAAATATACTTAGTAGTACACACAATAAGCATTTAATAAATATTTATTAACTAAGACAGAAATGAAACCAGTCCCTGGTGGCAAACAATAAACACATGTTTAGTAAACACCAGACACTGTTCTAGGCACTAGATGGAAAGAAGGATAGAAGCATTTCTTAGGTAGCTACTCTGTGCCAGGCATTGAGCTGACTTCCAAATTTTATTTCATTTGATGTAAATGAAATGATCCCTGCTCTTAAAGGGCTTACATGTTTTGAGGGAAATAGATATGCATGCAGAACATAATATAGGGCAGTTTGGAGAGTGGGGGTGCAAGGAGCTGGGGAACAGATGGGGTATCATGAAAAGCCTATGCAGAAAATAGCATGTGGGTTCAGCTTTGAGTGAAACCAGGGATTCTAGGTGTCAGAGGTGGGAAGTGGGGGCATTCCAGGTGTAAGGGACCTGTGCAAATGCACAGAGGTGGGAGATAGAGTTTCGTAGGTAATGGTCAGAAAGAAGGTTGATTGGGCCGGATCAGAGGGGTAGGAAGGGGAATAATATCTCCTAAGAATGCTAAGGCAGGTTGGAGTCAGGCTGTGAAGGACTCTAAATGTCAACAGAGGAATTTATTTCTGGTCCTTTAGGCCTTAGGGAGCCACAGAAGTTTATTGAAGACAAAAGGGACATTCTGGCAACTATGTGAAGAATAAATTGGAGAAGAGAGAGACATGAGGCAGGTAGACACATGGGCATTATTGGAATAGTCTGGGCTCACCCAGTGATGAGGGCCTGAATTAGCGGGGTGGCTCATGAGCAGAGAAAAGGGGAAATATGTGGAGACATTGTGAGAGACATGGGACACTAGCTTGTATTACTGGAGAGGAGATAATATTGTAGTGGAAAATCTTTTAGACTTGTAATCCGGAAACCTGGATTTAAATCTTGGCTCTCACTCTAGAGCCAAGGGTCAGTGATTCAGCCCCTTTGCCTCAATTTCTCTATCTGTAAAAATGGGGATATCATAATTCTTGAACCAGGAGCCGCTCAGGATGCTGCAAGAAAAGCCTTTTGTAAGCCTTATAGTGCCATGGAAGTATGAGTTGTTTTTGTCATTCTAGAAAACTTAGGAAAAATCATGTGGTATTGTTGGAGAGGATAGTCAAAGACTGTAAGCCTGGAATTTAAACTATATGCTCATAGCATGGTGGTGTCCAAGGCAAGATCAGGGTCCTTATGCTGCTTCTCTTTGCTCAGTTTCCTGATGACTGGTCCCTCTGCCTGACAGGCACAGGTGTAGGTGAGGTCTGATGGTGGCTAAGCGGGTGGGGGTGGGGGGTGAGAAGGGCTAAGCAAGGCAGGATAGTGGGTAACATTCTCCCCCCAGGAGGTGTCTACAAGCAAGCTGGAGGGAGTGCTGGAGGTGAGGGCTGGGCTGCGTCCAGACTACTTGGATCCCAAAGGCATTGGGTGGAATTATAGCATTGAGGAAGGGAAGCAAGGAAAAAAGGCATTTCTGTTCTAAATTAGAACATTTGAAAACTGGAAACAACCTTGGTGATTATCTAATATTTTCTCCTTGTTTTATAAATGAAAAACTTGGGGTCCAAAGAGGCTACATGACAGGATTATAGAAGGATCAATTTAAATCCAGAAGAGAGAAGAGATACCTTTGAATTCAGTCCCCTCATTTTACAGATGAGAAAACTGAGGTCCAGAAAGGCTAAGTGCCTTGACAAGGGTCACACAGGTTTCCCCGAGATCAAGGATCCAAAGTCAAGTCCTCTGACTCCAAATCTAGTGATACTCTGATTACCTAGTGCTAGAGATCAGCCAAATCCAGGTAGGAAAGTAGGTTCTCTGTTTCCAAGAACTCTTTCTCTCTTCTGTAAACATCTTCAAGGAGCAACATCCCAGAGAGAGTTATCAATGAGCATTTTCAACCAATGCCCTTAGCCTGGCGGACTATCTGATTGTAGCTGCGTCTTTGCTATTTCTCTTTTAGCCTGTTCATCTTAACCAAATTAAACTCACATCTTGATGTTTTTTCTTTTTGCCTTCCTTCCTTCTTCCTTCCTTCCCTCCCCCCTTCCCTTCCTTCCCTCCTTC
>NW_027186352.1:23914648-23926532 GCF_028583685.1 Petaurus breviceps papuanus
TCTCTCTCTCTCTCTCACACACACACACACACACACACACACATATCCCTGGTAATTTTTACATCGTTTCTTACATGCCACCTGTGATATTCTGCAGTCAACTTACACCCAACATTTGCCTTTTTGGTTGCCAACCTGCTGATTATGCAGCAATTGTTGTTTTCCACAATTCACACCCATATCATATTATGCAGAGAATATTGGTATTTAAAATAGGGAATTTTGCAGGAAAGAGAGACTTAGAATAATTGAAAGCATGATGTAATTTCCACAGGCTTTCCAGCCTGTCTTCCTCTCATCTAATTCTGACCATTTCATTTCATGCCCATGCATTCATCCCAGACATATGTATATGGAGTAACTTAATGGTCTATCCTTCCCAGCATGTCATAATTTGGGCAATGTTCATTTTTCATCCTCATTGGTTTTTTGGTGTATATTTTTCGGGTATTCACCATTCAGTCTTGACAATGCTCATTGAGGACATACTGTCATCCTGTGCTGTTATGGGAATTTGAAGCAACTAGAAAAATGTCCACAAGTAGCAATGTCCACACTACCTTGGTATTGATAGAGACTGCCTTTCTCTTTGGAGTTTGGACAAGATACTCTCCATGACTCTGGCAAAGACTTTTGGTAATCACATTTCTAACTGTTGTCTGACTTTTTTGATTCTGATACACAGAGGGTGTGTAAACAAAGTGGGGGAGATAGTGATGTTTGGGTCATGTCTGGCAGAAATCTTTCATGAGAAAACTTGGTTTGAGGTGAACCCTAAGATGGCATTTTGTGCTAGAGACATAAAGTAATTTTAAAAAATCAATAAATAATGGACACAGTGGATTCTCATATTCTTTACACTTCAATCAATTTGTGATTTGGCCTTGCCTAGAAAATTGTCTAGGAAGGTTTTGTTTCTTCCCTTCCTATCATTTTCATCAAGAGTAACCTTAGTTTATGCATAGGACAATCTTAAAAAAATCTTATAAAAATGAAAAATAGACCTTGTTGGTATCAAGATGTGAATTCTTATAAAAACCTTCTCTAATTTTATGAAGTTGGTTTTTGAGATTGGGTATTAACACCTATATACAAATATACCTTTCACAAATAAAATTTTTAGAAAACACTTGTGTAAATCTTCAGCCATATGATAATTTATTTTTACTATTATTCTTTTAATTCACTGGATGAATTTCCACCTAATGACCAGAGATTCCTTACTGGTAGAAAGGGTCCAGGATACATTCTGAGGACTCATATCTGGATTGTTGACCCACTTAGGTGTAATAAAGGAATTTTAGTATCTGGTGCCTTGCCAAGGGTAGTTACCAGATTCTCTCATAAGCACTAAGGCGCACAGGCAACAGAATGTTGGACTTTATTTATACTATTATACACACAGAAGGCATTCACATTTAGTGTCCTCAGAAAGTCAGAATGCCCTCCTTCCAGTGGACTTCTCTAGTGACCTGAATAGTTCCCATGTCTTACAGTACTGCCTTGGGTGAGGCTTCTGAAAGGGAAAAGGCCTGGCTTTGTTCCTCCAAATAGATATTCTGTGCCTAATTGCTACCTTTTTAGGTCCTCCCCTTGAGTTACTGCTTCCTATTGCCGTTCCACCTCTCTGCTGTTTCTGCCCTCCACTGTTGTCAGATGTCTTGTTTCCTCCTTTCTGTCATCTTTCTCCTCAGTTCTGTTCTCTTGCTACCCCTGGGTTGGCTGTCTTCCAGCAGATGCTGCCGGCTGCTTATTTAGAGGCACTTTTAATTCCCCTAGTATTTGTCTTTCTTTCTCCTGTCTTCCTCCAGGGCAACTGGGCCCATTTATGCAAATCCTAGACTGTTTCTTAGAAATGTCCCATAGGGAGAGAGAAGGTGAAGAACCTGTCACTTCCCTTGGATTCTCCCAAACTAGTTTCTATGATGGAGGAAATGGGCTATGTGGTCTTGGTTGTAGTAGTAGTAGTAGTAGTAGTAGTAGTAGTAGTAGTAGTAGTAGTAGTGGTGGTGGTGGTGGTAGTAGTAGTAGTAGTAGTAATAGTAGTAGTAGTAGTGGTGGTGGTGGTGGCAGTAGTAGTAGTAGTAGTAGTAGTAGTAGTAGTGGTGGCAGTAGTAGTAGTAGTAGTGGCAGTAGTAGTGGTGGTAGTAGTATTAGTAGCAGCAGCAGCAAGCATTTATGAAGCTATTTAAAGTTGCAAAGTACTTATTTGATCCTCAAAATGACCCTAGGATATAGGCTTTATGTCACTTTACAGATGAGGAAACTGAGATAAAAAGAATTTAAATGATTTCTTCAGAGTCAAATAGCTAGTGTCTGAGACAAGATTTGAACTCAGTTCTTACTGATTAAAAGTTCTGTACTCCTCACTACTACTCCACCCAGCTTCCCATGAACAATTGTTCTGACACATTTAGAATGTCCCTTGACAGTCAAGAAAAAGGGGAGGGAGGTTGTAACTATCTGTGATAGTAAACTGAGTCTTAAAATCCTCAACGTTCTTCATAATATTAATCACCTTTTGCTTATTTAACTTACCCAAATGGGTTGTTTTAACTGGGAAAGCTTTAAATGGTGGTGAAAATGAACCTCACAGTTCATTCTCTCCTGGGAGATCTTGTTCCATCCTGCCATCATTTAGAAAATACAATAAACTCTGCTTGAAAGGAGGTGGAGAATTAAATACTTATCTATTAGTCTGGGAAGTTTCTTAGTCCAGAAGTGAGAGGAATGGTATGAGAAGGCAGGCACTTGTCCTTCAGGACAAGGTTGGTGATGTAGTTTGAGACAATTAGAGCTATAAAGAAACAAATTCCATTACTTTGTTTTACAGATGGGAAAACTAAAGCCCAGGGAGATTAAACATGGTTTGTCCCATGGCAACCAGATCATGCCAGACCTGAGACTAGAACTCATCTCTCCTGATTTAGATCCTAAGATTAAAGGATCATAGATTTAGGGCTCAAAGAGGGGGAGAGGAAATCTAGTCCAGTCTCCCCCTTTTACAAATAAAAAATTGGAGACCCAGGGAAAGAAATTGATTTCATCAGATCATAGGTTTTGTGCTGAAAGGAGCCTTGGATGCATGTTGGGCTCTTTATTTTGTAAACCAATGTATCAAGGAGCATTAACTAATTGACTGCTATGTGTCAGGCTTTGTCCTAGTCTCTGAGGACAGAGAATGAGAGGAGAGGACAGGACAGGACAGGAGAGGACAGGAGAGGAAAGAGAAAAATAATCCCTACTCTTAGGAGTTTATATCTGATTGGGGAATGAGAAAAGTATATGGTTCCATGTATCTGACCTTGTGCCATAATATCACTGGTTTCAAGTAGATCCTTTTCAAAGACATTGCTAGTAGAGAGGCAATGTTGATAGTGGATAAAACTGTGCTTTGGGGGTCCAGAAATCCTGATTCAAATACTGCCTGTGTGACCCTGGGAAAATCACTCTGTTTGCCTTAATTTTTGAATCTGAAAAATGGGAATAATTAGAATATCTACCTTAGAGGTAGTTAGGAGGCAAAGTAAATGACCTGAGTTCAAATCCAGCCTCAGACACTTACTAGCTTCGTGACCCTGGGCAAGACAGTCACCCTCTGTCTCCCTCAGTTTTCTCATCTGTAAAATATGAATAATAATAACACCTCCCTCCCGAGGGTATTATGAGGATCAAATGAGATAATCTTAGGAAAATATTCTGTAGACCTTGAAGTTCTATGTAAATGCTGACCATGATCAATATTCTCATTATTCGGCCATGCCACCTTTTGAGTAAAAGACCAGTGTGGTTCCAGCTCATTGTCCATCTGTAGAGTCTGCCCAAAATAAGTGAACTGACATTCAATTTCAGTTGGCTGTTTACCCAGGTGCCTCTCATGATCTGGGCCACACGCACATGGGCATTTTTCATGCTTCATCCAAGTCACTTTTCTCATGTGGATTTCTGGGCTGATCTCCTATAAGCAGCTGTGGCTCTTACTGTAGGTGATAGCGTCTGTGTGTCTGCCCTACAAGGTTGCCATGAGGCTTGAATGGGGGCATAGGTGGACAGAGCTGTGCAATCCTTAAGGCACAATGGAAATGCCCATTCTCATCACCATTCTCATCCTCCTAATTGATTGTGCTGCTGCCAGCCTCTCTTCTGGTCCATTCTCCTCACAGCTGCCCAAGTGGTCCTCCTAAATTGCAGGTTGGACCATGTCAGTCACCTGCTGCATAAAGTCCCAGTGCTCAAGTCCCTCTTAGCACATGTAGGCTTCTTGGCTTGGCTTTTCATTGTAACCTGCCTTTCCAGCATTATTAATAATTTCTCATATTCCCACACTCCACAGCTCAGCCATGCTCACCTGCTTGCTTTCCCTCACCCACGATGCTCAATGCATCTTTCAACAACTTTGACCAACTATTTATGTAGGCTGCCTCCCCTCACCATTTGGAATCTTTTTTTTCTTTAAACTATATTGAAGTATATGTGAAAGCTTTCTTGATCTCCCCAGTTGATGGTGACCCCCTCAAAATGTTTTACCTAGCATTTATCTATGAATATTTCTCTGGTAAATATTTATGTATGGAGCCACTAAGTGGCAGGATAGAATTCACAGCCTGTAGTCAGAAGGACCTGAGTTCAAATGTGACCTCAGACATTTAGTAGCTCTGTGACCCTGGTCAAGTTACTTTACCCCATTTGCCTCAGTTTCCTCATCTATAAAATGAGCTGGAGAAGGAAATGGCAAACCACTCAGCATCTTTGCCAAGAAAACCCCAAATGGGGTCCCAAAGAGTCAGACAGGACTGAACAATGGCTGAACAACAAGCATCATCACCTCCATCATCATCTTTGTTTTTGGGTACCGATTCAATACGCACATCGTCCACAAACAAGAATATCTCCTGGGGCTCTCCTTAGCTCATGGAAATTCCTTTTCCATTTGGACTTTACCTTGAATATCCCACACACATCACTTTCAACCCCATTTGACTGGCAGATAGCTTTTCATGACTAACGTGTGCATGAGAAGAGCTACTAAGGCTATTTCACTCTTTTCAGTGAAATAATATTTTTTTCATAATCAAAGACAAAATCAATATGTTTTACATTCAATCAATGAATAATCATCTACTAAACACCTACTATGTGCCAGGTATTGTGCCACGGGCACAGTGTGCAAAAAGAGGAAAAGGACAGTCCCTTCTGTCAAGGAGCTCACAATCTAATGGGCAAAACAACATGGAAGCAAATATATTGCAAGCAAGCTATATTCATGATAGAAATAATTGACAGAGGGAATGCCCTAGAATTATGAGAGGTTGGAAAAGGCTATTCCCTATACCTGTAACCAAGTGTGCAATTGTGATAGCGTGATACACTGCAGCAGGTCATCCGGGAAAGCGCGTTTGTTCTCTTCATATGTTTTCAGAAAGTAAAGCTTCTATACATGGCTGGACCGTCCTCATGAATATTATAGAAAGGGACAAGATGGTATCTAGCAAGTGGGAGCAGGGGAAAATGGGCATTAAAGGAAATGTAGATGTTTAGAGACATCGCCTATTTTTGAGGTTGAGGTAAAGAAGAGAAACATTGCCCAATCCTGATATATAATCATCAGAATTATGCCTTCAGTCTAAATCTCTTTTCTGAGAGATGAAGAATTCATTCTCTTCCCCTCTTAAGCAGTCTTCCTCCCTTCCTTTCTCCTTCTTTCTTTTTCTTTCTTTCTTTCTTTCTTTCTTTCTTTCTTTCTTTCTTTCTTTCTTTCCTTCCTTCCTTCCTTCCTTCCTTCCTTCCTTCCTTCCTTCCTTCCTTCCTTCCTTCCTTCCTTCCTTCCTTCCTTCCTTCCTTTCGTTTTTGCTTTTTGAAGGGGGGAAGGTAGGGCAATTGGGGTTAAGTGACTTACCCAAAGTCACATGGCTAGGTTTTTTTTTTATGTTAAGTGTCTGAGGCTGGATTTGAACTCAGGTCCTCCTGACTCCAGGGCCGGTGCTCTATTCACTGCGCCACCTAGCCACCCCACCATTTTTCTTTTTACTGAGTTCTGTAACCTCATCATCCTTCACTCTTCTTCCCTTCACCCTTCACAGTGACTTCATAGCATCTCTCTCATCCATCTCCATTTTTTTAAAAAGTAATCGGGGTTAAGTAACTTGCTCAAGGTTACATGGCCAGTTATTTCTAGGTGTGGTGCTAAGCATCTGAGCCCGGATTTGATCCCCAGGTCATCCCGACATTGGAGCCGGTACTGTTACTTGCTATGTCATCTCCATCTTTTAACTTACACAGCCCCCACTTGAGTGTAGACCCTGCATGTTTCTGGACTGGAGCATTGCAATAGCCTCCAAATTTATCTCACTCCTTTTAAGCTTTCTCCCATTTGCCCTCCACAGAGGTAACTGAAATTACTTCCCAAGTCACAAGATCTCGCAAGGATGAAGAAGCAAAAAGTGAGAAAAGACACCTGAGTGATAGGAGATGAGGGAGCTCATGGTGACTAGCCTAATTTTTTTTTTAAATATGAGGCAAGGTTCTCAGCTGAGAGAATAGAGGAAGAGGGAGACATGGGAGGTTTGAAGAGGGATGACAAGGTTTGGAAGAGCCACTTTGGAGAGGGAGTTGAAAGGGAGTTGTAGGAGGATTGCCTAGTGACTGTGAGAGTCCACTTGAGGTTGTATAACATAAAGTTGTAGTGGACCCACTCAGAATGCTGATTTTCTCCACCTTCATTCAGCAGAACTTGCAAAGGCAATAAATAAATGATGGGAGTGATTAAAGGCTGAGGCTTGGCCGGGTGTAATTGGTCAACAGAATAACGTGGCTAGTGATTAAAGAGATGAGGGCAGTATCAAGTTGAGTTGGTTACCAAGGGATCAAGATGGGGAGAAGAGAACATAGTGGCTAGTGCTAGGAAAGTGACTTGGGAGACAGCTGAGGGGTCAAGGGTTTGGAGGATGTGGTGCAAATGAAGGGTAAGATTTTGTAAGTTAGGGAGAAAGAGAAGTAAAAGCCAATAAATTATGGGCAGATAAGGAAATTTCAAGATTCTTGAACATAGAGATTTGTGAGTGATAGCAAGATTAAGGATATAACCATCTTTGTGTGTGACTAAGGTGAGGGTAGAGAAGGAGCTCATGAGAAGTGGTTAAAGTACTGAATGTTTAGGGTATTTGAGGGATAGTCAACATATATGTTGAAGTCCCCTAGTATGAAGGGAGGAGTTGGAGAGAAGAGAAAAACTGTGAGTCAGGTATCAATTCATTGAGGAAGGAAGGGGTGTGACTTGAGTGTCTAAAGACAGCAACTGCCAGGATTTTGATTGGGCAGTTGATATGAATAGCATGAACCTTAAAAGAAGAGAAGTTACTGAGTGATGGAAGAAGGGGGAGAACCTGGAAGTAACAATTGCCTTGACCAGTGAGTTGAGAAGAATGAGTAAAAGCATAGCCAGTACTGAAAAGTGTGGGCATAGTAGGGAGCCAGGTTTTAGTAATATCTAGTAAATAGAAGGAATGGGGAAGGAAATGATTTAAGATGAAAGGAAGTTTATTGCCTATGGAAAAAGCATTTCAGAGGGTACAGTGGGAGGGTTAGGTGATGTTTAGTTGAAACTTTGGTGTAAGAGGGTTGAGGTGATGGGAATGAGGAATCCTGTGGAAGGGGTGTGAAAGGGAATTTGGATGGTGATGTATAGGCATTAAGAGTAACTGGAATATGAAAGGTATGAACAAGTGTGAGAATGTTCATCATCGAGTTGAGGGCACCATTCTCCACCCTCAAAGGTTCTGTAGGAGGTGGGAGGCCTAAAGCCAAAGGGAGGATTGTTTTTTCACTGCAGAGGTTCTCCACATCTCAGTTGGGAAATATGACTGTCAACAGGAGTTGGAAGTTGACTTGTGCTGGCAAAGATGAAAGTGGTTGCTTTTGGGCAGCCCCTTGCAGACTTCCCTCAGGAGTCGTGATGTGCCCAGAAATTGGAAGGCAGAAAGTACTAGTGCACAGTCTGTTATTATTAATTATTGTCAATTGTACATTTTTGCATAAGACTTTCCTCCTCTCTGGGCTCCAGTTTCCTCATTTGCAAAATAAAAGAATTGGATGAGATTATCTCCAAGGTCCCTCCATAGTCTCAATTTATAGTCCTTAGATCCTAAATCTTTGATGGAGTCAATATGAGAACAATAAGTCTTAGTTATGAACCCTGTCATGACAGAATCATCTCTTTCATCAGCCCTTCCCTCTTTATGTAGATAAGAGATATTTCTGCCCCAATTGTCCTTTGTGGGAAAAAAAAAATCTCTTTTTGCTAAAGACACATACCAAGGGAATCTTTCTGATTTCAAATTTTTTAAACTTAAAAAAAAAAGGCTTTTGATATGCTGTGATAATCTTGGTTTTTAGCACTCACAGAGAGTGCTTATATGATACCAAAGAGATTTAGCTGAACAAAGACCACGAAAAACAATGGTAAGTATATTTATCTCATCTCTTTAAAATTCAAAATCCTTTGAGAGAATTGGAACACCTGACATATTGTGCATATACACCAGAGGGTAGAGCAAGGTAACAGAAAGTCCCCTGCATTTCCAGTCAGAAAAGATGATTTTCAATCCCTGCATCTGGGGCATGTGATTTTCTCTGCTTAAGCAGCAGTTCTAATATCTATAACATGGATCAGGATGATCTATAACCATAAGTGACCTAAATATCCTATAATCATTGATTGTAGCAAAGATTCATTATATATGTAATAACCAGAAGTTAGTGAGCATGACTGCAATTCCTGACCAAATTATAAAGTATAAAGGGATGGTGAACATCTCCGCATACATGCAATGAATAAATCCACAAACATTGGCTATGGCTAGGTGTTGGAGATACAAATGCTAAAAGGAAAATAATCCTGCTCTCAAGAAGGTTACATTTTATAATAGTGATCAAAAAGGGTCAGGATAGCTTCACCATCTGTCATGTATAGTCCTGAATTCTTAACTGGAGAAGAATAAATTAAGGAAAGAGAACTGTAGATGAATCTTAATAATGAATATTAATGGAAAAAATCAAATGTGATCTTAGCAAAGAAACTACAGCAGTATATATTATCCAAAAAAATTAAACTATCACCAAATTGGGTTGATGCCACAGTTGCAAGCATAATTCAACATTACAAAATTGACATAATTAATCATCTAAATGACAAAAACATATAACAATAAATGAAAAAAGTTTTTGACAAAAGATGGTTCTCGTTTTTTAAAATTCTAATAATCATACTGTGAAATGGCCCATATGCATTTAAAAATTAAAGCTAGTATCTATTATGTCTAACAGTGAAATACTGGAAGTTTTTCCAATAAAATGTAGGGATAAAGCAAAATCTACTCTTACTTGGCATAATTTGACCATTATGTGGCATAATCCTAGAAATGCTAGTGGGAACAATAAGGTAAGAAAGAAATCGAAGGTGTGACCTAACAAAGGTGACAAAATTATCCATATTTGCCGATGTTCTGATTATTTGTTTTAAAAACCCCAGAACATCAATGAAGAAATTAATTGAGAAAATTAATAGCCTAATTAAAGTAGTAAAACACAAAATAAATTTACAAAATGATCATTTTGTAGATCCAGGCAAAGCTATAGATATAATCAACCTGAATTTCAATGAGGCATTTTACAGAAGCTTGTGACCTCTTGCTGTGGAAAAGCTAGAGAGATTTGGGCCAGGCAATAGCACCATTTCTGAATTCGAACTTGTCAAAGGGCCAGATTCAAAGAATCATCAATCATTTGTTGTCACCTATGAAAAAAATCTCCAGTGGAGCCCCCTAGTGGATTCGCGTTCAGACCACCTAGAATTGTCTCACATTTGTATCAATGACTTGAATAAAGGCATAGTTTGCATACTCATCAACTTTGCAGGTGGCATAAAAACCAAGAGAAAAACAGACACACTAAATATCAGAGTAAGGATCCAAAAAGAACTGGATGATAGAACATCCAGTTGACTCAAATATTATAGACATAAATGTAGTATTCATGTTTGGGTTGAAAAAAAGTTAACTTTATGGTTATAAGATGAGAGAACTGTGACCTAGACTGCAGTTTCACCTAAGTGGAGTTTAGTGGACTGAAAGCTCAAAATGAGTCAATCATGGGAAATGGCACCCAATGTAAGGTCCTGTTTCAGACATTTACTAGATGTGTGATCTCAGGTGAATGACAATCTCTGTCACAACTTCCTCATATGTAAAATGTGGATAATAATGGCAATATGATAAAATGAGAATATATGTATAAATCCCTTTTCAAAGCTTAAAATGTCATGCATATGTTCACTATTCTAGATTAATATTTTAAATGGAAAGGCCTCAAGGACATGCTACATGATAAGAGTTTAAGGAAGGAGGTTATTTTGAATGGAGAAGAGTAGATTCAGGAGGGACATAAGAGACATCTTCAAATATCTGAGGGGCTATCTCATGCAATGGGGAATGCACTTGCTGTGCTTGGACCAACTGAAAAGAACTAGGAACAATGAGTTCAAGTTGCGTAGGGGTAAATTTGCACAGAGCATGAGACAAGACTTCTAGTGATGAGACATATTCAGAAGTGGAATGGACTTATTGGGTTCCTGCTCCCTGGAAGCTTTCACACAGAGACTGGATGGCTTCTTCTGGAGGATATAAATTCATGTTCATAAAACCTTGTAATTTCTACCCAGCCCTGAGGTTCTGTGATGACATTGACATAAGATATTTCATGATAAGGTACTCATGTTTGTTGATGGTTTTTATGCAATAATATTAACTAAGAAAATCTAAATTAAAAAAAAAAAACAGAACAAATGGAAATGGTAGTTGCTGGCCAAGGTACCTGATTTCTAGGCTTTTCTCTTTTTCTCTGGACCTGTGTGACCACAGGCAAGTTTCAACTCCTCTGGGTCTTCACTGAAGAACTATAATAAATCCAACCTCCCAGAAGTTGAGTGAGGACCAGAAGAGAGAACTTCCATGAATGTGCTTCAAAAAGCAAAAGCATTCTCCCAAAGTATGGTATGATGAATTAGAAAGTCCTGTGAGACCTGGAAGGTAGTTCAAGTCCTCAGGAAGCCAGAAGCAGGGATAATAAAGCTTTCTTTGCTCTGACCCACTGGCTATCATGTTGTTTAAAAGCAGTTGAATGAAAAGACTCAGTCTCCCCCTTGGCATGATGGCAAGATTATGGTAACAAGATGTGAAACTTTAAGAAAAGGGATTGAAATGGAGCTGAACTGAATAGGGTCCCAAAAGTCTTTATAAGTCACTCAGACACTCACAGGAACTTCATCTCTCCTGATTTATAATGGTGTTAGCCTGAAATCAGATGTGACAGTCAGCCGTGTGCATCTCTATCTCTGCTCCCAGGTCAAGGAAACGATACCTATTGCCAGAAGCAGGACAGACACTCTAGTGTATAACTTTAGAAATGCCTTTAGACTGGAGCCAGCAAAATGATTGGGGGGTGGGGAGAAATACAATGTTCTATTTATTTTTTTATTAAATTCTCCTTGTTTTGTAAATTTAATCATCAACAAACACAAATATTTCAAGACACAAAAACTGGTAAGAAGTAAGATTATTTATAAAAGCATGACCTTTTATGTGCACTTTGTTTTAGGAAAAATGTATAATAAATTTAAACAGACATCATTGAATTGTCCTGCTTGTTTAGAATTGTCCTTTTAAACTTTTTATTCTTCTCTGTGTATTTGTAAAATTTTTTTTTACTGATTTTGTTTAATTTCAGGGCCTGACACATAATAAATAATTAACAAATATGCATTTCTTCTTTCTTCCTCCATTTTCTCTTTCTTTCTTTCTTTCTTTCTTTCTTTCTTTCTTTCTTTCTTTCT
>NW_027186352.1:23926542-23933602 GCF_028583685.1 Petaurus breviceps papuanus
CTTTCTTTCTTTCTTTCTTTCTTTCTTTCTTTCTTTCTTTCTTTCTTCCTTCCTTCCTTCCTTCCTTCCTTCCTTCCTTCCTTCCTTCCTTCCTTCTCTTTCTCTCTATTTCACTCACTTTGACACTTGCTTTTTAATACTGTGAGACCAATCACAGGGCAAATCATTGAATATTCTCAAGCTCATCATCTGTGCAGTGCTGTGCTACAGATAAAATGAGATAATGTTCATTATGTTCTATGTAAATATTGGCTATTATGACTTATGGAAATATCTCTGAGTCTTTTAATTATAATGAATTACATTTACTTACAATAATAGCTAACATTTATGCAGCACCAACTATGCACAAGGCATGTGCGAAGTGTTTTTACAAATATTATCCATCTGATCCTTACAACAACCCTGCTATAGGCACTATTTTGTCCTCATTTTACACTTGAGGAAACTGAATCAAACAGAGACAAGTGACTTACCCAGGGTCACACAGCTAGTAAGTTTCTATGGTGAAATTTGAACTCAGGTTTTCTTGACTCCTAGCCCTGTGCTCTTTTACTTAGTCACCCCCCTGTTAATGTTTAAAAGCATTTTCTTCACAACACCGCTGGGTGATAGAGCGTGTATTCATATATCCAATCCAAAAAAAGAAACATTGATGAAATATCCCTTATGTAAAAGCCTGGTGACTTGCAGAGAGATTTCTCAGCGTCACACAGTGTATTTTTGAAGGTAGGATTAGAACACAGATCTCCTGACTTTTGCTTCATTGCTATTTCCAAACATATCTTTTTTTTTTGTCTCAATCACATACAAGGTCATGCATTTATATATAATCTTCCTTCTTATCAGTTTTTGTGTCTTGAAATATTTGCATTTGTTGATGATTAAATTCACAAAACAAGGAGAATTTAATAAAAAATAAATTAAACATTGTATTTCTCCCCACTCCCCAATTGTTTCAATCTTTTGGTCTCCTATTTCTGTCTCACTACAAAAATATGAAGAAGCTTAGACTTGGTCTGTCTTCTTGGATGGCAAGCTGAGGATGGGTTGGGAGGACTGAGCTGGATCCCACCTCCCTCCTTGCCCTGAGGGGTTTCAGAAGCATTCACACACAACATGCACCCTTGTTTTCTCCCCAGTTCCTTCTTTGTATTGGGAAGAGGGGTTGGGGAGTTGGAGATCATGAGGGCTGGGAACATGGAGACAGCAGGAGAGTGGTCAGACCATCCCCAGCTATTGTGGAGGTTTTGTTCATATGTAAGTCAGTTGTTTTGAACTCAGATTGACTTTTCCCATAGAAACAATGCTCTGAAGGGTAATTAGGCTCCCAATCTAGGCCACAAAAGCACCACAATGTGGCTGAAATACAATAAATTTGTAATGAAAACTAGTCAGGAATGATGCTCATTCTATGCTGGTAATTAAACAAAACAGAGAAACAAAAATGAATAAGAAATAGTTTTCTTTCCGTTGAAAGCTGGGAAAGGCTTGGGTATAAATAAGCTGAATGAGAGGAGAATGAGGAGGTGGATGGAGCCTCTTCTGGACAGACTAAAAGGAGCATGTTTTTTAGTGTGATGGCACTGGTTCCTTTGGGTAATTTCCTTTTCAGGAATGATTCAGGGAAAGAGTAAGGGAAAGGAAAAGAGAAATCCTAGGTTAACTAGGCAAGAGGTAAGGAGAAAGGGGAAATAGGGAAAAGAATATAAGCTCACATGAGTATGTTGCTCCCCCACCCCACCCCATCCTAATTAATATAGCTAACAAGATGCTGGTCTCTGATACCTTTATCAGGTGAGAGCAAGTCTTTGTGTTGCAGAACTAATCAATCAAAGGTATAAACTGGTGTGAACAATTCCTAGGCACCTCCATGGAATCAATCAATTTGGGGCATAAATTAGGTGTGAACAAGCTTTTAATCAGGTTGGGAGGAGTGAAGTGCTTCCAACCATTGGAAGAAATCAGACTAGAATACATTAGAGATGTGTGGGGATTTCTGGAAAGAGTCAGACACACCTCTGGGCCAATGTGGAGGGTTTCCAGCTGGAGTCAGTCAGCTTCAGGAGTGCTTTGAGGAGTCAGACCTATCTGCTTATAATCACAGAGAAGCAAATGTCTTAGGGGGAAGATCGAGTCTCTCTCCTCCCACCCACATGTTCAACTGGATTACCTTGAATGCTAAAAGAAAATTTTAGCTTAAAATCTAGGTCAGTGGAAGTATCCCCAGAACAGTGGCAGCAGCTACATTGGGGGCTAAAAACTGTGCTGAGAACAAGCAAAACATACAGAAAGCAGGAAGCCTCAGAACTCTACAAGGACACCTCAGAGCCCACCTGCTTGACTGGGTGTACATGACTATCCCTAAGGGTAATGTAATGAGAATTCCACAAAGGAAGATAAGAACAAACTCTCCATTATCAGAAGTGTGACCTCTGTAAGTTTGAACCCACTCTCCCAAGAGATGTGGTATGTGAGTATGTGTATCCTAGTTTGGGGGAAATGTTTTGTATTCTCACTGTATCACCTTGGTGATTAGCCATTCCTGAAAGTTCATTAACTCTGTGTAAGTAAAGAGGATTTTGTTACTCTTTTTAGATTGTCTTTCAAGGATTCATGGCCATTATAATCTCTAGTTCCCAGGCTCATTGATATATGGGGATTGACATAATGTGGTATTTAGTATGCTTGCACTGAATGATGATATTTCCAAAGTTAACCTGTGAGTTTATTGGCCAAATGCCTTCTTCATCTGTTGCCCTACAAATCAAGTGGGTCCTGGTCAGCAAGTGGGGATTTGGGTAATGGCTACAGGAATACATGTACTTGCCACAACCAGCCCCCATTGAGGTTTAGGGGGTCTGGAGGAGTTGTAGCTCCTCCTCTATCTTGGCCACTCCTGTGAGAAGAGTGATTAGGGGAGCTGTAAGGGTTGGTGCTCTCATTATCAGCAACCCCTTTGAGAAGACTAGACTAGAATAAAGTAAGCTTATTTACCCTTTTATTGTATCTCCATTCCTGTCTTCCTATTTATCTAGGTCAAGTGCTAGAACAGCTAATACCGGACATAGTCAGCGCTACCTGTGAAACACTCTGCCATTTGGCTTTCTTCATATTCCAGGCCTTAGCATAGTGGGTGCTTAATAAGCTAATTGACCATTGATAATGAGCATAGAATACTGACTAATGAGCAATGGTACTGGAAAGTCTAACCCTCCTGCCTTTTGGGGCATGAGTTCTTTAATGAGAGGGGAGCTGAGTGAATGGGTAGGAGATACTCATTGGAGAAATAATAACTTGAAGTGGAATAAGAAGTTGTAAAATAGGAAAGGTGGAAGAAAAGGAGGGAATTTTGGACCATAGAGAATAATGTGTATGGCAAAATTTATCTACTCATTGGTGAAGGAAGAGGAAGAAAAGAGGTGGTAGAAAGAGACACTGAAACAATAAATTCCCCAGAGCACACAGTAGGTACTCCATACTTTCTAACACTGGGTGATTTCTTTCCCATGGGGGTAAAAGCCATTTATTAACCAAAGACACATGCTATGTCTCAACTGCTCAGTGCTGATGGAGCCACATTGATTAGTTAGAGTACAATCTATTTATACCATCTCATCTTGTAAGATTCTTAGCCATGTTTTCCCAAATAAATCCTTCATATACAGTCAATTAAACATGTTGGGGGTCTCTCTCTGGTTATTTTGCTGTTTCATGAATGAGTATAGCACTTGGCTACTCATCTGTCATCGTTGACTTTAGTGTTGTAACTGAACTAACCATCTTTTTTCTGGTCATACTTTTTTTTTCTTTAATATTTCTTTGGTTTTTCAATTTATTCTCCTTCCTCTATTCCTCTCCACTGAATAAAACTAAAAATTAAAACTTTGCAACAAATACATCTATCAAAACGAAATCCCCCACCTACTGCACCCAAATATACACGCCTTGACTTTTTCCAATTTGGGTTGATTAGAGAAGAGGGAGTAGATGCTTCCTGCATCTTGAGTCTATCCCCTCTCTGATGTCTGGAGCATCTTTCAATACTTGTCCTCTGGTCTCATCATGAGATCTTTAATGTTGCTTCTATGTGAAGGTCATCCTTGGTAATATGCATCAGCTTAATGATGTTCACTTTGAATCTCTCTGGTCCTTTGGGAGTCTGGGAACTTAATTCTCTTGGGAATATAGTGTTCCATCATTACACAAATTATAACAATACTTCACATTTCTTTAGTGCCATTCAATGAACAAAACACTTTACTTAAGAGAGACTTGTGAAGAAGGGCAGTAGCAAATATTATTCCCATTTACAGAAGATGAAATACAGTGCAGTATTAGCAAGTTACTTTTCCCAAATATAAACCTGGCATAATGGCAACAATATTATCAATTTCCAAACCTTGGTACTTGCATGATCCTAGGTAAGTGTCTCAGGCTCAATTTCCTAATCTGTAAAATCAGTGTAATAATAGCATCTACCTCACGTGGTTATGTTGAGAACCAAATGAGATGATACAATATTAATATCTAATAAATTTGATTCAGAAATTTCTAAGAGCTATATGGGTATCATTATCATCATCATCATCATCATCATCATCATCATCATCATCAGTAGTAGTAGATTACTATAGGCACCAATTACCATGTCTTGTGTACTTAACCTATTCCACTGATCCACCACTCCATTTCTTAACCAGTGCCAAATTGTTTTGGTGATTGTTGCTTTATGATATAATTTTAGATCTGGTACATCTAGGTCACCTTTCCTTACATTTTTTCCTTAATTCCCTTGATATTTTTGACCTTTTATTCTTTTTTAAATTTTTCCCCCAATTTATTTATTTATTTTTACTTTTCAATATTCATTTCCACAAGATTTTGAGCTACAATTTTTTCTCCTGGTATTTCTCCTACCCCCACCCCAAAATAACTAGCCTACTGAATACTCCTTCCCCAATCTGTTCTCCCTTATATCCTCCCCTGTTGTCCATCCCCCCAACTATCTAGTAAGGCAAGGTGGAAGTTCTATACCCCAGTGCCTGTATATCTTATTTTCCAGTTGCATGTTAAAAAAAAGTTTTTTAAATACACATTCATTTTTAAAACTTTGAGTTCCAGATATTTTCTCTTCTCCCCTCCTCACCCACCCCCACTGGGAAGATAAGTAATTTAATATAGGTTGTATATGTGTAGTTATGCAAAACATTTCCATAGAAGGTATATTGTGAAAGACTATACTTCCCTCCATCCTATCCCACCCCTTCCTTATTCTATTTTTAGGCTCTGGCACCTGGCCGTACACCCCAGGACCTCCACCAAAGACCAAGATCCAGATCCAGGCCAGTTAAAGCAAGAGCCATTACCCTTTGAATGGTCATTTGGTCCCCCCACAATCTGCAGGTCAGGAACTCCTGAGGCAGCAGGAGGTGTAGCTGCCATGCCTCCTCCACTTCTAGCCCTGGGGGCAGGGGTTGGACTGAGCTCTTCCACCCCCCCCCATTTCAACAAAGTTCCACACTGATCTTTTACTTTATCTTTGACATTGATGTTTTGAGAAGTCTGGAAACCGCCACAGCTGTGGGTGCTTCACTCTCCTATAATCTGCTCCAGCCACTGCTTGTCACTGCTGGTCAGGGCAACTCTGGGGCCAAAACTGCGCAGCTCATGTGGGGCTGGAATAGGCTCCCAGCTTGGTGCAATAGCCCCTTCCTGCTGGCCTGCCAGGCTGACTTCAGCAGGAGATTTGTTTCTCTCTGTCATTTTGTGGGTTCTGTAGCTCTAAAATTTGTGTAGGGTCATTTTTTACATGTAGTGGAGGAGGTAAAAGTCAGAGCCATGTGGAAGTCCTATTTCTACTCTGCCATCTTGGCTCTGCCCACTAAGGATCTTGACTTTTTATTTTTTCAATTGAATTTTGTTATTATTTTTTCTATCTTTACAATATAATTTCTGGTAGCTTGATTGGTATGGAACTGAATAAATAAATTAATTTAGGTAGTATTATAATTTTATTGGGCTATTATAAGGCCTAAATTAAATATAATATATAAATCATTTTGAAAACTTTAACCTCAGGATAGATGCCTTGATTTTCTCTCCTAGGGTAGTTTCTAGGAGAGACGGGAGAGAGAGGATTGTTACATTAAGACCCACAGTTGAATGACCGTAATTAACTTAGGATGTCCTAAGTGAAACTAGAGAAATGTTTGTACATCTAGCCAGATGATACCAGTGTTTACCATTATAATGTATGCCCTGAGTATTTGTTAATAGACATATGTGTTACTTGGCATATTTCTGTTCATATTTATCTCATATAAATAATAATAACAAATAAAAATAACATTTCATAATAATAGTTTCATGTTATTATTTTGCTTTATTTGCTTTATTTTGCTTATTATTTTATACAAGGCCTGCTTGGTTTCTCAGTTAGCCTTGCTTAGTTTTGCCATTTGTCCAATCATGTTATGTGTCTATGATTGTTATTATTTCTATACTTATTTACTTTTGTTTTATGGATACTCATATACGGTTGTAAAATGTGCTTTTGTAGTATATTATGGATGTGATTTAGATATTGAAGTAGCTTGCCAAGTGATGTTCTACACTGTGTTATTGTGTTTGTTGAGTGTACTGTTGCTGTTTGCTGTGCATGGTACTCGAAATGACTTTCTGGGCTGATGGTTAACAACATTTACTCTGTTACATACTCATGAGAATATGGTATGATGTTATAGATCTTTAGGTGTCAGGCATGACCCGGTTGATTTTGAAGAGGACTGAAACCTTGGGGAGGAATGTTATGACCTGCTGGCAAGGCTTGGACAGACTATAAAACTTTTACCATTATTATTTTGCCAAGCTTGGGAAGAGAGAAAGCTTAACCCTAGATTGGAAACAGAAGGTAGGGTCCACCTCAACCCACCACATACAGTGGGAGTCCTGAAAATCTCTCTTGAGAAAGAGTAGAGAAGAGAAGGAGATAAGAACAGGGAGGTGGTAAAATTCTACCCCACACCCCCACAGAGAAGCAGCATGATCACAGTAGACA
>NW_027186352.1:23933612-23942455 GCF_028583685.1 Petaurus breviceps papuanus
ATTCTACCCCACACCCCCACAGAGAAGCAGCATGATCACAGTAGACAATGACAGCAGCAATTTTGGTTACCTCCTTCAGACTTTAGCCCATACAGAAGACCATACAACATGACCTCTAAACAGACAACTGGATCGATATATTTTTTTAAATATGCCTTTAAAAAAAAAGTAGGCTGTCCCTTTGATAGTGGGAGGGCAGAGAGAAAAACAGATAGAAGAAACTGGAGGTCTGTACCCCTAGCCCTTGCCTTGCTTCAGCTGTGCATGGTCAACACCTGTTTCTAATAATGTCCCTTTAATTAATTCTGTTAAACACTGTACTTGACAGATTCAATTTATTTCTCAGAAACAACTGTGACTGATCCTGTCCTAACATTTCCTAGTGTTCCTTTGTAGTGTGAGTGTGTGGGACAGTTCTGGGAGGCACACAGAAAAGAGTGAACTTTCTTAACACAAGTCTGGGATCTCAATCTACCCCCGCAACCAATTCTGAGAGAGTTTTTGCTCTCCAAATGGGAGCTTAATCATGAACCATTTCATAATTGCATTTCCAAGGGCAGGATTTCAATGAGGTTGGACCATTTTTAGATCTGCCTAATCAGACATAAACCTAACATGATGCTATAGGGGTGCCCCAGAAAATTGAAAATTTACCAACAAAGAATTAGTACTTTGCATCTGGAAAGTGATCATGGAATTGACTGAATGTTTAGTCTTAAAACATACCTCTGTATGAAGGGCAGTAGAAGGGGGAAAGGAAGGGGAAAGGGAACAGGGAAGGAGGGCTTAAGAGGAAACATAAAGAGGGAAGAAGGAGGAAAATAGAGTTGAGAAATAGAAGGGAAAAAGTGGTAGCTGATGACCTTTTTATAGTGCTTTCAATTACATAGCACTTGTGATGGATGAGTGAAAAAGCATTTATTAAGTACCTAATTTGTGTTATGTGCTATATGCTTTACCATTATCTTCTGTTACTATTACATAATATGCATGTTATATGTAACAACAGACTTACTAGGCACATAGTGTGGTGGACTATAATACTCTTAGCTATAGAGAACACCTCCCATGGTCAATGACTGAGGAACTCAGGAGCTCCTAACTCCTCATACTCATGAAATTGCCTCCAAGGCTGAAAATGGCCATGTCACGATTGCTATCAAGTCACCTGTGCTCAGGAAAAGAGGCAAAGCAAAAGAAGTTACAAAAGACCAAGGCCCAGGCTAACACTCACGCAGACAGAATATGTATGTGCCCTTATGCTCTGGCACGTGTGAGAAGCGGCTGTGGCTGCTTGGGGCAGAGGAGCCCCTCTCCCCATTCCCCAAAGAAGAGGAGCCACATACTGCGCAGAGAGAGGGAGAAGAGAGTAGGAGTGGAAGCTGACTCTCCTTTTCAAGGCTGTTCGGTGGGCCGCTCTTTCTGTGTCAGGATCCATCAAGAAGCCGGCTTCCTCATCTCTGAGGGCATTAAACCTGTCAGCTCCATGCATGCCCTGGGAGACGTGCTTCAATCCATCCTTGGACACACAAAGAACCCCAGACTCTCAGAAACCAAAGGGGATTCGTTTAGGGGATTCGTTTAGTCAAACCCGTACCTGGGCAAGAACTGCCTGCTACAACATTTATTAATCAATCCATCCAGTCATTCACCAGTCATTTCTTAAGTACCTGCTACGTGTCAAGCACTGTGCCAAGCACTGTGCCAGGGGCCGAAGCACAGTTCTGACCTCAAGAGTCTTAAATTCTTTTGTCCTGATGTGCTCCATTGTTTTCAGTTGTGTCTGACTTCATGACTCCGTTTGGAGTTTTATTGGTAAAGATACTGGAGTGGTTTGTCATTGCCTTTTCTAGCTCATTTTACAGATGTGGAAACTGAGGCAAACAGGGTTAAGTGACTTGCATAGGGTCACACAGCCATGTTTGAGGCTGGATTTGAAATCTGGACTCCAGGCCTGGCAATCTATTCACCATATCACCTAGCAGCCTGGAGAAGTCATATCCAAAGTTTCTTGGAAGACCTCCAGTAAAGGAGAGCCCACTGTCTCAGTGTTAGGATCATAGTTCTAGAGCTGGAATGAATCTCAGCAGTCATCTAGTCTACCCCTCTGACTGTTACAACTAGGGAAACTGAGGCTGAGGCCCAGAGAAGTGAAGTGACTTTACCAAGGTCACAGGTGTAGGAAGTACCAAAAGTCGGTACTTGAACCTGAGTCCTCTGATTAGATTCAGGGCCCTTTCTGCTTCCCTAATGCTCAGAGCTGGATGAGGGAAGTTCTATTCTTATTAACTAAGGTGCAGGTTGGTTATGGATTCCCACAGCCATCAGAAGAACAGGCTTTCAGAGGTAGAAGGACCACAGAGCTTATATATGGAGCACAATTCTCTCATTTCACAGATGAGGAAAGGAAATCTAGAGAGGGAAATTGCCAGGTGCCGAGGATGTCTTTTATCCTCTGAACTTGTCAAAGGATTCAATGGAGGCTCAGTCCTTTTCCCACAAGTCCAAGCTATCTTTCTCCTAAACGAGGCTGACTCTAAGGATTGGCAGACAGCAAGTGGCGTCCTAGCTTGGCCATCAGCTCAGAGCCCTAAGGCCTAAGTAGTGAACTTGGCTACCTCCAACTTACCACAGGCCTTCTAACACATCAATGACCCTCAGCCTCCATTCCTTCAGCAATACATTCCCATTGCTCAATGCTGCACGCTTATGGGACCCCCTGTGCTCCAAGTTTTCTGAGACACATCAGACTTTCAAGGTGAAAAAGCCTAATTTTAGCCAGCTTGTGAAAAGAGCTGTTCTCAGAACCTGTTTCCCAATTTCCGGTTTGGAAAGCTCTCCATTTATTAATTAATTAACTTAGTCTGGTACAGGAATGACAGTGTAGCAGAACAATATGAGCAATGCATTTGGATTCAAATCCTGGCTTTTCTACTTTTGAGGTGTGGTGACCTTGGACAAGTCACTTAAGCACCACAGTCCTCATTTTCCTCATCTTTAGAGCAAAGGGATTGGACTTGATTATTTTAAAATTTCCTTTCAACTCTAAATTTATGGTCCCATGATAAATAATGGGCTGAGATTTAGTTGTCATAGGGACTTCCTAGTGTAGAGATTTTCTCCATCAATACTGATCAGTGCTTCTCAGTAACTTGTATTCCCCGGCACAGAGATATTAAGTGATTTTCCCAGGGCCACATAGCCAACAGGTATCAGAGGGGAGATTTGAACAAAGGTTCCCTGACTCTGAGGCTGGCTCTCCATTCACTCTGACATGACATCCCCTCTCCTGAATGTGGTTTCTATACTCTAAAACATAGCTGACATTTATGTGATACTTTATAAATATTTTTCATGTATGTTCTCATTTTATCCTTGTAACAGATCTGTGAGCTTGGGGTTATTATTCTAATGCCATTTTACAGATGAGGAAACTGGACCACAAAGTGGGGAATAGAGTTGCTCATGGTCACGTCAGTAGTAAGCACCAAACACAGGAATTGGACCCGGTTCCACACACAGCATTCAATCCTCCAAGGTGCATGGCCTCTGGCCTCTTGTTCATTCTTCATAGCTTACCATGAGACATGAAAGTTGAATTCCTCCAAGGATTAATAATAATTAATAATGCAACAATAATAAACTGCCTTAACAGGTATAAATTCCAAAAGCTTCTTCTGGTTTCTCTCTCTTTTTCATTTTAGGTCTGCTAATGCACTAACCCTTTCCTGGGCCCCATTCAGTCCATTTGTGGCCCTTTATCATTTAGGTTTTCTCTCAACTAGCTTCCTCTGGCATCTGGGCCCTTCTTGCCTTTGGTGATCTTTGCTCTCTTTGCCTCTGCTGCCTTGCCTGGGTTTCCACTCCACAGAACAGGCAGCTCCTCCCAGGATAACCTCCTCGTTGCTAATCTTGCCACCATGCCGATAACTCAAGCTTCCTTTTTGCTCTGATTGGAGGGCTGGAAGGGAGAGTCCCAAACTCCTTCCAGTGCCTTCCTTTATAGAGGGCAGAAACTGGACCCAGCTCAATCGCTTTCCTGCTGATGCTCTGCCTGGCTTCAGCTCCACAGAACAAGATGCCCCTGTGCTGTGCACCCCCTAATGTCTGCCCCCACCTAGCTTTCCTGCCTCCTCCTGTGTGATGTCTCCCCCCTTCGGACTGCACACTCCCTGAGGGCAGAGACCATTTAAAAAAATAATCATATCCTCAATATTTAGCACAGTGTCTGCCACGTGCAGAGGCTTAATACACACTGATTGGATTATTAGACTGGGTCTTCTCTCTGTTACCAAAACTTCTGGGTCCTTGCTCCATCCCAACATTCGCTTTCTGAGAGTAGCCCCTTGGGCATTCACTACTGCCTCTGCAGCAAGGCAGTCAGACAATCAATCAATAAGCACTTATTAGGTGCTTTTTATTTGCTAAGCCTTCTATCTGGTCCTATGCCCCCATCAAGACCCCCAACCTTCTGCTGAGTGAGAAATCCACACTGTCTATCAGCTCTGCTTCTCAACTCTCAGGAATAGTGAGTCCCCCCACGTGTCAGAAGACATGGGTTTTGTGCCAGCTTCTGCCAATCCAGAAATGGGCCTTCCTGCTTTCTGCCCAGGAAGGGTTGTTAATATGAGTTTCAAGCCAACTCACCAATGAGTCTATATATTTTCCTGGGAGAGCCCAAGAAGGCCTCACTAAATAAAATCTTTTTCCATCCATCAGTTGGTGTTAGGAAGATGTATGGCTGCTATCTGAGGCTCTGTCACTGTGTTATTTTCTGTGTTCCTCTCACATGTCAAATATAAAAATACAGCCTGTCAGTGTAAGTGTGATATGGGGCATTGTTCGGAGAGGTTCTGAGAAATCATACTGTGTTCCAGGATTCATCTCGCCAGCCTAATCATTTCATAGCACAGCCTAAACAAAACTGTTAAGGCCACTGGAAGGAGATGCTCTGGGATCAGGGTCAACTTAGTGGAGATTTAAAAACCCTGGGAGGAAAGGAATCAAGGAGAAATGCAGAGCGTCTTCCCATCTTTCTCCCCTGCCCTCCCTCCACTTCCTTGTTACTGCCTCTTTTCCAGAAAGTTGTTTATTCACTAATTATTCTCTCCCAAACCCTCTGCCCTGACATTCTGCCAGAGAGGTTGGGAGGGCTCGTTAATCAGAATTCTCTCTTTCCAGCTCACTTGTCACTGTTGAAACTCCCTCCAATGCATTGGCGTCGATTAATATTTAATGATTGAATTGGAAAAAATATTGGTTCAGCACTTTTTACTTCTTCATTAAAACCCACAAAACTTTGCCCTCTGCCTTGCTTAGGCTCAACTTCAGAGGACAAAAATGAGTTTAATGGTCACATTAAGAAAGGTGTGGGATTTTTCTGTGAGAGACACAGTCCAATGGAAAGGACCTCCCATGCTATTTCTCTTCTCCCCTCCCCTCCCCTCCATTCCCCTCCCTCTCTCTCTCTCTCTCTCCCTCTCCCCTTCGTTTATCTTTTTTTGTCAAATAAATGAGTGGTCTAGAGACTTGCCACAATCTACTTCAGTTCTATTGTTCCAAGATAATTTTGTGGTCCACATGAGGGCCAGGACCCATAAACAAATTGATGAGTTCAGCCTTAGCTTTCTTCACAATTTCAGTCTGATAGGGTAGGACTTCTTCCCAGAATTCAGTTCCAAACTACTTTGATGATGGGCGAGTCTAAGCACCGTCTTATCTAAACTCTGCTGTTCTCCCGGTCCTCTGCAGAGCAGGTGTTTAAATGTTCTGGCAAGCCCCTTGAGACTTACAATGACAACAACAGGTAATGTTTATATTGTGCTAACTATAGATTGAGATACTTTTAGATCGTGCTTACTTAGCAGACACTTTGCTCAACATTTTACAGTGACCAGTTCATCTGATCCTCACAGCCCCCCTGGGAGGGAGGTCCTATTATCACTCCCATTTGTACAATGTTTGATCATTTCTGTTGTTAGGTCTTTCGAGGAATCTTGTCAGGTTTTGACACGCACAAGGGAGGCACCTCATTGAGGAAAATCTTTTAAGATGTTTTGATTTGCCGAATTAAGTGTATTTTTACAGGTAAGAAACAAAAAGTACCAAGGGCTTGCTGATTCTCCGCTATTCTCAGTCAATTGGGTAATATTAAATATGTGGTCTTCGGTTGAATAAAGCTTATTAGAAACATGCCTTTCCCTAATCATACCTTCATCAAAAGGGCTCTTGAAATGTTATATATGTATGTATGTACACACATACACATATATGTATATATGATTACATATATATAGATAGATATGTATGTATGTATGACAAGGAAGAAATATGGGTCAATAGTTATGAATTCTCTTAAGACGTTCATTCTGCTATTTGGTCCCAGACTTCAGTATCTTAACCTCATTCAGCTTTCTATCTTGGGTTCAACGATGCCTAATTGTCGCTCTGGGATCAGGTGCTTTGGAAAACTGGTTGCCCTTGAAAGGATACTTTCACTTGAGCATTAGGGGCCTAATTGAGGTTGTAAGAGTTTCAGGGCAGGCAGGTGATGAGGGGGTTAAGGCATGAAGTCTTGCTACTTTGGGGAGAAGTTTTCTGCTAAAAAGGAGAGAAATGGGCCGGGGGCTTAAGGAGTGAGCGGGAAGGAGAAGAGAGAAGAGACTTTTGTGCCATATTTGTGGCAGGACAGGAAGGAGCCAGTGGAGAGGTGGGGGAGGGGAGGGGTGCTCCAAGGGAGGAGAGGAGAATTGATGGAGTCTAATCTGCGAAATGAGAGGCTTTCAAAGGATGATCTGTCTTCATGCCCTCATCTCGGTCTAAGAACATTGTTATTGGGCTTCCTTTGAAGTGACTGAGGTCTGTAGGTATCTTTATTATTCAAATTTACCTCTTTCAGAAGGGCTTTTTGCTCATGATCCTTGGCCTGTGGTCTATCCAGAAAGAGAGGCTGAATGACAGGTTTGCATCAGTTTGTTTTTGGTGCCGGCCCCCATATGTAGCGCACAATCAGAAGGATTACTGTGTTTAGCTTTCAGACTAAAAAGCGTTGGGCTTAGGGAAGCAGATAATGATTCCGAGCCTCCCCAAAGGACTCGGAATCATGTACAACTTAATCCAGTTCCGGGGGGGGGGGGCACTGCTTGCCTTTGATCCTGTGAACTTGGAAAGGTTTGCTCCCTGGGAAGATATTAAAGAGGTATGAGATGCCCAGTGTTTATTTGGGGCCTGCGTGTCCATTGTTTCTGGGCACAGCCGACTCAAGTGGTTAAAATATTTTATCTGATAGGGAAAAGGAAAACAAAATTAAATGCCTTTGGCCTACTTGGAAGCGCTGTCTGGGAGGAAAGTGCTGTGGGTTTGTTTGGTTTAGACACTAGAAGACTGTGGGCATCATTAACAAGAGAAGCTGCTGTTTTTCTCAGAATCAGTCACAGCAGCTCAGAGCTGGAAGGGACCTGAGCAACCATCAAGCACAGCCCACACCTGGAAATAAGTCCATTATGAATAGAGCATCACCTCCTTGAAGGCAGGTCTGTCTCACTTTTGCACTTTACTTCTCCCACCTAGCACAGTGTCTGACACAAAGAAGGCACATTAGCAATGCTTGTTGTTTGATGACTGCCTCATTGATTGATGGGGGTAGGTGGCATTTACATGTCAAATAGAAAGGGACTGAGGCTTGGAGGTAGAAAGACTTGCCCAGGAGCACATGGCCACCGAGTGTGAGAGACAGGAGTCAGAGCCAGCTGGCTCCAGGGAGGGGCCTCCATTCCTGGAGGGGCATCAGTGTAAGGAAGCTTTCTTCCTTACATCAATCCCAAACTGACTTCTCTGCCACATATGCCAATCACTTCTAGCTCTAGCCTCACATGGCAAAGAGAAAAATCCCAATCCTCCTTCCATGTAGCAGCCCTTCGAATGTTAGGAGACAACAATTGTAGCTCTCTGTGAGTTTTCCCTTTTACAGTCTAACCATCCCTTGTTCCTTCAGCTGATCCATATATGATACAAAACCAAGATCATTCACCATCTTGGTTGGCCTTCTTTGGGGACTTTCCAGTGGTTTGATGAATAGAATGTTAGACTTGTAATGTCAGGAATGCTCTGGATTCAAATCCCACCAATGTCAGGAACACTCTAGGCTCAAATCCCACCTATATCAGAAATGCCCTGGGCTCAAATTCTGCCAATGTCAAGAATGTCTTGGGTTCGAATCCCACCTTGGACACTACCAGACACTTCCCCTCCCTGAGCTTCAGTTCCTCATCTGTAAGCCAGGGAAAATACTTGAAGTTGTCATGGGTGTCAAATGTGACCAGGTCTGTGAAGTCCTTTGCGATCTTTAACGCTGTGATAGTAATGGCATTTAAAGATTCCCCTGTATTGGCTTGGTTTTCAAATTGATTGTGTTAAAACCCAGAGCTTGTTAATCCCACCTGTGGGATGGACTTGTTGATGTGAAAAGAAAGTCCTGAACTGGGAGGAGCTGGTGATGTAGATTTGGAGAGACAAGAGAGAGGCGGAAGATCTTTTTGGAAGCAGCACCTCGTGGAGAGAGAGAGAGACTAAGAGAATTGCTGGTGGCTGCTTTGAATTGCCCTGGACTTTTGAGACCTGTCCCCTGAGCTGCCAAGGACTGAGGAGACATGGCTGTTTTGCTGGTACTTTGTCTGTCTGTGTTGATGTTATTTTGCCAGATTTGTCCACTGGTGAAAGACAGTCCTTTTGTTGAAGAAGTCCTGGAACCTGGCTGTTTGCTAAGAAGCCCTGAGACTGTCCTGCAGACAGAGAGTGAATACTGTCCACTGGTGAAGGACAGTGCTGTTGTTGCAGGGGTCTGG
>NW_027186352.1:23942465-23952473 GCF_028583685.1 Petaurus breviceps papuanus
AATACTGTCCACTGGTGAAGGACAGTGCTGTTGTTGCAGGGGTCTGGGAGCCTTTCTGTTGGTTCAGAAGCCCTGAAGAAGGATTTTCTTGTTGTATGTTTACAGAAATCCTGGGAGAGGGCTTTGCTAATGTGTTCAGGGGTTCTAGGACTGTTCTACAGACAGAGGATGAATTCATGAAGGGACTGGCAATGTATCTTATGGCCTTGCTAAGCCTTGTCTCCCCAGGAACTAAGATTGCTGAGAACTTGCCTCGTGTCAAGATGAAGAAAAGACCTCCATTTGGGTATTAGGTGCTGTGTTTAAACTTGATGTAACTCTGGGGTAGATTCAATTGTGATCCAGGGGTGGGGAACTTTTGACCTTATATTTGGAAACTAATCTCCATTTGAGAAGAGGGGCTTTGTGGTGGACTTAATTAAGGTATAGCCTAGGGGTGGAGAAGTATTTAGAACAGAGACTTTGTAATTGATTGAATAATTGGAAGGTCCTGGGGTGGGGTAGTCCTTGGAGATTAATCACATTTAGTAAATGCTGTACGTGGAATGATGTCATGTTTTGATCTTCTCTGTTCTTGGTTGGTCACTGAATAAAATGGAGAGCACCTATGCTGGTATTCTGAACCTTGGGAAGTTGCCTTTCTTTTGGCATTACATTACAAATGCTCTATGTAAATGTTAATGAATATGATTCTACCATATCTGCCATCTCAATTGGTCTACCCCAACCACAGCAGGTAACTCACTTAAATGATGGGAGTAGCCGGTCACTTTGCCTAAAAATGATATAGAAGCACCACGGTGCAGTAGAGAGCCTGCTTGGGTTCAAGAAGTATTGGGTTCAAGTCCTGATTCTGTCCCTTCCTGTCAATGCGACCTTGAACAAAGCATTGAACCCCTTGGAGCCTCAGTTCTTCCTGAATAAATGGAGGGGGCCGGACATGATCATTTCTAACACTCCTTTCCTCTCCGAATCTGTGATCCAAAGAAGGCCCCAAAGAAGCACTCTGGGATAGCTGTGTCCTAATTCTGCATCAAACTGTATTCCCCCAAAATCATATCCACTCAAAAGAGATGGCAGCTGATGAATGGCACATCTTCTCAGTCCCCGCCTCCTTCAAAATGCAGTTGTTAGGAATACAAAGGAGCTTCTCAGAGTACAACTGCAGTTTTGCTGCATTAAACCTGAAGACTGGCTTTTGGACGAGCAAACAGGCTGTAATAGTGTTTGTACTGCATAGCAAGCCTCTCCGTGCCTGCCAGCCGCGGGGATAGATTTACATAGATTGACTCACTCCAGCATATGAGTAACGATCAATTTTCTTGATCTATTCTAGTCTGTCAATCTGGGCTTTCAGGCCTGAACGAAGAGCCATTGCTGTCAGCCAGAGATGGAGTTTCCTAGGCTTACGTGAGCTCTTAAAAATCTTTTTTCTACTTAATTAAAAGATACATACAGCAGGAGACAGAGAGCACCAACCAGGCTAGTCATGTAGGAGCAGAATTCACTGTGTACACAGACAAGTTCCCGGAAGAATTACGAAACATGACTAGATAAATTGGGAGCTGACATGATGCTTCTGAAGGTGAGGCTTTTTAAAGTCACTTTTATTAACAGGAATACAAAAAAGGATAGAGCCAACTTAGTGGAATTTGTCAGCTGTTCTCAGTGCAAAGCATCCTGTTTTTAAGGAAGATTTTTTTGGGGGGGGAGGTTAAGAGGGTTACAGGATATTCAAAGGATCCTAGATTGAGAGGCAAAAGGTACTTTCTAGTTCAGTTATCTTATTTTACACATGAATGAACTCCTGTCTAAAGAAGTTAAGTGAGCTGTCCAAGGTCACATAGCTTGCAAGTGATAAGCAGGATTCAAATCCAAGTCCTCTGACTTCAAGCCCAACATCCCACAAGTAAAGTGAATTGAATTCAGAAATTGTTTTAAACATCTGCAATGTACCGGGGATTGTTCTTGGTATCATGTATGAGAAGATGACAATGAAGTAGTTTCTGCCCTCAGGTAGCTTCCCTTCCACTGGGGCTGGGGCAGCTGGGGAAACAACAATTACAAAAAAAGTAAATACAAATTATATGCTTGATAAATACAAAGTGATTTTGTTGGGGGAGGAGCACCAGCAAACTGGGGAAATAGGGGGAGGTATTCTCCCCCTAGAGAGTGGCCCTTAAATTTAGTCTTGAAGGAAGCTAGATTCCAAGAGTCACAGGCAATAAAAGGTAAGCATTCCAAGCAAGATGGAGGCCTGTGAAAAAAGTACAGTGGGTAGAGATGGCGTATCCTATATGGAGAATAGCAAGTTGACTTGACCATAGACATTTCATGAAGAATTGACTTAAATATTGAGTGCATGATGGGGAATAATGTAAAATCAGGCTAGAAAACTAGTAAGAGCCAAATTGTGAAGGATTTCAATGCTAGCCAGCAGAATTTGCATTTCACTTCAGAGGAATTTGAGAGTCATTGAAGGTAATTGAGCAGGGGCATGGCATACTCACAAGTGGCCTTTGTCCAAATCAATATGGCAGCTATATGGATGGTACATTGGGCAGGAATAAGGCTGGGGCAGGAAGATAATTAGGAGGCTATTGCAATAATCTAGGCAAGAGAAGAGGGCCTGAACCATCAATCAATCATGCTTTATTAAGCACCATGTGCATTTATGACAGACACTGTGATGACAAAAGCAAAAATGAAAAAATTTCTGTTCTCAAGGAGATTGCACTCTATTGAGAGAGAAAAAAGATAATACATACTCAGAAATGTCTGCAAAAAATAAAGACTAAGCAAAGACAAAGTATTTCATTGGAGAATCACTAGATGCTTGGGGGAAATCAGGAAACATGCCTTGAAGGAAATGGTACAAGCTAATCTTTGAAGGTAACCAAGGATTCTGAGGAGTGAAGGTCAGGAGGGAGTGCATTCCCCGTGTAGGGATCAGCCTGTGAAAAGGAACAGAAACGGAGATGAGACTCATGTGGGAGAAATAGGAAGGCCAGTATGGCTATACTGGAGAATGTAAGAAGGGGAGTGAGATGGAATGAACCCAGAAAGGTAGGCTGGCAACTGGCTGTGGATGAGTTTGTATTGAATCCTACAGTTAATAGAGAGCTTAATGAACAGGGGAATGACACGGCCACACCTACCCATAAAGAAAAAATGAACTTTGAATTGGAAAAGGCTGCAACTTGAGACAGGAGACCAATTAGAAGACCAGTCTAGGTGAGAGGCAGTGAGGGACTAAACCACATGGCCATGGTGAAAGCAGGAAGAAGGGGATTGAGGGAAGAGATTGTAAAGGCAAAATGGACAAGACTTGGCAATTTACTGGCTACAGTGTGGGATGGCAGACAGTGAGGAGTTAAGCTGGCAGCTTAGGTGGTAGGGTGGATAGAGTGGTGGCCCTGGAGTCAGGAAGACCTAAGTTCAAATATGGCCTCAGATGCTAACTGTATGACCCTAGGCAAGTCATTTAACCCTGTTTGCCTCAGTTTCCTCATCTATAAAATGAACTGGAAAAGGTAATGGCAAACCAGTTCAGTGTCTTTGCCCCCCCCCAAAAAACCCCCAAAAACTCCAAATAGGGTCACAAAACATCAGATATGACTGAAAATTACTAAACAACATCATTAAGGAGTTAATGGTGAATTTTCATGATAAATTTGGGCCAGGCCCTTGGATCAAGGAGGTTTTAGAAAGAATGTTGAACTTCAGAGAAGATTCTGAGACTTGTATCATTTTTTTTTTCAGCTAAGGCAAAGCCAATTGGATAAAGTGTGTGTGTGTGTGTGTGTGTGTGTGTGTGTGTGTGTGTGTGTGTAGGGGGCGGTGTGGGCGCATTGAGAGTACAGTCAAGCATGACTAGAGAATAGTTTGGTCTGGTCTTTGCCTGGGGTGGGACAGAGACCTGGGGCTGGGGGGTGGGGCTGATTCCAATTGGGAGAACAGTTCCATTTGCCAATGGGAGCACATCCAGAAGTCAGCAGTTGCCTTTGAGGGTGTGATTTTTAGGAACATTGAGAACAATTCAATATTATGTAATAGAAAGGGCACTGCATTTAGACCTGGGTGCAAATATCAGCTCTGCAATTTACTAACACTGTGTTCTTGGCCACCTCATTTCATTTCACTGGTCCTCAGTTACCTCATCTGTAAGATGAGGGGGATAGATTTTAAAAGTTCTCTTTAGCTCTGAATCTATGGTCTATGATCTGTTTAAACTCTTTCCAAGTGAACCGCCTGCACCCCTCCAAAAAAAGACCCGATTTTTCCTCTACCATCCTGCTAAACAGCTAGAATTCTAAAGGTGTCTGACAAAATATTTAATAAAAACTTTTCAATATAGTTTACATTCTTTGGATGCCCCATAACTTCATAAATGAGACTCTCAGACTCTTTTATTATGCATTAAACAAGAATATTTCAAAATATATAAAAAGAGAGGATTGTGCATAACAAATTTCTGTTATGTACAGTTTCTTTAGAAGCTGTGTATTAAATCGAACATGGCAGTAACATCACCTCCCTGTTTGTATCTCCTTGGGAACTTCCTTCTGCTTCTGTGTATTCATCTGCTTTTTATGCTGTTTTCATTTTTGGGGTGGAGATCTCTCTGTCACAACTCCCTGGCTCACCACCCCGCCTCCCCCACCCTAGGCACTCTGCCTTGCGACCTCCGCACTATACTTTCCTTACCTCCTTGTGCACTTACTCTGATTATCTAATTTGTCTTCTCCACCTTCTGTTATTGCATCTATTTTTTTTCTCTCTCCAAAGTCATGCAAACACTACTCATGTTTAAGTTTTGCTGATTTATATGTATCTTGTAGATAAATATTAATATGTACTACGTCTCCCTCATTAGGATACATGCCTCTTGAAAGCAGGGGTTCCTTTTGTCTTTTTTTCACACAAATCTACAAATTCATCACGTACAACTTGCTTTTCCTTTTAAATATATAATAAAGTTGTTATACTTTTTTTCCTTTTTTTCTCTCCCTCCCTGCCTTAGAAATGGCTGCCATTAGACACAAATATTTGTGTATGTATATACATACATATATGTAAAATCATTCTATACTTCTGTTTATCATTTCTTTCTCTGGATGCAGAGAGCATCTTTCTTCATAGGTCCTTTGTAGTTAATTTGGGTATATGTAATAACCAAAATGACTTTGTCAATCAAAATTATTCTTAAAACAATATTGATGTTGCTATATACAATGTTGTTTTTCTTTATATTGTCCAAGCTTAACACAGTGTCCGCCCTATAGGGATCCCCTCAATAAATCTGGCTACTTGTCTGAAAATGTTCTTCAGTCACCTCCTCAATCAGTCAACAAACAACAGTATTTTTCAATCACCTACTATATGACTGAGACTGGGAAGGCAACCCTGAATCCTGCCTACAGGAACTAGAATCACTTATAGCCTATTAAAGGAGACAGCATAGATTTGTATATGGGAGAAATACAAAATATGAGCTGAGTAGTTTAGTGAGGGAGGGCAGGAGCCATTGTGGGAATCGGGAGGGGCTTCATGTAGCAGGTGATGCTTCAACTGAACCTTAAAGGAAGACAGCAATTCTATCAGATGGAAGGGAGAAGATTTCAGGAATGGGGGCTGGCCCATGCAAAGGCATTAGAGCACTGAGTATGAGGAGTTTATGGGAAGGTATGGTGAGGTGGGGCAGAGACTTCTGTTATCTCTCTCAATGGCTCCTCAAGCCTTTATTCAAAGTCCATTTGTGTAAGAGGGAGAATAGGGAAAGGAGAGCAGGTATACCTGAGGGAGGGAAGAAAGCAGAAGTACTACTGAGGAAGTGGAGAGGGCCAGGAAGAATGATGAGAGCAATATTGGTAACGATGATGATAATAGCAAGAACTCACCTTTGTACAGTCATTTAAGGTCTGCAGAGTGTTTTGCCTATTACCTGATTTGGGGAGAATGAGAACTCAGAGTTATTGAGAATAACTCTCTCTCTCTCTCCATTCCTGGTTTGTTTGCTTCTTTCTTTCAGAGGAGGCTGATTCTATCCTTGATGTGGCAATGGGCATTCACTTTATTATGGAGACAAATTCCCCACGTTAGACAAGCTGATTTCTCAAAGGAGACTGTCTCTATATTACAAAATAGCTTGACTCTATGGTCAGCCAATGAGGATCTATTGAATATGCAGAGGGATCACAGAGACAGAGTTTAGTTTTAGATCCTCAGAGGTAGACAGGAAAATGTGAATGTGGTGAGCGGGCAATGCTGGAGGTAATCTAATAAAATGGCCCCTCAGGGGAAATAATCCAGGGCTCCTCAGGGCCAATGACAGTGCCATCCCAACCTGTGGTACTTTACTCACTTTTCAGTTTAATATCTGCATTGCTTCTGTCCCACAAAGGGGTAGGGTTCACCTAAGACAAAGAGACCAAAATGAATGGATGGTGTCTAACACTGGGCTAGGCACAAAGCAGATGGTGAACGGAATTCCTTAATTTTACTGCCTATGCAACATTGGTCATACTAATGATCTTGG
Source organism: Petaurus breviceps papuanus (assembly GCF_028583685.1). Lineage (NCBI taxonomy): Eukaryota > Metazoa > Chordata > Mammalia > Diprotodontia > Petauridae > Petaurus > Petaurus breviceps. Next base: position 23,949,004 of record NW_027186352.1, read on the forward strand.
GCATCAGTTTCCTCATCTGTAAAATGATAGGGTTGGGCAGCATTGTCTCTCAGGTTGCTTCCAACTGTAGGTCTTTGATCTTTTACCTTTAAAGTTACCTTCCATCTCATCTGAAATAAGCTGTATATACCCAATTATCTACATGTTACCTCTTCCAATAGAATCAAAACTTCTTGAGGGGAAGGACTGGTTTTTGCTTCCCTTGAATGCCTTGCACTTAGCAGAGTGCCTGACACATGGTAAACACTTAATATCACTTGTTGACTCATTGGCTCATCCTACAATGAAGAAAAATCACGTTTTTCTGACATGGGCTATGTTGCTTTCTTTAGCTGTGAATTGCAGTCTACAGTAGGTGGCAAACTCTGGTCTGGCTTTAAAGTCAATCTTCCTGGCATTTCAAGGCTGCCTAGTCTGGACAAGAACTGATGATTGTCTTTGTTTGGGAGTTCAATCTGCATGCATTTACAGGGTAGAGAATGCTCTGAATTGGATGGGTGGGTGAGGAGGTATACAATAATCTAATCTTTGGACATGTCTCAGCTAAACAAATAGCTGAATTTGGGAAGACAGGATGTGTTTTTGGCCATTACATTCCAAAATTCTGGTTGAAGAGATGACCATGGGAGGTGTACAGACACTATTGCCATCTAGTGGCCAACAGTTTTTTGAGAATAAGTTTGAGAATTTTCAATTTTCTTTGGTTTTCTCCCACCCCTTAGTCATGGATTTAAAGCCAGAATGGATCACAGAAGGTATCTATTCCAACCCTCTATTTTTATAGATAAGGAAACTTAGGCTCATGAAAGGTAAGTAATTATTATTTTGTTTCTGAATCCCTGCCACTGGGATTATATATCTGAAGCTGGAAGGGAACTTAGAGGTCCTCAAGTCTAGCCCCTAATTTTTCAGAAGAGAAATTTCCTGCTTATCCTAGGGCTCACAGATAGTAATTATGAGGTGGATTTGAACTCGTGTCCCCCGACTGCAGAGATATGCTCCTTTTAAAAGATTCTTTCAAGAAAATTTTAGGGAGTGGAGTCAAGATGGCAGAGTACAGGCTAAGTCCCTAACAAACTTTTTTTTGGCTCACAAATCATTTTTAATTCATTTATTACCTGTCCATCAAACAAACTCTTTTAAGATTCCCCTCCAAACAACTTTGCAATAATGCCTCAACTCAAAATCTGGAGCAGCAGAGTCAACGGAAAGTTGAAGTGAGGCATTTTTTCCATCCTAAGATGACTTAGGAAGGAAAGGTCTGTGACACAGGCATGGAACAGCCTCAGAATGTTGTGTGGGAGCAGCACTGGCCAGGGCCCTTTAAGTTAGCCACAACAGCAGCAGCAGCAATTTCAGGAGCTATCATCCCAAACATAGTAAGGGGGTTGGATAACGTGTCAGCAAGAGGTGACAAGGTACTGTTTGCTGGCATTGGGGGCATCTGGTGCTAATTGGCAATTCTATGGCTCATTTACAGTTTGAGTAACAGTCCCAGGGTGTACAGGAGCACAAAAGAGCAAGGAATCATGGTCACTGTTTCAGGGCCAAGAGGAATACTAGCACTTGTCACTGCAGGGGATGAGGGGCTCCTGGATAAAGAGCAGGATGAAGGCCCAGGCAGCAGTGACCACACCTCTCTGTGGATCACATCACCTTAGAAGCACTGAAAACTCGCATATCTCTAGCCCCCAAACTAGCTCTGAAAATAGCAGCGTAAAAAGTGTAACGCTTGGCACAGTGCCTCCGCATCCCCTGTCAAGCAGAATTTAACTTTAATATAAAGTTCAAAGTGAAGAAATAAAATGGGAAAATGAGTAAACCACAAAAATGATTTGATCATAAAAGCTACTTTGGTGGCAAGGAAGACCAAAACACAGACTCAGAAGAAGACAATAATGAGAAAACCGTTAAAAAAACAAAGTCACAAAGAAAAATGCTAATTGGACCCAAGGCCAGCAATAGTTCCTGGAATAGTTAAACAAAGAGATAAAAGTTGTAGAGGGAAAATTGGGAAAAGAAATGAGAGTGATACAAGAAAATTATGGAAAGAGAATTAACAACTTGATAAAAGAGGTACAAAAAATACTTAAGAAAATAAAACCTTAAAACACAGGTTGGCCTAATGGTAAAAGAGGCACAGAAATTCACTGAAGAAAAGAACTCCTTAAAAAGCAGAATTGTCCAAATGGAAAAAGAGTTACAGAAACTTACAGAAGAAAATGATTATTAAAAATTAGAATCAGGTAAATGGAAGCTAATGTTTCCATGACATGTCAATCAAGAAACAATAAAACAACATCAAAAGAATGAAAAATACAAGAAAATGTGAATTATTTTACTGGGAAAACAACTGTCCTGGAAAATAGTTCAAGGAGAGATCATTTAAAAATCATTATACTGCCTGAAAGCCATGATAAAAAAAACAGAGGCTAGATATCATATTTCAGTAAATTATAAAGGAAAACTATTCCGATATTTTATAGTGATAGGATAAAACAAAAATTGAAAGAAACCACTGATTATCTCCTAAAAGAGATCTCAAAATGAAAAATCTCAGCAATAGTATAGCCAAATTCCAGAACTCCAAGGTCAAGAAGAAAATACTGCAAGCAACCAGAAAGAAACAGTTCAAACGTTCTAGAATCACAGTAAGGATCACACAAGATTAACAGCTTTCACATTAAAGGAGTAGAAGGCTTAGAATATGATATTCCAGAGGGCAAAGGAGCTTAGATTATAGCCAAGAATAACCTACCCAGCAAAAATGAGTATAAATCCATGGGGGATGAAGAGTGGGGCCTGGATATTTAATGAACTAAAAAACTAACAAGCATATCTGATGAAAAGATCTGAGCTGAATAAAAAAACTGACATTCAAACACAAGATTTAAGAGAAACATAAAAAAGGCAAACATGAAAGAGTAATTATAAGGGACTTAACTTTATTAAGTTAAACTGTTTAAATTCCTGTATGGGAAAATGAGGCATTTAATTCCTAAGAATGTTATTATTAGGGCAGTTAGAAGGAGTCTATGTAGACAGAGGGCATAAGTATGAATTGAAGCTGAAATGACGTAAAAAAATGAAGAGGGGGAAAGACAGATGTATTTAGGGAAAGAAAAAAAGGGAAGGTAGAATAGGAAAGATTTTCTCATATAAAATAAGCATACAAGGAAGGGCTTGTATAGTGGAGGGGAAGATGGGGTAGCAGGTAATGCTTGAACTTCACTCCCATTGGAATTGGTTCAAAGAGGAAAGAATGTGTGTGTGTGTGTGTGTGTGTGTGTGTGTGTGTGTGTGTGTACACACTCATTTGGGTATTGAAATCTATCTTACCCAACAGGGAAATACAAGGGGAAGGGTATGATGAAGATGTGGGGAGGGGCATGATGAAAGGGAGAGTGGATTAAGGGAGGCAGTGGTCAGAAGAAAACAGGCTTTTAAGGGGGAACAGGAGAGAGAGAGAG